>NC_034590.1:54004333-54015626 GCF_900095145.1 Mus pahari | reverse complement strand
GAGGAGGAGGAGGAGGAGGAGGAGGAGGAGGAGGAAAAGCTCTTCCACTCTCAAGAACTTAATCAACGGGATTACACCGACTCCTCTTGTAAAATGCCTCCCCTGTAGAGAAGAGCTTTTCTTTGGTTGTATGAGTCCAAACAGTAGTGTCTCTCTAAAGAACTATGCATGAGAGACCAGAAATGAATAAGAAGAAAGGGAAGTCTGTTTCACTGCAGAGTGAGAAGAAAAAGCCTCCACCATTTTTTTGTGATCCGTCATTTTGGAACCCTTGATGTACTGTTGTCTTCCCTGGACCTGTGACATACCTACCTAAGAATGTGGGGGACTCAGCATGCTACACTGTCCCACTCTCTCCAGAGCTCTCATCAGTGTCCACTGAGCCAAACCCAGCCCAGCACCAGTTTGCTCAAGACTACAGGGAAGAGAGAGGCACCCAGGATCATTTTAGCTTTGGACACAGCAGATAAGTTTGAAGTGCTAACTAGGTGCTAGGTGTTACACTATATCCCTCAACACGTATCACTGCATGGTGCTACACAGTGTGCCACCAGGAGATGAGCATCCTACGGACAGATGAGAAACTGAGGTTCAAAGAGGTCTAGCTAAGGCGAGACAGATGAGTGAGCCCTGATCCTCACAGTCCAACATTCTGCCTAGCCCACTAGGCCAGGAGGCCCTTTATGTGGTGGTTGAGATAGGACCCAAGCCTTTCACACCGGACAAATATTCCACCACTGAGCCACATCACCAGTCCCAACACTGGCTGACCCTTTCCTGTGAACTTGGCATGCAAATGTCAGAGAACAGGACTGGCTCACTGAGGCCCAGGTTTGTCCAGCTCAGAGGTACCACTCCACATGTGGTTTCTCCCCAGTCAGCTCTCGGGAAGCTCAGGTTTCCTTGAAGCCTGGTGCAGAGTCACTGACTGGAGGATCTAACGGAATTTGTGTCACACATAAAATGGCTTGTCTCAGGGTAGGAGATGTTGGTAAGGTGTTTATTTATTATACGCAAGGACCTAGGTTCAATTCCCAGTCCTGCAAAACTTGGTCATTGTGGTACATACCTATAATCCAGCACTTGATATGTAACGGTAGAAAGACCTGAAGTTCAAGGTCCCTGGCTATATAGCAAGTTTGAAGTAAGCTTTACTTACAGAAAAAAAGCCTGTGCCAAAACACAGATACCCAGACAAGAGCTGTGTATCATGTTAGACAAAATTCAGAAATTAACAATAAACCCAGAGTAGGTTCTAGCTGGCAGGAAGTTAATTTTCTTTCTATCACACTTTTGTTTTTGTTGTGTTTGTCTTTTTGGTTGTGTTCTGTGTAGTTTGGGACAATTATTTCCTACAGGTGTTATGATTAAGTTATTTTCCTAAACATGTTGAAGTTGTTTTTTTTTTAATACTCATTTAAAGAAAGCTCCTTGAGTCACTAGTAATGCGATGGTAACCCAGACAAGGCAAAGGTGGTGATATCTCCATGGCTCTACCAGATAGCCAGAGATGTTGCTCTACAGGGTGATCCTCAAACTACAGAATGTACCATGAGGCCTTGAGAGGCCTGTGAAACCCAACAGACCCATCCTTAGAGTTCTGAATCAGGGAGTCGGAGGCCATGAATGTGCATGTTAGCACTGCTGATACAGGAGTTTCAGAAGGATGCCTGGCTACTGATATGTGAACTTGGTACCAGCTGGAGTCATCTGAGAGGAGGGGGCCTTAGGTGAAAAACTGTCTCCAGGAGGCTAGGCTGTGGGCAAGCCTGTAGGGCATTTCCTTAAGTAGTGATTGAAAGGGTGAGCCCAGTCCATTGTCAGTGGGGAGGAGACTACTTGGCTCGTGGTCCTGGGTTCTAAAAGAAAGCAGGCTGAACAAGCCATGAGAAGAAAGCCAGGAAGCAGCACTGCTCCACGGCCTCTGCATCAGCTCCTGCCTCCGGGCTCCTGCCCTGTTTGAGTTCCCACCCAGACTGCTTCCATGAGGAACTATGATGTGGAAGAATAAGCAAAATAAACCCTTTAATCCCCAAGTTGCTTTTGGTCATGGTATTTCATTATAGCAATACTTACCTAACTCTACCTAAGGCAGAAGCCTATAGGATTATAATTAAGTGCTCCATCACTCTGCATCTAGACAAATTGGCTGGTACTCAGAAAAATTCACCTTTTCCTCATTCTTCAGCCTTGACCCATCCTAGAGTTATTACTCTTACATTGCTAGGACACAGGTTCCCACCAGGCTCTGGGCTGCCCTGTGCTTCCTGACAAAAGAGCCAGCATCTCCTTCCGGGGGAAACTTAAATCCCAGATCTGACCTGCATGTTTATGAGAACCTGGCACTGCCCAAAGAGTCCTCCTCAATGCCCCTGTAGTTAGGATGATATAGGCCAAACCTCTGCTTGTGTCCTGATGTTCTGAATGGATGTTATTCTGTAATCTTCAAGGGAAGAAATTATTTGGGGCTGGGATGACATATTCTAACTTTTCAAACAGAACCCTGCCCAAGATGCATTCCTCGTGCAGGGACAGAAGACAACTCAGGAGGCATAAAAGGACAGTATAATTAGAGCCCGACCATGTCTTCTGATGCACTGGGGCCCTTGCTAAGTTTTTGCCTCTGCTTTGCATAAATTAAACACCACACAAACTTTCTTAGGCCAAGGAGGGTGTGGCAAATAACCCTTAGCACATAGCTGGTCAGGTATCACCATTTGGTCCTCCTAGGGAAACTCCTCCTAGTGCTCTGGGAACCTCAGAAACTTGAGTGTCCTGGGCTGGCACCAGTTTAGAATCCCTAACTCTCTTACTTAAAAGTTCAGCTCATTACTTTGGCATCGGCTGTGGCTGCCTCCCCAGGGACTCCAGGCTACTGTGTCTCCACACTAAGCAAACCAGTGTCTACTGAAACCCTTTACTGTGCTTATGTATTGCACTTGGGTTACACTTGACCCCAAACCTTCTTCACATGTCTATTAAGACCTTGAACTCAGCACACACAAGACACTATCTTCTATCCTATTCTTAAAGTCTATCTCAACCAGGTGTTTGTACATTCTGATGCATAGCTCTGGGTATCCAAGAATGAAGTCTATGCCTCACCTCCTCCACATGTCACGGTGCAGGGAAAGAAGTCAGTCTGTCTCCACTGATGGCTGACGGGCTGGTAAAAGAAGAACTGGACCACGCTGCCTTTGGCCACTGTGTACCTGGTCTGGACAGAGAGAGCAGTGATGGCCTGGCATATTCCACACAGTGAGCCTCGGATCCGGCCTTCTTCACCTGTCTTAGGCAACACCCACAAGTATGACAATACCATAAGCTACATGAGGACGATGAGGAATAGCCTGTCACTCAGACTTGCCCCAAATGGGGATTCAGGCGATCATTAACAAGTCTTCCATTTCCATATAACCCTATGCCTGTGGCCAGACTCACAGAAGTATGTGAACTTGTTTGCTTACTTATTTGGTACTTTTCTTTCCTGAAATGCTAGGTCCCGTTTCCATGACACTAGAAACAGATTTAATTAGGGTTGGGCTTGCTTATAACCTAATATATAACTGGGACTCTAACTCTAAGGATACTGATTTTGCTTTGATGGTACACAAATAGTATTTAATTTTCCAGGGCTGAAATCAATCAATTACAAACAAAGAAAACAATACAAAGAATCAACAAAACCAAGAGCTGGTTCTTTGAGAAAATCAACAAGAGAGACAAACTCTCAGCTAAATTAGCAAAAAGGCACAGAGACAGTCTCCGAATAAACAAAATCAGAACTGTAAAGGAAGATGTAACCAAAAATGAGAAAATCACTAGGCCTTGTTTCAATAGCCTGATACTCCACAAAACTGGAAAATCTGAATGAAATGGATGGATTTCGAGATAGATACCATATACTGAAGTTAAATCAAGATCAGGTAAACTATGGAAAAAGTCCTATAACTCCTAAGGAAACTGAAGTAGTCACCAAAAGTCTCCCAAAGACAATGACAAAAGAGCCCAGGGCCAGATGGTCTTAGTGCAGAATTCTACCAGACAGTTAAAGAGAGCTATATCAATACTTGGCAAGCTACTCCACATACCTGAAAGAGAAGGAAATTCATTCTATGAGGTCACAGTTACTCTGATACCTAAACCACACAAAGACTCAACAAAGAAAGAGAATTTCAATTTCACTTATGAACATCAATGAAAAAATAAATAAAACCCTTGCAAACAGACTCCAAGAACACATAAAAAATGTCATTCAATGTGATCAAGTAGTCTTCATCCAAGGGATGTAGGCATGGTTCAGTGTACAAAAATTCAGCAATGTAATCTATATATAAACAAACTGAAAGGCAAAAATCACATGATCATCTCATTAGATGTTGAAAAAGCCTTTGACAAAAATCCAACACCCCTTCATGTTAAAAGTCTTGGAGAGATCAGTGATTCAAGGCACATAGCTAAACATAATAAAAGCAATATATACCAAGTCAATGTTCAACATCAAATTAAATGGAGAGAAACTTAAAGCAATCCCACTAAAATCAGGGACAAGACAAGGCTGCCCACTCTTTCTGTATCTATTCAATATAGTACTGGAAGATCTAGCTGGAGCAATAAGACAACAAAAGTAGAGAAAGGAGATATAAATTAGAAAGGAAGAAATCAAGATATCTCTATTTGTGGAAGATATGGAAGTATACATAATCAACCCCAAAAGTCTACCAAAAAACTCCTACAGCTGATAAATAATTTAGTGAAGTGGTTGGATACAAAATTAACTCAAAGAAGACAGTAGCTCTCATTTGTACAAACTATAAGCAGGCACAGAAAGAAATTAGGGAAAGGACACTTTTCACAATAATCATAAATAATATAAAATATCTTGGTGTAACTCTAACCAAACAAGTAAAAGATCTGTATGACAAGAACTTCAAGACCTCAAAGAAAGAAATTGAAGAAGGTATCTGAAGATGGAAAAATCTTCCGTGATCATGAATTGGTAGAATTAACATAGTGAAAATGACTATCTTATCAAAAACAATCTACAGATGCAATGCAATCTCCATCAAAATTCCAACACAACTTTTTATAGATCTTGAAAGAGCAATTCTCGACTTCGTATGGAAAAAACAAAAACCCAAGAGAGCCAGAACAATCATGAACAAAGGACTTTTGGAGGGATCACCATTCCTGACCTCAAGCTATACATTAGAGCAATAGTGATAAAAACTGCATGGTATTGGTGCAGAAAAAGACATGTTGATTAATGGAATGTAATCAAAGACCCAGACATAAATCCATATACCTATGGATACTTGATTTTTGACAAAGAAGCCAAACCATATGTTGTGGTTTGGTCTGATGCTTGTATTATGTTGATTGTGTCCCCCAAATTGCACAAGAATCCACTGAGGGCCCCTGCCCCTAGCTGGTTTTGATTGGTAAATAAAATTGCCAGTGGCTAATGTCTGGGCAAGGAGACAGAGTCTTTTAGGATTCCCAAGCAAGGGACCCAGGGAGGAGAAAGGAGAGAGCTGCCATGCCTGAAAAGGAGTAAAGACAAAGCCTGAGAACTGCGGAAGAGAGAGCGTGGCTGTCATGGAAGATTTGGGGATTGTGGACCAGGAGGCTGCAGGTCTGGGTCTAAGGCAGCAAAGATGAAATATTGGTTTTAGAAAGTGATAAGTTGGGATTATCTGGAAATACATCAGCCATTTGGAGATTTGAGAGTGGCCCAGCCACTGAGCTGTTTAAGGCATATTAAAATATAAGGCTGCATGCGTGTGTCTCATTCAGGAACCTAGACCACTGGGGCAGAGCAAGGAATGTGCTACTGCCACCAGGTTGATTTGAATAGTGTTAATTGGCTATTGCTATAGCCATACAATGGAAAAAAGAAAGCATCTTCAATAAATGGTGCTGGTGTAACTGGATGTCTGCATGTAGAAGAATGCAAATAGATCCATATTCATCACCCTGCACAAAACCCAAGTCCAAGTCGATCAAGAGAAAGTGGGAAATAGCCTCAAATGTGTTAATACAGGAGACCTCATAAAACTGAAAAGCTTCTGTAAGGCAAAGGATACTCTCAACAGGACAAAACGGCAAAGATTGGAAAAAGATCTTTACTAACCCTACATCTGACAGAGGGCTAATATCCAAAATATATAAAGAACTCAATAAGTTGAACTCAACAAACCAAGTAACCCAATTAAAAACTGGGGTACAGAACTAAACAGGATTTTCAACAGAGGAATCTCGAATGGCTAAGAAGCACTATAGAAATGTTCAACATCAAATGCAAATCAAAATGATCCTAAGATTCCATCTTACGCCAATCAGCATGGTTAAGATAAAAAACTCCAGGGATAGCACATGCTGGAGAGGATGAGACGGGAGGACACTCCTCCATCGCTGGTGGGATTTCAAACTTGAACAACAACTCTGGAAATCAGTCTGGTAGTTTCTCAGAAAATTGGATATAGGTCTACCTGAAGACCAATCTATACTGCTCCTGGGCACATACCTAAAAGACACCCCATACCACAAGGACATGTGTTCCACCATGCTCGTAGCAGCTTTATTTGTAATAGTCAAAAACTGGAAACAACCCAGATTTTCCTCAACCAAAGAATGGATACAGAAAATGTGGTTCATTTACACGATGGAATACTACTCAGCTATTAGAAACAAGGATGTCATTATTTTGCAGGCAAATAGGTGAAACTAGAAAATGTATCCTGAGTGAGGTAACCCAAACCCAAAAGGATATGCATGGTATGTACTCACTGATAAGTGGGTATTAGCCATGAAGTACAGACTATTCATGATATATCCCACAGACCCAAAGAAGTTAAACCAGAAGGAAGGCCTAAGGGAGAATGTTTGAATCACACTTAGAAGGGGAAAAAATAGTCATAAGAGGCAGAGTGAGGGAACTGAGTGGGAGATGGGAGTGGGAGGGAAATTGGGAGGCAGGATCAGGTGTGGGGAGAGACAGGAGAGAGGCCCAGAGAGCCCAGAGAATGAAAGGAAATCTGCAGTTGTCTGGGTGGGGTGGGGGTGGGGAGTAGGTGGTGGAAAGGTGGGAGGGGAGAATCTCTATGAAATCTAGAAACCTGGGGTAGGGGAGGCTCCCAGGAGTTAATATGCCTAACAGTGGGGGTGTGGAATCTGAAGAGGCCACCTCCTGTAGCCAGGTAGGACTCCCAGTGGAAGGATAGGGACACAAACCCATCCACAAAGTTTTCAAACCAAAACAGTATCCTGGCTAAAAGAAATACCGAGGTGGAGCAGAGTCAGAAAGAAAGGCCAGACAATAACCATCCCATCCCATGGGCAAGCACCAATCCCTGACATTATTAATGATACTCTGTTAGGCTTGCAGATAGGAGCCTAGAGAGGAGTCGAGCCAGCCGTAGACCGAAATAGATGCAGATACCCACAGCCAAACATTAGACTTATGGAAGCGATGAGGGGAAGGACTGAAGGCCCTGAAGGGAATGAGGGAATGTTGACCAACAGAGTCAACAACCCTCAATCCCTAGGAGCTCTCAGGGTCTGACCAAAGGACATGCACAGGCAGGAACACCGAAAGGAGCAGCTCAGCCTCCCCCTGCCTTGTCTGGCCTCAGTGGGAGAGAATGCCCAATCTGGCAAAGACTCATTGTGCAAGGGGCAGGTTACCCTGGGGCCCCCGCCCTCTCAGAGGAGAAGGGGAGTGTGGGGGAGGGACTCTGTGAAGGAGGGTCCAGGAGGGGCAGCAGCATGTAAATTAATTCATTAGTTAATTTTAAAAACTGACCTGGAAGTAAAAACAAAATTTAAAGTAATATACAGCTCTATCCAAGTGAGGTATAAAATGATATGTAGTTTTATGGATAAGAAAATAATAAATTATAAAATATGGCACTAATGCCAAAATGGGGCTTCTAAGAGAAAGCATGGATGGTTTAACATTTGAACCAGATCAAAAGGAGACACAGCAAGCTGTGATATACACTACACCTTGATAAATTCTTATCATGAAATTAATATCTTCCATCAGGTAAGAGAGCTTCAGAAGATTCTTCCACAAACTTCACATAAACCGAGCATATGAGAGGCCTTTGCCCCAAAACGACAGGCATTAGAAAGTGAGGCTGCCGTCTTCATTTCTGCTCAACGTTGTAACACAGGTCCAAAATAGTGCAAGATAAAAAGAAAACACAAAATGACAGGAAAGAAAACTGCAACAGCCATTATACAGATGCCCCAACTATGTGTAGATACTTCAAAAGAAGACACAAATGACTAGCATGGCAATGTAACGAGAGGGAGAACATAATCAGGTATAATAGCCTATTTGATTTTCACTCCGTAGATATGCGTATATAGAAAATGGGGAAAGAGATATTATAAAAACATTAAAAACAAAACACTGGAGATGAGTCTAATGCATGACATACAAGACACACATGTGGGAATCACAAACACTGAGAGTAATTTAATTATCCAAGCAAACATGTGGTAACACCATACTTATAGATTAGCAGGGATGGTATTGGGGAGCTGCTGATTTCCCTGATTAACAGATTCAAAGAGTTCTATCTGTTTGTTTGGAAAATATCACCTGAGTTTATTTACTTATATTCAATCTTAAAATTTATTCTTAGAGATTTTCATACATGAATACCATGTTTTTTAGGCCATGTCCACCTGTTACTCCTTACCTCCAACTCCTCTGAGAAGTTTTATTAAAACTGACAAGCTGACTTTAAGATTGACCGTGAAGTACTGGATCCAGGAGAGCGAGGATCCTCTTCAAGAACACAGCTAAAGAGCCCTGGCAAGGTGAAGATGCCACTTTAACATAGCAGTAGATAAATCACAAAGGTACTTTAAGAACTCTCAGCATGGAATAAAAACCTTAAAATGCACCGACACAGCGTGGCTTCAGGTTAGGCTTAAGATAAAAGGGGCCGTTCTCCATGCAGCAGGCTCCTGTCAATGGGATAGTCATGTCGGAAGCAATACTAACTGAACTTCACAACATATACAGAGCTAAGGGCAGGTGAAAGATGAAACATGTACAGAAGTGTGCCCATAACTTGGATGAGGCAAACATTTCTTGTCCAGGACACCAACAGCACCATGGGCATTCCATCCCATGGACAGGCAATAAAGATGGACATGCCACAGTTCAAACAGGCAGTAGAGATGGCACACCACACTGCAAACAGTTGGTAAGTATGAATTTCCCACACTGCAATCAGGCAGTCAAGAAGGCTATGCCACACTGCAAACAGATGAAAAACTTTCTAGATGAAAACTGACAGTGGAGAAAACTTGAAGTGAGTCTAGACACTTAAGATGCAACATCAAAGTAAACCCAGGGAAGAAAAGGAAACAAAGGTAAAAACATATATAAACAGAAAGAAAAGTGAGATTAAGAAAAAAATAATCCACACAACTAAAATTTAGTATTTAGACATGTCAGACACTTTTAGGGTGATTAGAAACAAAATCCAAAAAACAAGACAAGGTACCAATAAATAACTTCTATTCTATTTTCTCCTGCCCTCTCCTGTCCTCTCCTCTCCTGTCCTCTCCCCTCCCCTCCCCCTCCTCTCCTCCCCTCCCCTCCCCTCTCCTTGTATGAGAGGTCTTCTTCTCTCTATAACCCAGACTCCCCTGGAACTTACACTATGGTCCAAGTCATTCTCGAATTAACAATCTTCCTACCTCTTCCTCTTAAGTAGTGGGAGTGCAGTAGGCACATGCACACTTTAAAAATCCAGGCCTAGTAACCTCCAGGAGATGCCAAGGGCTGCCAAGGAACCACACTATTTTTTCCATAGACTGTTACTCTCCAACTCTCCAAGAAAACAGTTTGTGCTTCTTCCTCAGTGTACAGATTTATGACTCTTTCTACAAGGTCATTCATTCATATCTGATACCCTGCATCCCATTTCAGGAGAGGATGTATATAGGACAGAAGGACACCTCTCCATCTGCCTCCATTTAATCTGCTCCTCATGAACTGCTTTTCTCCTCAATCTAGAAACAATTCCCACCCATATGGGGTGAGAGGAGCAGCCCCAAGAAATATATCAGTATCACTTACTGCCAACCGGACCCATGAACAAAACTAGCAAGCACTGTGTATGCAAATGCACTTGAAGCTGCCAGCTTCCCTGTTTACAGTCATACCCCCGCTTCCATTCTAAGTAGCTAGATCTGGCTAACCCGTGGCATTGAAGGAGAAGCAGATTAAAATGCCTAAGATGAACTTTGTGCTACATTGTTAGTTTCTCGGTTTTGTTTTGGCTATTGTTGTAACTAGCAGAGAAGGTTAATTTTGTATCTTGAAAAGCATTGCAATAATTTTAAAAAGAATGCTCTTGGGGATACGGTTCCCTGGGGTTTCCATACCCAGGCAATTCTCTGCCTCGCTGCACTTCAAACAGAAAGCATCAGCCTACTGGGGAGAAAATATTAGCCAGACTCTTAGATGTCTGTGAAACTGAGGAGCTCTTGGGGCTGAGACTCAAAAGGCAATGGTGGCAGCTGAAAGGTAGACACAGAAGGGTGAGGAGGTCGAGGTTATTCATAGCTACATAGCAAACCTGAGAACATCCCCAGTTACAAAAAGCAAAACAACTAAGCAAACAGAGTGGACAAAACACAGGCCCGTTCACTTAAGAAGTTCAGCAGGCAAGTGACAAACCTGGAGGCCTGAGTTCTATCCCTGGGACTCACAAGGTAAAGGAAAGAAGTAACTCCTGCACATTGTCCTTGGGCCTCCCTTTGCCCTGTGGCACACACATGTAACCACCATGCCCTCTCTTCACAGACAATAAATACATTAAAATGTAATAAAGATAAAAAAGAAACTCAAGTGACCCCATGAATCTGTCATCACTAAGTCAAAAAATACCAACTTGATAAAACGTGATTATTAAAACCTACTTCATATGTCAAAGAGAAACAACAAAAGTGAACAATGTTTTGTTGTAGACATACACTTCATTTAAAAAGATTGTTTTAGTAATAAGCTTTGACAAAACTCTATTAAGTAGACTAGATCCAATAAATTACCCAGTCCATCTGTTTTCCAACAAGTGTGAGGTTTGGGTACATGCTGAAGATATAGGTTGCCGGGTGTGGTGGCTCACGCCTTTAGTCCCAGCACTCGGGAGGCAGAGGCAGGCGGATTTCTGAGTTCAAGGCCAGCCTGGTCTACAAAGTGAGTTCCAGGACAGCCAGGGCTACATAGAGAAACCCTGTCTCGAAAAAAAAAAACAAAAAAACA
>NC_034590.1:54002774-54003979 GCF_900095145.1 Mus pahari | reverse complement strand
AAAAAAAAAAAGATATAGGTTAAGGTACCTGGGAAGGGATATACATGCTGCAGATATAGGTTAAGGTGCCTGGGAAGGTATGCAGAAGAAATCTGCAAGTGTCACAGAAAAGACTTGGACATTAGTGGAGCTGAGTGCCTGGGTGGGGTAGACATTTTCTAGACATTGTCCAAAGCACCTTGAGCTGAGACTCAGGGCTCTGCCTGGGCTCTGCCTGGGCTCTGCCTGGGCTCTGCCTGAGACTGAACACTTCATGAGCTGATGTCTTGTTCTGATATGGTATTCCCAGGTTGGTGCTGATGGAGGCAGCCACGCAAATGAACATTTTCATTTTGAGGTTCCACATGGGAAATATAGTAAAAGTCCTTTTCCCACCATTGGTTCTCCTTGACACCTGCTTGTTATCACACTCTCCCTGTCCACCCCTCCCATCTGAGGCCTCTGTCAAACTCCTTCCTACACCCATAGAGCCATAGGGAACAGGCTTTGCACAGCTCACATCTATGCTTAACCTGCAGAAGATGGGCTCTCATCATTTCACAGAGGAAGAGCTATGATTTGTTCTTTGGCTCTGATCCTGAAATGCTATGAGAATTAAATCCATTTAGAAACATCAAAAGCTCAAAGTAAACTAACAAAAAATAATAACTATAACCCTTAGCAGTCATGGTTCTAATGTTAATGCTCTCTCTCTCTCTCTCTGTACTTCTGCTGACAATAGCTGGCCACTCGCTCACCTGGACGCATCCCCAGGGGCAGACATGCCCTCTGACAACATCAACGATCAAGTACATAGAGAAGGACAGGGAGAAAGGTTCAGGGTCACAGACAGGACAGCAGTGTGTTCCCTGCTTCGTTAGGGAAATAAACTCACGTTCAGCTACTGACTTGGCCACTTTGAAATAATTTCTAAAATTACTAATATAAAGCATTCATAGTTGTATATACTTACATATATAACTTAGCTATGAATTTTGATATTGGTGAGAAGATTTTCAAGAAGATTTATTTATTTGACATTTGTCTATTTACTCGTGTGTGTGTGTGTGTGTGTGTGTGTATTTATCACTTAAGCCTTTATCCTTTCCCGTTGCCACTATTTTCAATTGACTTGTGTCCCATAAGAAACAACACTGGGGCCTTGCAGTGCTGGCATATAGCTTTAATTCCAGCACTCAGGAGGCAGGGGCAGGGGCAGGGGCAGG
>NC_034590.1:53980497-54002763 GCF_900095145.1 Mus pahari | reverse complement strand
CAGGGGCAGGGGCAGAGGGGCAGGGGCAGGGGCAGAGGGGCAGGGGCAGGGGCAGGGGCAGGGGCAGGGGCAGATTGATCTCTATGAGTTTGAGGCCAATCTCATCTACAGAGCAAGTTCTAGGACAGTCAGAGTTACATCAGAGAAACCCTGTCTTGAAAAACAACAAAAAATAAAATAAAATAAAATAGAAACAAACACAGAAAGAGAAACCACACTAAAGCCCTAGCCTGCAGAACATCAGAATATGGTGTGACTTGGACACAGGGTCTGTGCAAATGCCATGTTGCTGAGATGAGAGCAATTGGCTGGACCCTGGCCCAATATGCTTGTGTTCTTATGGAAACAGGGTTGGCTACAGAGGTGGACATGATCGAAGGGAAGATAATAGGAATTCTTTAGCTATGATAAAGGAGGAGAGAGGGACGCAAAGCAGGTCCTCCCTCACAGCCCTCAGAGAGAGCCAATCCCGCTAACACCTTGGTTTTGCATATTAAGCCTCCAGAATGATATGAGAGTCCCTCTCTTTCCCACACATTCCGTCTCTGCCTCTGCATACTCTGTTAATACAACCTCTGGAACCCCTGACTCTATGCCACGCCCCCACCCTCATCCCTCATCCCTGCCGCCTGGCTGTGTCCTAAGGCACTTGGGAATTTGTGGCTTTCACTTCTGCTGCCCCCGTGTGGTGAGACCATGGTATGTTCTCTAGCAGAAAGAAATCCAGGCAGGCAGAGGAGCTCGCATAATTCTCCAGCAAGACTCTGGGTAGAGGGCATACAAACTATCAGAGCTGGGTCAGAGAAACCTGAAGACAGATTGCAAGTTGAAAACTAGGGGGAAAGCAACCAGAAAACATGCGCCCACAGGTACATAAAATATCCGAACTGAATGAAAGTGACTCTGCCTCAACAACAGGTTGTAGAGGGAAAACATCAGGCCACAAAGAGGACAAATGTGCTTCTCTCTCCATATGTCTCCCAGCGAGGTCTCTACCACAGAAACACGTATCTTCATTAAAGTAGTTAAATTTCAAAGGTAATCTCATTGAAATATACTCCAACTCGATAGTCCTAAACATTTACGCACAGAGGCCAGTATGCCAAGGGTAGGTAAATTCCCTCTGAGTGAGCTCGGCTTATAGCTCAGCAGTTCTCAACCTGTGTGTTGTGAGCCCATTGAGGGTCAAAAGACCCTTTCACGGGGTTGTCTAAGACCATCAGAAAACACAGACATTTTCTGTGTTTTATTTTATTTACATTGCGATTCATAACAGTAGTAAAAGTATAATTACGAAGTAGGAATGAGAAAGCTTTTATGGTGGGGCATCACCATGTATTAAGGGGTCGCAGAATTAGGAAGGCTCAGAGCGATTGCCCTGGCTCATCAGTCAGCAATTGCCTGAAACAGCAGGGATTTGGTCAAGAATCTCTACTGCCCCTGGTGGCCAGGTACACATACTGCAGGAGCAAAATCCTCCTACTCCAGGGTAAACCACCCCATTGCAACAGAGATGGGGCAGGGGCCACCATGAGAAACTATTGTTCAGGAGAACAAGATTATAGAGCGAGAATCCCACAGAAAGAAAAAAGGCAAGACTTCCTGGACCAATCTAGCTATGAAAAAAAAGTTTCTTAAAGAGTAGAAAACAGATTTTTTTTTCTGTAAGAATGTAAGAATACAGTAGTTTCCAACATTTCCCTTACCAAAAGCCCTGCTCTTTATAAAACCTATGGCATAAATGATGAAGACGGCAGAGCCCAGTATCCCCATAACTGTGCTGGCTTAGAGTATGTGGCCCCTGGACCCTGCTGCCGCAGAGTTCAGTCTTAGGTGGAAGCCATCTTTATTCCAGATGTCCTCTGTGGAGAGAGACTCCAGAGGTGTAGGGACATGGGGGAGGGGCAGTCATCAGTCACCCCACATAACATTACCCCTCCCTCTAAGCAAAGGACTGCTGCTTGATTGTGTAGTGATCCCAGAAAAGATGGGTCTAAGCAAAGAGCCCTTCGCTTCAGCGACAGCACAGCTGGGCAACACTACGATGTTCTGAACCAGAACTGGAAGAAAAAAGAAATAACCGATGGAAAAGAATATTTCCTAGAAACACGCACAATCTGGACAAGCTCCTGAGTCAGAGAAAAGCAACCCCAGAGTCACTCTTGCTTCATTTTGAGTGTCTCCAACTTTGCCAGATTCTCTTCCACCAAGCACAGTGCAGCCATGGAAGACCACGGCTGTAGGCATGGAAATGACACTCTGTTTATACACAGTTAGTTGTGTGTAACGCCCTCTCTGATAAATATGTTTTTAAACAACCCCTTCAGTCTCCAGAGCCTAAAAGCTTTCCAGACACCGAAGCTGAAGTCCAGAGCTGTTTATTTATTCAGTCTGAGAGAGCCAGGATTCAGAGGCAGGAGATAGGGGATTGCTAAATCAGAGTGCGGGGGGGGGGGGGGCATGTTGTCATGACAATCTACTAAAAGGTGAGTGCATATTTGGGTAAGAAGGTTGGAAATAATCTTTATTATCTTTATGCAAGTGATATGTGAATACATAGTATTAAAATTATTTTAAGAATCATATATTATAAATGAACCTAAGGCCACTTTCCCAAGACATGTCCCTTCTGCAATGGTGACAGTGGTTTCCCTCTCTGATGTACTCTCCAGTATTACAAAGGTGCACACACACACACACACACACACACACACACACACACACACACACACGTGTGTGGGCTGGGAAGACAGCTCAGTTGGTAGAGTGCCTGCCATGTATGGACCCAAGTCTGGAATCCAGTGACTGAATTTAAAGCAAAAGCTGGGGGTACTGGCACATACTTGTGATTCCAGCCCTGTGAGACAAGACAAGAGAATCTCGGGATTCACAGAACAGTCAGTCTAGCCTAATCAATGAGTCCTGGGTTGCAATGAGAGACTGTCTTAAAAACACAAAGAAGATAGTTCCTAAGGAGCAATGACTGACATTGACTTCTGCTGGCACAAGCGTGAGCACACACATGTACCCACCAAGCACACATGAGCACACACGTGTAGCCACACACCAAGACATCTACAGTTTCTGAGTATGCATGATCTGGTACAGAGAGTCAACAGGATCTCTTCAAGTTCTATTCATGCAAATACTATAACCAATATCTTGGAATCCTAATCTTTGTTGGTATCTTCTCCAGGCAATCCCTGTCTCTTACCCAGTCAGAGCCCTCTTTTCTGACTAAAGGAGTGTGTGAGAGAGAATCACACAGGAACACTACAAGGGAAACATAGAACTCTCATTATAATAACAGACCAAAGAGGTAAGTATGTTTTCTTCTGGATCCCACACAGGACTCAGAGAAACCTACGGAAGCCAGGCAGATGGCAGACAATGGGAGTAGCATGAACAGCAGCAAAATGCCTGTTCCTTTAATGCAACCTGAGGGCAGCAACTGGAGAAGGTGTAGGCTACAGCAAACCAGAGAGTGACGTCGACCTCCTTGGTATAGAGCAGGCCAGCTACTTGTCGAATCGCTTCCATTTTTACAGCAGAAAAAGAAAACCACAACAAGTAATATTTTTATATTTTAAAAAGTCTCTTCCAGCACTGATCACTGTAGATTCGTTTCTGTTCCTGCTGCTGTGATAAAACACGGGCAAAGGCGACTTAAGGGAGGAAGGGTTTGCTTTGACTCACACTCCCAGAGTTCCACCTGTCTGTCATAGCTGTCACAGTGGGCAAGACATGGAGGCTGCAGCTTCACGAAGCTTGCTCGCATCACATTCGCAGCCAGGAAGCAGATGGGCAAAGGAATGTGCATGTCTGCTCAGCTCACTCCACAATGCACACAGTCCAGGACTCCAGGCAAGGAATGCCCCTGCCTACAGTGGGTAGGTCAGTCCTCCCACCTCAGTTAACATAATCAATGCAATCTCACATTGGCCAGCCCAAGAGCCCAACCACCAAGTGATTCTGTCAGTTAGCACTAACCAATCAATCACACACTAGTTAAAAGCCTTGGCTGGTCACACTGCAGGCTGAAGTTGGACCTGAGGTATTCAGATGAGTTCACAGATTTAGTCAAAGTGCCCCCCCCCCCCGTGTCTCTCTGGTAGCAAGTACAACCAATGTCTCAATAGAGCATTCTTTGTCAAATTAATATGTTAAACAAAAATGTTTTTTTTTTTTTAAGTTTCCAGGAGTCTTTTGTGGTGCTTAATATAGAAAAGCTCTAAAACCGTCCAGGAGGTAAACCTCTGGATGTGTTTGTGAAGGGGTTTCTAGTCTGGGGTGACCCATCTGGATGTCAGCCTCTCTAGGTCCTGACTCTCTTTCTACTTCCTGACTGCAGAGATGGCCAGCTACAACATGCGCCCACCACTATGACTTGGCCACCACAATAGGCTAGACCCTTCATCTGTGAGCCAAAGCGAAGCCTTCCTTCTCCCCTCCCTTATATTCCTCTGTGCCCAGGATCTTGTTGTTATAGCAACCAGAAAAGTAATGAGCATCATTTTCCTTCATATAGGTATAATTGACTGTCAAGGCGATTTTCATTCTTCTACTAAATTTTGAATGAGTTTTCTGGAAATGGAGAGAAGACTCTCACTAAATGATCATTTTTTTTTCATTCCTTGTTCATTTTCTTCTATATCTACACTTCGTTCCTTTGTACAAGGAAAGATGGCTCAACTCTACCTAGAGAGAGAAGCGGGCTCAGGGCTCAGGCAGAATTTGAGTGGATGCTAGTGCAGGGCTTGTCATCACCTGTGACCCTGAGTTTGAATCGGCCACTGCGGTACAACACACTGGCCGGGCTGAGGACGGGAGGGACAGCTCCTGTCAAAGCAAGTCAAAGAATAACCCTCTGTCCTCTCCTTTTCTTCCCCAGGATGGCATACTTAGCTAGTTCCCATCTCCACCAACCTCCATATGGACTTAAACTGAGCATGGCACACGGGAGTGATGAATATGAATTTATCTCCCCCTGGAAGAATGAAAATTGATTCTTAATTCTTAGAGTCTCTACTTGAGAGAGGGGAACAGTTCTTGGGAATGGCCTGTTCAGATGGAAACCTGGATATACCCACTGTGCTTCCCTTGCTTTGCTTAAACAGGATGCTCCGAAGACGGTCCATCTACCTTGAAGATGAAATCAGCCATCAGGGGTCCCGCAATCTTGAAGGTTTGTCTGTCAGCACCCTTCTGAAACTCAATCGTCGTGTTTTCTACAACGAAAACCCCAGAACTGCTGAAGCTGTGTTCTCCTCTGCTTCCTTGAAATGTTTTTGACTCAATAACTGAAAATTTGAAAATAAGATGTAAATATGGGAACTACCCTAAAGACATTTGATTTTAAACGATACGGTGGCTAAGTGCAGCATCAGTAGGCACAAATACAACAAATATAGCACTGTCTCCTCACGTGATGGACACTGATTGATTTTGGCAGAACAGACATGTGAGGCTTTGCAGTGCTAGCAAGGGCTTTTTGGTCCAAATCTACTCGAGTTCTCAGAACCATTTCCAATACAGAATAAAGAGGAATATTTTCTTAGTTTATGCTTTTTCATGACGTACCTAATATCACACTAATATCACTGAGTGAAGCTAAGATTTTTTTATTACCCATTCAGAAGAAAGAATCTCAATTTTGATTTAAAATATTATTTCTTTTTAAATAGGTATAAATTCACAGTAATAAGCACAGAGATGCCCCATGCAGTCTTCTCTCATCTTGTCCATGGGCTGTGAATCTACGGCACCAGAGCTAACCAGGAATTGATGCTAAGATGTGTTCTGTATTAAAGCAACTCTTGCTTTGCCACAATGCTGAAGAACAACTTTCCACATTTCCCAGGACCTCGGCAAGGAGTGTGTGGGACTCTAGAGAGGTCGTCTGGTACTACATCACAGGGTAGGGTTTATTTCTGTTGGTTTGATTTGGGTGCCTGGAAGAGCTACAGAAGTGAATGCTTTAGTTCTGAGTTCCCATAGAGTCCTCTGTGGCAGCTAAACCAGGTGGCAAGGTGGGAGACCCCAGGAGTCTGTGATCATCCCACCACTATTAAGGAAGTGAATATGCATCTGTGTTCTATTGTCCACTGCCCAAGTAGTTTCCCCCCTCCTGCCTTCTAAGTGAGGAGAGAGAGGTGAGCAAGTAGGACCAGCAGCCTCTCATGGTGGAAAGTGCCATTATGACCTGATGCCTTCTTCTATACCTATATCTTTGTAACTTGTTTATAATTATACACTTGCATGCAAGAGTCCATGAAAGCCAGAGAACATCAGCTCCCTTGGAACTGGAGTTACGGGCGAGTGAGAGATGCAGCGAGGGTGCTGAACTGAACCCAGGTCTTCTGAAAGAGTCCCTGAGGACCTATCTCTCCAGCCCCTGAAAGGGCAACATTAAATATTTTAATCTGTACTTAAGAAAAAAAGGTGGCTTTAAAGATAGTGAATGCTCTAGCTGTCACTGACTAAAGGACTTACACTGTTGCTCCATTGGAAATAGGCAAAACCAGGTAAATGAGAGATTTGTTTAGACCAGTGTTTCTCAGCCTGTGTGTTGTGACCCCTTTGGGGATAAAATGACCTTTTCACAGGGTTCACCTAAAACCACCAAAAAAACCTCAGATATTTATATTATGATTCATAACAGTATAAAAAAAACTTCATAATACAATTACAGTTATAAAACAGCAACGAAAAATGTTATGGTTGGGGGTCACCACAACATGGGAGACTGTATCGAAGGGTCACAGCATTAGGAAGGTTGAGAACCACTGGTTTTGACTGTGGAGATTAGGAGAACATTCTTAGGTGGCTGTGCATGAGGACTTACAGCTAGCCCTTACACTAAATGTGTTGCCCCCAGCAAATGCATGTCGGTCGACCGTGGGTACTTGCTCAGCATCTCTTTCCTTTGGTTATTATGTATAGTGCCATAGTTCTAGTCGTACTCAGAAGACAGAACACGGGAGAAAATTGTATCTTTGCAGTTGGTGGAGGGAGGTTCCAGCCAATGCCCTTTTGGGTTATGGCTATTAGAACTTTATGGTTATTAATAATTTTATGGTTATTAGAGTTTACTAATACTTTGAATTTTAAAGATTTTTTTAAAAATGTGTGTGTGTGTGTGTGTGTGTGTGTGTGTGTGTGTGTTCACTACATGAGTACAGGTCCCACAGTGGCAAGAAGAGGGCAGTAGATATATGTATGCCCTGGAGCTGGTCTTACATGCAGATGTGAGCCACCATGTGGGTGATGGGAACCAAACTTCCCCTGCAAAAGCAGTCAGCACTCTTGAACACTGAGCCATCTTTCCAGGCTTTTACTAGTTTTTTAAAATTACATTTACTTATTTGTGTGTGTGTGTGTGTGTGTGTGTGTGTGTGTGTGTGTGTGTGTGTGCGCACGTGCACCCCCACATTAGTGTGGTGGCTCTTTTGCCCTATCACATAATTCCAGGGGATTGAGCTCAGGTAGCTCAGCCTGGCATCAAGTGCCTTCAGCTGCTGAGTCACCTCACCAGCTGAGCCAAACACAGTTAAAGCCATAGTTTTGCTATAATTACATTTGCTATAATTACAAAAACAATTATATTGCTTTTGCAGGGACTTTCTTATTGCTTCCATTTGGGGAGGAACACATGACTGGAAAATCTAGGGCTGTGTGTTCCCTACAGTAATGAGGCTAGGATTAGAACATGTTAGAAATTCAGGATCTAAAGAGCTCTAGGCAGATTGTGAGATGGACATTCTATAATTAAATTCCATCCCACAACAAAGGGACTTGAAACTAATGGCACCAAGCATTCTCAGTTTTCAATCCTGCAGCCACTCGGAAGGTTACAGTTAATATGGTCCTTTAAAGGGTGATTTAATAGTGAAAAATAAGCTTGGTTTCAGAAATAAAGCTTTTTATATAAAAAAATGGTTACATAAAACAAGAAAACAAAACCCCTTCTGTACTGTAAAATTCAGACATGTAAACTAAACCCTTTGCAAGGCAGCCAGTGGAGAAGGGTGGTTTTCGGAAAGGCTTCCAGAGCCGCCGGTGGGGCTGTTCAGAAGAGGAAAACTCCAGGCAATAGATCTGTCACTTGGAGAAGTGGGGGAACTTCTGAACTGTGAACACCAGAAGAGCGCCAGTCTCCAACACAAAGCCAGGCTTCATCCACCAGCACACGCTCTTGTGAAAGTGAGGCTCCCCGGGCGCTGGCCTGTTCTTATTCTGTTTACTGCTTGCGCATTCTGTTTTTATAACTTAAAAAGTCCCTTAAAGCTGGACACTGGCAAACCCAGGCCTCAGGACACGGAGGCAGGAAGTTTAGCACAAGTTCAAAGCCAGCCTCGGGTACATGATGAGTTCCAGGCCCACCTGGAGCACAGAGCAAGACCTTCTCTCAAAACAACACTGCGGCCTTTCCAAAACTGAACTTGGGGAACCGCCTTCAGTGTCTTTAGGGCAACACACTAAACCAATTGTTCCAGGCCTTTTTGTAGCTGGCATCTTTCACTGGGTCAATATTTTCAAGGATCATCCACAATGTAGCATGCATCAGAATGCCTTCCCTTTTTATCAGTGAATAGTATCCCACATGTCCTGATTATTTTATTACTAGTTCAACTATTGATAGATATCTCTGCTATTTTCATTTAAAGGCTAGCAGGAATAATGCTTCGATAGATATTTAGCACTTTCCCTATTTGTTGTTTATTGATGTAACTATATATTAAGTGGAGAGATTTTTTTGAGACAGAGTCTCACATAGCCCGTCTGACCTGGAACCTGCAGTGAAGGCAAGGCTGGCTTGAACACCCAGTCCTCCTGACTCCATCTCCTAAGTGCTTAGGGATTACAGGCATGCACCACCATGCCTGCTGCTTTTATGATCTTTAGTTCAAATGATATCTCACAATTTTACTACTGAGATGAGCCGTGGAATTTATTGAGGATTATTTTTGCTAGTTTCTAGCTGTTAGATTTGAATTTATAAGGAGGAAAATCTGACCCCACAGAGTGCTAAAGATTTTCAAACCATTTAGAAAACAGGTCTCTAAAATATTTTGATACTGCATTTCAAAGAAAGTGTTGGGTCACTAATGCAAATCATAAGGGGTAGAGAATTTCTCCCCCTCTAGAGTTAAGTATGGTGTAATGGCTCAGGCAGTAAACTCCTGCCACACAAGCATAAGGATCTATGTTGGACCCCATAAAAAATTAAAAAACAAAACAAAACAGATTCAGCAGCAAGTGCCTGCAACCCCAGCACCGATGAGGCAGAGAGGCAGATGTGTGGGGCGCTGGCCAACCAGGCAGCCATCTGATGATCTGCAGGGTTAGTGAGGGACCTTGTCTCGAAGAGTAAGGTGCAGAGTGATTAAGGAGACACTTCTGGCCCTGAGAAATTCTTATGGTTTTAAAAAAGAAATCTATGGTGGTGGCCTAGAAAGAACTCAACTGCATAGTATTTGACTCAGCCACCTTAACTCTGTGTGGCTTCTTGGTAGTGTCTATTGTTCTGGATGTATACAGCTAACCAAATTCAACCAATCAGGGTAGAGAGAGGGCTCAGTGGTTAAGAGAGCATACTGCTCTTGCTAAGGACCTGAGTTCCATTCCCAGAAGCCCTGTTGGGCAGCTCACAACTGCCTGCCAGTCCTGCTCCAGGGGCTTGGATGCTGCTGGCCCCCATTGGAACCTGCACTCATGCACACACCACCTACACCTGCACAGAATGTAAAACAATAAAAATAAGCCTCTAAATCCTGTAAGCTTCTTCAAACTCACAGCCCGGTCTGACTGAGGCCTAGTGTCTTCTGTATACAACTAAGGAAGTTTGCCTGAGGCTACAAGGGTACC
This sequence comes from Mus pahari, assembly GCF_900095145.1. Taxonomy (NCBI): domain Eukaryota; kingdom Metazoa; phylum Chordata; class Mammalia; order Rodentia; family Muridae; genus Mus; species Mus pahari. Next base: position 53,992,896 of record NC_034590.1, on the reverse strand, counting down.
TTGGCACAGAGCAAGACAACCATGACACCTCCAGCTTCTGTAGACCCTGAGCAACAACTCCTAGGTAATGTCATCTGACACTGGCAAAGAAACAACCCCCTTGCCCTTCCATAGATACTCTCTGTAGCCCACAAGGCCTTCACTAGCTCTCACTGACACCTGGGCTGGAAGCCATAATATATCGGCAGCAAAGCTTGTCCTTCCAGGTCAAAGGTCATTGGTAGGTCTATATTTAATTTGTTTTTTTTTTTTTCGTCTAGTCCCAAACTTCTTAAGATCCTTTAATCCTTGTACAGATATTTTACATACAATTTGATTTTCTCTTTAATGAGGACATTAAGCTCAAATTGGCAACCTTTTCACCCTAACCTATGAGAGCAGAACAATTCATAGTTCATAATTCATGAATTCATAATTCATGCATGCTTGTGCTCACACGGGGACACACACACACACACACACACACACACACACAAAGAAAAAGAGTCGGGATGAGAGAGAACATCTGGGAGGGGCTGGATGTATAAAAGAGAGGGAGGGATGAAGTGATAAAATTCCATTTCAATTCAAGTGTACTTCAGTTCCTACAGCATACTGTATATTCCAGGAATCTTTGAGTATAGTGGACAGAAATCCCTACCATGAACTAGGAAAGTGGATTTTCATTTGTTTGTCTGACATTGCTTTCAGGGAATTTTGTAACATGCTAAGGTGAAATTCCACTTACAGATCGGGGCAGGTCCTTTCACCGTAATCCTCACACTTCGACTGCCCAAGGGAACAGCAATCACATTTTCTTCCTCTAGAAAAGAACACAAGACAAACGTCATGAACGCTGGAGTGCTGAAGACCGAGGCGTGCGAGCACGTGGGTGTACGAGCATGTGGGTTAAAACCTCAGCAGTTCCTCAGAAACAACCAGATGGGCGTGGTTCTGCTTCTGGGTGGATGCTGGTGAGACCGGGGAGCAGGGAGTCACATGGGTGTGTGCATACCCACATTCTCAGCAGCATTGTCACAGTAGCCAGCAAGTGGCATCCACATAACGGCACCTATGGTGTACCTGCAGGTAAGGCATTCTGACACAAGCTCTCATGGACCGACCAGGGAGAAACGGTGAAATCCACTGTAAAAGGGCACAGAGCCAAGTTCACACAAACACAAAGTAGGACCATTATCACTCGGGGTTGGGAGAACAGGGAAATAAAGAGTTTTGACAAGTGGATAGAGAACTTGTGTTTTAAAAAGTTATAGGAAATTCTAGAGATAGATGATGATGATGGTTTCCCTGAACCATACACTTAAAAATGACTAAAGCAGTGGTGGTTTTGAGGGATGGTTCAATCATAGTAAAATGATTGTCTTGCAAGGGTGAGGACCTAGGTTCAATCCTCAGCACTCCCTTTAAAACACCAGGTATGCGGAGGACCCAGCAATACCTCTCCTGGGCATATACCCAGAAGATGTTCCAAGTGGTAATAAGGAGACATGCTTCACTATGTTCATAGCAGCCTTATTTATAATAGCCAGAAGCTGGAAAGAACCCAGATGTCCCTCAGTAGAGGATTGGATACAGAAAATGTGGTACATTTACACAATGGAGTACTACTCAGCTATTAAAAACAATGAATTTATGAAATTCTTGGGCAAATGGATGTATCTGGAGGATATCATCCTTAGTGAGCTAACCCAATCACAAAAGAAGTCACTAGATATGTACTCACTGATAAGCGGATATTAGCCCAGAAACTTAGAATACCCAAGATACATCTTGCAAAACACAAGAAAACCAAGAAGGATGACCATTGTGTGGATACTTCATTCCTCCTTAGAATAAGGAACAAAATACCCATGAAAGGATATAGGTACAGAGACAAAACTTAGAGCTAAGATGAAAGGATGGACTATCCAGAGACTACCCCATCCGGGAATCCATCCCATCATCAGCCACCAAACCCAGATACTAATGCACATGCCAGCAAGATTCTGCTGAAGGGACCCTGATATAGCGGGCTCTTGTGAGACTATGCCAGTGCCTGGCAAACACAGAAGTGAATGCTCACAGTCAGCTATTGGATGGAACACAGGGCCCCCAATGGAGGAGCTAGAGAAAGTACCCAAGGAGCTGAAGGGGGCTGCAACCCTGTAGGTGGAACAACAATATGAACTAACCAGTACCCCCTGAGCTCGTGTCTATAGCTGCATATGTAGCAGAAGATGGCCTAATCGGCCATCATTGGGAAGAGAGGCCCCTTGGTCTTGTAAACTTTATATGACCCAGCACAGGGGAAGGCCAGGGCCAAGTAGTGGGAGTGGGCGGGTAGGGGAACAGGGGTGGGGGGTATAGGGAACTTTCGGGATAGCATATGAAATGTAAATAAAGAAAATAATAATAATAATAATAATAATAATAATAATAATAATAATAATAATAATAATAATAAACAAAATAAAAAAGCCTAGTGATTCCCTGGGGAAAAAATACCAGGTATGGTAGATGCTCATAATCCCAGAGCTGGGGAGGCAAGAACAGGAGGCTGCCTGGGATTCAGTGGTTAGGTGGCATAACTTAATTGGTGAGCTCTAGACCAATGTGAGACTGCCTTAAAAGAGACATATGGCACTTGAAGTTATCTCTAGTCTCTACATGCATATGCACACATGTGCATGTAGCCATATGTATATGTATATATATATATATATATATATATATATTACATATGATATAATCTTATAATCTTATATTAGAAATTTGCTTTTCAATATTGTGTGTAAGTTACATCAATATATACAACACTCTATTACATGCATATGCTACACTAGATTATGTATGAATGGGAAGACAACGAGTGTACCCATAAGAGTGTGAGGCAGCAGATTGTATGGCTGCTCACTAGTGAGTAGTAGCAAGGCACTTCAGTTCCACTGTCCTTCAGATGTGAAGGGGAACACCCTCTGAGCCACTGGTGATGGTCATCTTAAGAGAGACTGAAAACTAAGGAGTAGAGAATGTGATTCATACATTCTGAATTTTCTGTAATAAAATGTGCTTTTAAATTAATATACAATATGATATATGCTTTTAGTTAAATTTGAAATTTAAATTGGGAAGACTAAAACTGAAATAATTGTTAGTAGTAAAAGAAGTGAGTGCCAGAGATTTTTGCTGTGAGAGTTTTCGAAAACCCTTAAGCAAACAGTTCTGTTCCAGATGACAGAAAGACTGCTGGCTTTCAGGGACACATTCAGGATCAACATAACTCTGAAACCCTGTCGAAAAGGTGGCGGCCTGGAAAACAGATGCATATGCGCCCATTTGATAAAGGTTATAGATAAAAATACTGAATAATAGAAAACAAATTGGTTCTGAACTCGCTCAAAAGAATACAAAGAAAGGATGTCCTCAAGTGAGTGGTTGATTCAGGACTGGGAAATTTATGCATTGATTGGGAAACCAGAGGATCAAAGGCTTGACTTTAATCATACCTATAGATAAAAAACATTTTCTAAAATTCAGCATACAATGCTTATTCCAGTTTAACACCAGGAATAAAAGAATCATCCTTAATTTGATAAAGAGCATTAGAGGCCATGGGCAGACTCAATGATGAGCCACTAAAATTGTTCCCATGCCAAAAAAGCAAACATCATCATCACCATAATTTTTCCTGTAGGTTCTTGACCGTGAAATTTGAAAATAATAACATATGCAAATATATTCTGAGGAAAAACTTAAAATATTGCAGTTATAAAAGAAAAAATGATGTCCAAGAGATTCTGACAGTACACAAAATGCTTTAGAATTCTGTTATGTAATTATATATTTAAATGTATTTATGTATTTTAATGCTATGTGATATGTATAATGCAAATATAGTACATGTTATGTTAATGCCAGACATTATGCATTGGTATAAGCACACACAAACTTAACATAAGCTAACACAGTAACAGTGAGCCTGCTGGCCATCAAGCTGTGCCTGCAGACACCACTACCCACTACCAAAAAAAGAGGGTTTTTAGAAGGCCAATTACAGTTTGAATCAGAAAATAAATGCTATAGCATCACAACACAGCAATGTCTTTCAGAGAACTCAAGGAGGCTCTTATAGACAAGCTGTGGATTTGGGTTGAAAGGCATTGGGAGTTAACACGAAGGGTTCCCAGGTAGACAATAACGTGTCAATCTGAACATTAGTAAGAATGACAATTACAGTAAAGTTAGTCATAGAAAATACACTGAAAGCAGAAAGTCCAAATAATGCTGGAAAAAATTCAGTTCCCACAGGTAGAGGGTGCTGGGAAGCAGTTTACTGTTCTAACATTGGTAAACAGAGAGAATGGCAACACATGTGTTGGGCCTTTCCATACAAACCACACGGCAGGGGAACCAGATGCCTGATTGGAAGTGGGTACCTTTCTCACAGGAAGTGTGTGGGCTCCTAAGTGAGAGTAAATGGGATGCGATCATATGACAGAGCTTCAGTAACTACCAGTCACAAGACAGAGGATGCACACAGTGACCTTCCTGGCATGATCCAGTAGGAACTACAGACGTGAGCTCTAAGGCAGACCTGAGCATAGGGAAGTCTTCAGGTGGAGTCACCTGTTTCACCCAAATAGGATACAAACCGAAGGGAGAACAGGCTATGTGGAACCAGGGTTGAAAAGCAATGTGAAGAACAGAAACTAGACAGTAAGTGACGAGTTTCTTCAGTAAGCAACTGTCAAGAGGAAAGAAGAACAGAGCGCGTGCTTACTCCTTAAAAGGTTGCAAAGAAGCCAGACAGTGTAATGCACACCTTTTAATCTCAGCACTAGGGATGAAGAGGCAGGGGGATCTCTGTGAGCTCAATGCCAGCCTGGTCTACAGAGCAAGGTCCAGGACAGGCAGGCCAATATAGTGAGGTCCTGTCTCGAAAATCAAAAATCAAAACAAAACAAAAAAGGTTCCAAAGAGACTGAAGGAAACTCCTGGCCTTGTTTGACAACTAATTTGAAGAAATAAAACGTCAATAAACTAAGCAAACAAACAACGAGTAAGGATTTCTGAAAGCCAATGAGATAATGAGTTAAAATTGTAGCCACCAGCATTTCCAAAGCCCTGGAAATTAACCCAGGGCTTCCAAAAGTCTGGGCAGTAACTGCTCTAAGAGAACATGGAGTAAGAAAAGGAGAGACTATGGGATATCAACTTGTTTATTTCTATCTTCCTGTTTTCTACCCCAATGGTAACCTTAAAAAAAAAACCTCATAACCCTAGTGGAGGCCACCAACTTGCCAGACTCTGCAGGAGTGGAAATGGGCTTGGAGCGCCCAAAAGTCCAATCCCCAGTGGGCATTACTTGGCTTGTGTGGTTGTTTCCTGGAAGAGCCCACTCACTAAGCTTCCTGAATCTGACCCTGAGCTTGCCCAGGGCAAAGAGCCTCCTTGTGGGAGTTTGACCAAAACCAATCAGAAGTCTTTGTTTAATGTCAAGGCTATCTGAGGTCTTCAGCAACCTTCCAAGGAAGAGCTGGGAAACCACTTGCAGAGCGCTCCTGGGAGTCGGTGGTCATATGTATGCATGGCTGTGTGTTTACAGAAAAAGACCGACAAAGACCTTGAGCTCTGTCTCTTTACGCTGAAGCAGAGTGTGTTGGTGAGAACAAAACTGCCAGCTACCTGGTTGCCTGTTGGAAATATATCCCAACACACACACACACACACACACACACACACCCCACAGGCATATACATTCAAACACACATATACCCATACATACATACATGCACACACTCACACACACACCAAACACAGACACATACACTCACACATACATTCACACATGTGCACATACACATACACTCATATACACACACTAACACATACATACACAAATACACGCATACATGTACACACTCACATGCAAGCACACATATGTATACATGTACACAAAATTTCAAAGTATATTACAATAGAGAAAATAATCAGACATATCTAGAACATTGAACATTTTGTAAGACAACTCAATTGAACTCTTCAATACCATAGAAAATGTTTTCTACATAAAAAGAATAAGAGATTTTAAAAATAAAATACAGTGAAGGAAAAGACTGATTCATGAGTCAAAATGTGATGTGTGTAGTTTAGTTTCTGCAGGTACAGCTAAATGGATAATAAATAACAATAAATAAATGGATAATAAGTAGATAAATGAGGCATCAGTGCAAACACAGCATAAATATTGAACCCAGGTACAAGATCTATAGGAACTAACCACGTTAGAAAAGTCTACTTGTACTGAAAAATTAAGAGAATCGACACATTAAAACTTGGCAAATAAAAGCAAGATATGATCATTTCCTCCTATTCGTTTGTGTGTGTGTGTAGTATGTGTATACTCATCTCTGCATGTATAGGGACACACCCATGTGTGCATGTGCACATAGAGAGTCAAGGTTGGTATCTGGAATCTTCCTAGGTGACTCTTCTTTGAGGCAGGGTCTCTCAATTCAGCCCAAAGCTTGCTATAACTAACGTTTGCTCTGGGGATCCCCTTTCTGGCCCTGTGATGACGAAATTATAGATGAGTGACCATACCAACTCGATACCGACAAGAGGTTTGGGGATCCAAGATCTGGTCTTTTTGATTGCAGGCAGGGCAAGCACTTACATCCTGAGCCATCTCCCCAGCCCAAGAAAAACTGTTCTGTCACCTGACTGTGTGTACCCTTCTTGGGAACACTTGTTATATGGAAGGCTCACAATATATCATGCAAATGTTCAACACACATACATAGCAACCCCTGGGATATAGGCAACTATCAACAGTATTTATACTGTTAAAGAACAGACCTGGTTAGGATTTGTGGATGAAAGCATGCCAACTTTATAATGTAAATTATTAATATATATAGTACATACTCAATCACCTCACCTCTGCCAAGAAGGACCCGCCAATGTGATAACTGTTTAGTTGCTTAGACTGTGATTGATCAGATTGCCTGTTGGTCATTTTGGTTTTCTTTGTCAGGATAATTTGGACTTTATATAACAAGCATATAGCAAATCATATGTAATAAAAAGATTTTTTCATTTCTTTTTAAATTTTTTTTAAATTAATTTATTTTTTACATTCTATATTTCGTTCCCCGCCCCCCATCCACCCTCTGACTGCTCCACATCCCACACCTCCTCCCCACTCCCCTGTCTTCACGTGGATACCCCCACCCCCAACCCTACCTAACCTCAAACTCCCTGGGGCCTCCAGTCTCTTGAAGGTTAGGTGCATCATCTCTGAATGAACACAGACCCAGCAGTCCTCTACTGTATGTGTGTTAGGGGCCTCATATCAGTTGGTGTATGCTGCCTGTTTGGTGGTCCAGTGTTTGAGAGATCTCTGGGGTCCAGATTAATTGAGACTGCTGGTCTTCCTACAGGATTGCCCTCCTTCTCAGCTTCTTTTCACCTTTCCCTAATTCAGCAACAGGGGTCAGCTGCTTCTGTCCATTGATTGGGTGCAAATATCTGCATCTGACTCTTTCAGCTGCTTGGTGGGTCTTCCTGAGGTCATGCATGATAGGTCCCTTTTTGTGAGCTCTCCATAGCCTCATTAATAGTGTCAGTCCTTGGGACCTCCCCTTGAGCTGGATCCCACTATGGGCCTGTCACTGGAAGTTCTTTTCCTCAGGCTCCTCTCCATTTCCATCCCTATAATTTTTTCAGACAGGAACAATTATGGGTCAGAGATGTGACTGTGGAATGGCAACCCCATCCCTCTTTTGTTGCCCTGTCTTTCTACTGGAGGTGGGCCCTATAAGTTCCCTCTCCCTACTGTCCAGCATTTCATCTAAGGTCCTTCCCTTTGAGTCCCGAGAGTCTCTCACCTCCCAGGTCTCTGGTGCATTCTGGAGGGTCCCCCCCCTCCCCCGCAAGCTCCTATTTCCTGAAGTTGCCTGTTTTCATTCTTTCTGCAGGCCCTCAACGCAATCACAGTGGGGAGGGAGGGAGAGACCTGAGAGGGAAAGTGAACAAATGTAGGCTGTAGTATCCTTGAGAAGTATGTGAGTGTGTGTGTGTGTGTGCGTGTGTGTGTGTGTGTGTGTGTGTGTGTGTGTGTTCCCCACTGCCACAGTTTCATGTGAAACCACAAAGGCCAGAGTCCCTGACAGTGTATCTTTGGCAGAGGAAAGCAGAGCCCAGATCTCCCACTGTATTACTCTTAGAGTGGGTTGCAAAGGCAACAGGAGAGGCTTGGAACTGGGGTCATGCATAAGGAAGCTCGTCTGTGGAACTTAATGGCTTCAGATACTGGGGAAGGTAATTTACACTCTGCAATGCACGTGCTTCTTCTGCACCAGAATCCTTTGTTTCAGTGACCTCTTTGTCTCAGTCTCTGATACATTCAAGCACACAGACACATGGATTAAGGGAACAGGAAAATCAAAATTAAACCCACACTGCCACAGCCGCCTGGGTTTTACTGTTTGTTTGTTTGTTTAACAAAAATATACATTGGTAAAAGCATCTTTAAGAAATGGTTCTGGGAAAACTGGATGACCCCATGTACCTTCCCATACCACACATGCACACACACACACACACACACACACACACACACACACACACACACGATTCCATCCAAGGTATGGATCACTAGGAAACCTGCTGCAGCTGATTCCCGCTCACCCCCAGGGATCCTGCCCCATCTGTGCGGGACAGAACCAGAGTGCCTGTTTATCTGGCAGTCCAAGTGCTGTTGAGGATGCTTTACCATGACCCACAGGACCTATAGCAAGGACAAACTCAAGGTCATACAGGGCAGAAGGGGAGGCCTGACACAATCACAAATGCTTTTCAGCAGTGTGTCTTCACTGACTTGTCTGAGGTATTCCTGGAGCACCTGGAGGACAGCTTTAAGGTGCCTTCGGGTGGGGCTGTAAGGAGACTGTTGATGGGTTTCAGAAAAGCCTTTGCATGCTGAGGAGCAGGCTGTAGCAGAGGTTCTCAGCCATGGGATGACGGATGATGAAAAAGTAGAGACAGCCTATGTAAACAATCTCCCAAACACTTGGCAGCAGAGGTCGGCAAGGATTTGGGCAGGAATAGAGACCGGTGTGTTTAAAAGAATTCTCTTGATGTAGTTGTAAAAGAAATAAATGATGAAAACACGTTTCGTCTATTTTAAACCTCAAATTATGTGCTCATATATTTTGATATGCACATATGTACCTTTAGACATGAATATATATATACACACACATATTAAAAATTAGACTTTAAAGATGGGAGAGACCTGATCACACAAAGCCCTGATGGGAAAGGGAGGGAAGATAAAGGAGAGGGGCTGATGGGCGGGGTGAGGTCTCTGAGGAAGCAGAGGGGCTGGAGTCCAGAGCCCAGATGGAGGGATTAATTAGCTTTGGAAAGCAAGGCAGCCTTGTGCCTCTGCAGCAGGAGGGGGAGGAGAGGGCGCAGCTGTAGGGTGCGGCCTCTTCTGCTGCTTTCTGTTTTTATTGGGATTTTTTTCAATACTTTTTGGAACCTAGAACATTATCCCTTTTTGCTTATTTTATTTACTTATATCTTTTTTCAGTACTGTAAATTGAACCGAGGGTCTTCAGCATTTGGGGAAAGCATTCTTGCCTACCACTGAGCTATAGCCCTAGTTCCTTTCTTAGTTCTCACTAAGATATGAGGGCTGACTTTGAACTCATGCTGTATTCAGGACTAGCTTAGAACTTGCAATCCTCCTGCCTTAGCCTCCGAAATACCACGGTTTATTGGACCATGTCATCAGGCCTAGCTTCCCAACTGGGTTTTTATGCTTATGCCATCCATAAAGTGCAATTCTTCACATAAGCCTGCATATGCTAGCTTTCTGTCTCGGTAGGGAATACCTGTAGTCAGAAAAGCTGTGTTCTGGTTCATGGATTTGGAGGTTCCAGCTCATGTTGCTTTTGGATCTGTGGGGAGGTATGTCAGGGTGTTGGATACACAGTGGAATAAAACTTCTCAACTCCTGGCAGCGGGGAAGAAGGAAGACAGAGGAGATCCCAGGGCCCCAATACTACTTTCAAAAGCAGGACCCAGTATGAGGCATGGTGGTATATGCCTGTAATCTCAGCACTGGAGAAGCTAAGGCAGGGTGGTTGACACCAGTTTGAGACCAGCTTAGACTACACAGTGAGATCCTGTCTCAAGAAAGGACGAAAAAAGAAAAAAGCAAGACTGAGGACCTCACTCCCACTAGGCCCCGCCTCCTAAAGAGGCCACTATCTCCCAGTAGCTAGAGCCAGAGGCTGGTGACTAAGCCAGGTGTGTCCTAGGTGGTGGTGGGAGCTGAGATTCAAACCATAATACTAAGGTTTGGTAGACTGCTGGTTAGACAAGACAGGCAGATGTGGTGGCTCTTGATTCACAAATTTTACACCACTGATAGAAAGTATTTGTTTTTGCTCCAAATGCTGTTCACTCTGGTGTAAGTCTTGTTCCCCCTGGTTTATTTGTCCTTCCTATTAGAGTGGGCAACTTCTAGGCCTTCTGGTGAACTCTCCCTGGGTCTGGAGCTAGTCTAGAGTTGAGGATCAGGTAGGGTAAGGACTAGATTAAGAGCAGGCTCAGAGAGGCCTCTGGGAACCTCCCACTGTGGGTGCACAGATGAAGGTGCATGCTTATTTAAGGTACCCTCAAATCCCACACATTCCATCGTGGCAGAATCCAGTGGCTGCAGTGTGTCCCACCCCACCGACCAGAGGCTTCTTCTGTGTTCCACACCATTGCATTGATGGCAAGAGGCCCACATCTGGGAACACTCAGATTTGGAGGTGGTGATGGCGGCCAATGGTTCCTGCGGGACACTGATTGTTTTGGACTTCTTCCCAAACCTTCTCATTGAAAATTTGTCCTGTGATATCCTTGATCCTGCCAATGGCAGCGCCATCTTCCAGGGCCTTTCTTCTCACTCTTTAGGTGGAATAACTATCATTTTTACTCTACAATAGAGAGGAACAATATCAAATGGAGGTTTAAGATCCCAGACTCTGAGCCTGGCAACACGGACTGGAGCAGCAGCAGTTTGGCCTAAAAGTAGCCTGTGGCCCGGGGAAGTTGCTGACCTTCTCTACCTCAAGCCCGCCTGCGAAATGATACTAAGAACATTTGCTCTGAGAAGCTGCCTTCAGTGCTTAGTGAGCAATGTTTGCAAAAGGCTCATCAAAGAACGTGTGTGTGTGTGTGTGTGTGTGTGTGTGTGTGTNGTGTGTGTGTGTGTGTGTGTGTGTGTGTGTATGTGTGTGTGTGTGTGTGTGTGTGTGTGTGTGTAAGCGAGTGGCTACAAACTCAATCATTCTGTGTGGTGACTGTAAATCAAACATGGTGGCACTAGAGGTTGGGAGGAGGCTGAGCATGATGCTAAGTAACTTGAGACAAGCTGCCATTTTGTACTAGTGGAAAGCCATCTCTGAAGAGAGGAACACTGTACTTGTTCATGCTTCAGTGACTTGCCCAGGGTCATGGAGCTCCTAAGTCATACTTCCAAGGTTTGAACCGAAAAACCTCCACACTTAGCTCTCCTTCTGAAAGCCCGGCTTACTTTGTACCTCAAGGGGTTCACCACATATATTCTCCATGGCAACACTATTAGATTTACAGTCACCACCCCAAATGATTGAGTTTGAAGCCACTGGCTTACACACACATACACACACACATTACTCGGACCCAGCTGTTCCTTCTTCTTATTATTATTTCAATCTCTAGTTTCCTGTTGTGGACCATGGCTTTGCTAAGTCACAAGATACCTAGGAAATAGACCTCGGTGTGATGGTGTACACATACTACTATCACATACAATCTCAGCATTATGGAGGTAGAGGCAACAGGGTCAGGAGTGTCAGTCATTCTTAGCTACGTGAGACCTTATTTCAAATAAAAAGGTGTATAGGAAAATGTTGTTCTCACAATATTAAGGATTCAATAAGCATCAACTGCAGACACACCCAGGAATTGTAATCTATATAATTCTTATTTTCACTTGTAAGTCCAAGTAAAAGTTTGCCAACATTTATATTTTTAATATTTTGTTTTTGTAATATGTATTTCATGATAACACAAGGAAAACATATTCCAGGAACCCTAATGTCAAGAACAACTCCACTTTCCTGTGTGTGTGTGTGTGTGTGTGCGTGCGTGTGTGTATTTGTATGTTTTGTGTGTCTGTGCGGTCTGTTTCGTTGGTTGGAGCTGGTTTCTGTTAAATGCTCTTTTGGTCAGATGTGTGTGTGTGTGTGTGTGTGTGTGTCTGTTCGGTCTGCTTCGTTGGTTGGAGCTGGTTTCTGTTAAATGCTCTTTTGGTCAGATGTGTGTGTGTGTGTGTGTGTGTGTGTGTGTCTGTGCGGTCTGTTTCGTTGGTTGGAG
>NC_034590.1:53947160-53980351 GCF_900095145.1 Mus pahari | reverse complement strand
TCTTTTGGTCAGATGTGTGTGTGTGTGTGTGTGTGTGTGTGTGTGTGTGTGTGTCTGTGCGGTCTGTTTCATTGGTTGGAGTTGGTTTCTGTTAAATGCTCTTTTGGTCAGGTGTGTGTGTGTGTGTGCGTGTGTGTGTGTCTGTGCGGTCTGTTTCATTGGTTGGAGTTGGTTTCTGTTAAATGCTCTTTTGGTCAGATACTTTAATGTTGCCTTTCTTTACCCCTTGCGCTGGTTCGTTTTGTCAGCTTGATAGAAACCTAGACATATCTTGGAAGAGGGAATCTTAATTGAGAAAATGCCTCTACAAGGTTGCCTATAGGAGAATCTATAGGGCATTTTTCTCTTTAAATGATTAATGAGGGCCCAGCTCACCTTGTGTGGTGCCATTGTTGAGCAGATGGTCCTGCACTGTATAAGAAAGCAGGCCCAGCAAGCCATGTGGATCAGGCCAGTAAGAAGCATCCATCCATGGCCTATGTACCAGCTCCTGCTCCAGGTTCCTGCTTGAGTTCCCGCCCTGCCTTCCCTCAGCAGTGGAGTGTGACTTGAGCACTGTAAGATGAAACAAACTCTTTCCTCTAAGGGTTGCCACAAGTCGTGGTGTTTTATCCCAGCAATAGAAACCCCGAGTTACCCCTCATCTATACTCTCTATTATCTAAATATATACACACACACACATATCCACATGGTTTGCACACACAAACACACACCTGTATGCATCATTCAACAGAATATATGAGTTTATTTTCTTGAAGAGAGGGATCTGCACAGATACTAGTGTTCACAATAGACCCCCAAACTACAAACAGTGGACTTGCCTTTACCTGGGACTAACAGGCACAAAGGTGTTTGTTATCTGAAAGACCATGGTGGTTGCTTACTACTCCCACATAACGGCAACCATTTGGCATGGCTTAGACTAAAGGTGGCACCTTCTGTCACACCGTGTCAAGCAGAGGCTGACAGCGTTTCAAAACTACAGTGATAAAATCTGAGCTCAGCTGTCACTCCATGGTGCAGTGGCTGGCAGTGCAGAGAGTCAGCGTGTCGTGTCGTCACCCAGATTCAAAAGCTGTGGGAGGTGTCCAGGCTGATTTCCACAAATGGAGGTAGGGTAGATGAAACGAGCCGAGGAGCTAAAGCAGGAAAAGGAGCAGCAAGAAGCAGAGAGCATCAGAGCAAAGCGGGTAGGAATACTGCAAGGATCTGATTGGATGAGAGCATCACGCTGCAAGCTGGAAATGGACTCCTCTCTCCCCCCTGCCTGGAGCAACGAATCCCCATCCTGCCCACAATCTGAGCCATAAGGCTACATCATGGAAGTCAAGCATGGCTAAGGGCCTGGTCTCCGTGTGCCCTGAACCTGGAGACACTTATTTACTGGCTTACAATGCCTTTATCTCAAAAGACTGAGGCAACCAGTAGTGTGTGTGCGATCAGATACGCGTTGCTGCTTAGTTCCATGTAACTGCTCAACAGGGAATACGGGGAGGGAGGTTCAATACACAACCTCAACTAGAAAAGTTCTGCTCAGATGGTCCATAAAAGTCTACTGTGCCTCTTCCTTTCTGCCTGAATGTGGCATCTAAAAAATTAAGAGTCTGGCAAAAACTAATCCGTCAATCGTCTTGACTGAGGCTGAAAAGTGTTAAGTGTTGCCCAGAGGTATAAAAATCACCTGGGAAATCTAATGGTATACCTGATCCCCTGGTCCCCGGATCCTTTGATCGCCCTCCCCTACAAGGAAATTGTAGGGCAGGGCTGAGGATTCTAAGGTGGGACAAACTGTCTAGGCGATCTTGATTTGAATGCTGGATTAGAACCCATTAAGCTGGGTTCCACCAAAGAGAAATAGGGGCGTGTTGGTTGAGCCTTACCCAACTCTGTTTCTGTTTCTGTCCTAGCCTATTGCTATTTCACCTCATGCTTTCTCAGCTGTCTTTTCAAGATACTTTGGGAGGGTATCCGAGCACACAGACCTGAAGCCAAACCATTCTAGCTACTCATGAGCTGAAAAACCTAAAACAAAGTACTCCATTTTCTCAAGATTATTTCTCCCTTTGTCAAATGGGGAGGCAAGAAAGCATGTAGCTGATAGAAATAAGTCAGATCATTAAGAGAAAAAAAAATTGTTCCCAGCACAAAATAAACATGCATTCAGTGTGAGGATAGAGCAGCCGCAGCAACAGCAGCAGCAGCAGCAATGCCCTGGCAACTTTTAGCACTAATTAGACCCAGCACTCACATCTGGGTGGTGGATGTCATGTTTCCTGGGTGACACTGGAAGCTGTTGTGGGTTTTCACTTTATTCAGTGTCCCTGGGAATTGCTGCTGTGGAGTTGTTGTGGAGTTGTTGGCCCAAGTGGGCTCTTCACATTCGCTCAGGTCAAGACAACACCATTTCACAGAGAACATACCATGCATGTGCCAGGGGCTGAACTCGGTGTGAAGCGGCCTGACACACCAACACAGGAGCTCAGTATATTAAGAAAAAGCTTAACTCATAGGTACTGACAGTGACATGTAGAGTACAAAAGTGACCAAGGAGATTTCAGGACAAAAAAAGGTAACTTCACACCAACTCATTTTTGTGGGGTATGTCACCTCCCTTGGGCTCTTCAAATCTTTTCATGAAAAATTTGAAAAAACGATTTCATATAAGATTCTAAGTCTCATTTTTCAAAACCCTATTCAATCCCAAAGTTTATTTTTAAAAACAAGGCATAAGTACCTCTTTTTACAACCCTAGCCCTAGAAAAGGTCTCGGAACTCCCCTGTGCTAACACTCTGACTGTGAAGATG
Organism: Mus pahari; assembly: GCF_900095145.1. Classification (NCBI taxonomy): domain Eukaryota; kingdom Metazoa; phylum Chordata; class Mammalia; order Rodentia; family Muridae; genus Mus; species Mus pahari. The sequence continues at coordinate 53,977,544 of NC_034590.1, read as the reverse complement.
AAAAAGCCAAGGTCTCAGGCAGTGAAGCATCTTGCCTGTGCTCGTAACTGCTGGCAGCCAAGCCAGGATTATTACAATGGCCTTTGGAATCTAGGCAAAGCCTATTGCATAACTCCATCCAGCACCACTGACCTCATAGCAGGAAGCAGCACCACGCCTGGCTAAGTGTGTACACTCATTAGTTCCATGTTAATTGACCTCTGATGGTGTGCTTGATACTGGCCCAGCATTAGGAATAAAATGGACATCACAGCCCTTGTGGCACTGACTCTTGTAAAGCCTTACTAGTGCAAGATGCAAGCTAAACCCATGGTAAAGCAAGTCCTTTCTGCAGCAGCAAAGGCTAAGCAGGAACTAATGAAAAAGAAGAGCTAGCTTCAGGCAGATATCTAAATGACGGTCTGAGATGCAGGACGAACGGAAGACTGAGACCCTGATATACATGCTAAGAAGCTGAAGAAGCATATTCCAGGACATGAAGGGGCTGGTGAAAGAGAGAGCACACCAAAATAGAAAGGCATTCTAGAGTCGTTCAGAAACCCTGTGTGGTTATACCTTAATATGTGACAGGGCAGATGGCAACAGGGCACCCTGTGGAGATCGGGTGATACAGGCTTTGGGAAGGGCTGTGCATTTTACCAGAAGTACAACATTGTTTCCACAAAGAAGTGGGAAGTTCAGGGTCTACCTCCTTTGCTGTGGAAGGAAACATACGCTATGACAATCCTTCTGAACAAGGTCCACCTGCCATTTTACGTTCTCTCAACAGAGAGCTAGAAGATATGCAGAAACATGCTAATGAGCCAGGTAGGTACTAATTTTGAATTGCTAGTTCTAAGCTATTTGCTTTGTATCACATGTAAGTTCTGTGAATGGGAGGAGCCATCCACTAAAAGTAGCAATGTCAAGGGTCTGGAGAGAGGACTCAGTCCTAAACACTGTTGCTTTCACACAGAGCTGGGATTCAGTTCCCCACATCCATAAACCACCCACAACTTAGTTCTAGGAGATCCAACACCCTCTTCTGACCTCCCCAGGCACTAAGCACACACGTGGCGCACACATACATGCAGGCAGGCAAAACACACTATACGCACAAAATAAATTAAGTAACAACCACTTGTGTTTGATTGTTCCAGTGTCAGAGGACTATCATGGGGAGGCGAAAAAAATGTTACAAAGAGGCAAGAATAAACCCATATGTTTACCTGCTAGCAGATTCTTTATCTCAGATTCAGTCTTCCCTCCCATGGCATTACTTAATTTGTAGGTGACCTTTAAGAGTGCCTGGCAAAGTTGCAATAAGCAGTGGGTGGTGAGGAAAACTCATGTATATTTCACTGTGAGGCAGCTTCATGGTCCACCCAGCCCAGACCATGAGCATCACGGTGCTGAGGGCATGGTTATCACCACAGTGTCCAAGCCTGAGTGAGGAACTGGCATTTCCACTGGGCCATAGGTGCCGCAGTACCAAGAAACTTAGGCAAAGTGGATGAAGAGCCCAGACCAGACAAGCAGGGCTTCTTTACGAGCCTCATTGTGCCTGCTGTCAATGTGACCACAGTAAGGGACAAGCATGGAAGTCCATCCCTAAGCACATGTCAAGACTCCTGGTAGATGTGTTTGCTTCTTTGTTGCTGTTTTTATGTGAATTACCTTGACTTATTCTGATATATATATATATATATATATATATATATATATATATATATATATATATACAGGCCAAAACATTACGCTGGGCTGGTAAGATGGCTCAGTGGTTAGGAACATTGGCTGCTCGTCCTGAGGACCTGGGTTTGATTCCCAGCACTCACATGGCCACTCACAATCATCTCTAACTCCAGTCCAAAGGATCTGACATTCTTTTCTAGCCTCTGTGGGAACTGCATGTATGTGGTGCACAGATATACATGTAATTCAGACAATCGGTACAAAAATAAAAATTATAAAAATCCCATACATATAAAATACATTTAAATTTTTTAAAAAAATAACCCATTATTTAAAAACAAACCATACCCCAAAATTACATTTTGCTCTGAACACATATAGAATTATAAGTCAATTAAAATACTACTCGTTTATATCTTCCAGGTTGATTTGATGTGATTTGTATGTACTTGTATGTATGTCAGTGTCTTCCTCAGAGGCCAGAAGAGGGCTTTAGATCCTATGGATCCAGGGTTACAAACAGTTATAGCCTTCCAGATGTGGGTGCTAGAAACCAAACTCAGGTCCTCTGCAAGAGTGGCAAGTGCTCTTAACTGTTGAGTCATCTCTCCAAGCTCACCATTTAAAACATTTTACATAATTATTGTTTTATACTAGAGACCACCAGAGTTTTATCCCTTGGAACTTGAGTGGCTTCCAGCTTCTTTTCCAACATGCAAATCTATTTATGCTGGTTGTTAGTGCAGTCTCTGCCTGACTCTGAACAGGAAATTGCTGTGTTGTATCTGGATTCATTTCTGATTTTTCTCATAGCTAAGGCTTTGGCTCCAGGCTCTTACACCTTGTATCTGCCTCGCTGCACAAAGAACTGATATCCTGTATGCAGCCTTCTGCACTTTCTCCAGTGCAAGGCTGTGCCAATAGCCTCCCATAACCATTTCTTGACTCAAGGAGAGTCCCGGGGAAGGCAGGAATGATTGCTTGGCAAGACACTGGCTTAGGAGCGACGTGGACCCTGTAAGGCTCAGTGATACACGCTCAGGGGAGCCATGGCTTCGGTTCCCACATTTCTTTCACACAAAGTATGATTATAGGGAAGTGCTTCCATATGGTTGAGGGAACTCCCAGCCAAACTGGCTTCAGCTGGCCAGTTTCAGAGCCACAGCAGACAGGTTGGGGCCACCAAGAGAAAAAATTGAGAACGGGAAGCACCATGCTTTTATGCACGCATGCTACATAGCCGTAGCCTTGGCACGAGGGCTATGAAATGCCAGCATTTACCATGTCACTCATACCTTATTGCAAACGATCTGCCTGAGCACCCTGGATCTCCTTCCTGGACAGAAACTAGGCCCAAACATTGGATACTTTCAGGATTTATTAACCAGCATCATCCCAAGTGGGCAGAAAGATCTCTGGGACTTGCTGGTCAGCCAGCCTAATGGTAAGCTCCACACACAGTGAGGGACCCTGTCATAAGGGAATGAGGTAGATAATGGCAAATCACGACTTCTAAAGTCTTCCTTTGGCCTCAGCATACATATGTCCAGGTGGGTGCTTGTACCTGCACATACATGTACAAGCACACGGACATACCATACACAAACAAAAGAAAAAGAGAAGAAGAGAAAGCCAGAATGACAAATCTGGGGCTTATAGACACACATGAATTTCCCTAGAGAAAAAGATTTAACTTAAAGAAAACGTTTCACCAGTACGCCAAGCATTCCATGTGTCCTATTTTGGTCACATTCATTTCTCTTCCAACTCCTCCCAGATCCATACTCAACACCCAGCCAACTTTGTATCCTCCTTTCTTTTAAAGCAATTAAATATTTTAATAGAATCTCATAAGGATTGACAACTGATAAGAGGAGAGGAGAGAGGAAGAAGATAGGAGAGGAAGAAGGAAGGAAGGAAGGAAGGGATGGAGAAAAGGCAAGAAAATCTAGATCTAGACCTTGGGGGGGGGGGAGAAAGGGAGGAAGGACCTTCATCACAAGCAGGGAACTCGGGCTGTGGGTGGCTCAGTCTGTAAAATACCTGCCACACAAGTATAAGAGCCTGAACGTATTACCGCCTTACTCTTGGAAAACCCCTCCACCCGTTCTCATCTTCTCATCCCTCATCAACTCACTGTGATCAGGCCTGTGCATCTGAAATTCGCCAATGTCACTCATAGGATATTAAAGATCATCTTCATACTGCTAAAATTAAATGTGTGTGTGTGTGTGTGTGTGTGTGTGTGTGTGTGTGTGTCCATCCTGGATTGCAGTCATCTTCACAGGAGCATTTGACAGAGCTCACATGACTTTCTCAAGATGACTGATTCCTTTGGCTTCTCCCTAAATCCTGTGTTCACCCACACACTCTTCTCCTCTGATTAAATGCTGGTGTTCCTCAGGATGTTCCCATGGCTGCTTTCTGTTCTACTCTCTTAGGTGGGCTACTATATTCATGACTAAATCCCATAAGTCAGGACATCTTTCCATCAGCCGTGATGGGCCGGTATGTTTCTAACCTACAAACAGGCAGCTAGACACAACACACACTCACACAACACACACTCAGAAGCTGTTGGAAAGCTTCAGAAAGGTGTAAGGGATGAATACGCAGAGAGCCAGTAATCCCGAGAGGAGAAGAGTCCAGGGAGGTGGGCCCTTACTTTTGATGGATGTCTTCTTTCTGTGGAAGCCAAATCCCAGAAGAAAATAATGAACAGAGCCAGCTGCTTAAGCTCAAAATGTTGCTTCGTCCCATGTCTCTCACTGTAGTATTTACTCCAAGGACTGCCACCTCTTTTCAGGAATTCCTCCTCCTAATTACCTTTCCAAGTGTCCCATCCTCACCATCTCCTGCCACATTCCCTCACACCAAGGCTTCCCGGTGTGTAAACACAGTTTCCTATTTGAACTCCCTGCTTCCAGAATATTCTTCACAGTGATCTGCAGGTTCTCCCATGTCACACCACTGCTAAAATGTTTTGATGACTCCATCTAACCCAGAATATAAAACAGGCTGGTGACAGCTTTTATGGTTGGCAACTGAATACCATTCTGTCTTATCTCCTATTTTTCAATGGACTTTTCAGCTTTGAGCAGCAAATGAGTAGGACCTTGATAAAGCCCAGCTTATTTGGTGTGATAGAGCATGCCTAGAATTCCAGCACTTGGGAGGCTTCAAATGGCTCAGCCTGGGCTGTATGGCATATGCACACGTGCGCGTACACACACACACACACAATGGCAGGTTTCCCTCTAGTGTTACATCACACCTTCAGTTTATGTTGCCTCTTCTTTCAAGATCGCATCCTCCTGCAGTTTCTGCTTCTTGTGCTCCCTGCTTCTTGTTCCCCCCCCCCGCTTCCTGTCCTCCCTGCTTCCTGTCCCCCTGCTTCCTGTCCTCCCTGCTTCTTGTCCCCTCCCCCCGCTCCCTGTCCTCCCTGCTTCCTGTCCTCCCTGCTTCCTGTCCCCCCTGCTTCCTGTCCTCCCTGCTTCCTGTCCCCCCTGCTTCCTGTCCCCTGCTTCCTGTCCTCCCTGCCTCCTGTTCTCTCCTTCCTTTCTTTATCCCTTCATTCCCTCCTCCCTTCCATTCCCATAATGGTCTCCTCAACCTAGGAATAAATAAGATCTTAACTTCATATAACAACCAGACATGAAAACGAATAGAAAATTTAAGGGTAGAAGACAAGAAACAAGAAAACTGGGGCCAGAGAAGTTGCTGGGTGGTTAAGACCCCTTGCTGCCCTAACAATGGACCCGTACTCATATCCCAGTGTCCACATGGCAGCTCACGGATGTTTGTAATTCTAGCTTCAGAGGACCTCATGCTCTCCCCCCACCCCGTGACTTCTATCACATAGAAGATCTTCTATCTCCTTCTGACACACAGACATGTGTTAAATGTATCTACATTCAGGCACATATGTGCATAAAATGTAAGTAAGCATTACACAAATAGGATGGGAGAGAAAAAAGAAAACAAAATGCATAGCTACATGTGCTTGCCCATGGGTGCTCTGATAGGACAAAGATTTTGAGAGGCCCCAACACAGACATTATATTCTGAAAGCTTAAAATAACCACTGGATGGCCATTAACACATAAAGTTAGCCTCTGAGTTAAGAGATGTATTGTTGAACTGGGAAAACAAAAGCATACAAGCAAAAGTAAAGAAAAATGAGAGACTGAAGCTGCACTTGAAAAGGTGTGATAGACTGAAGACCAGCGTTCCTGGCATACAGAGTTGACAGAAATAAAAATTAAGAAATGGCAGAGCAGAAAAATGGCTTCAACTGATGAACTGGAAATAAGTCAAGTATGATGTTGTTTTCTATCTTGTCAGCAATGAAAAGAAGACAAATAAAATGAAATTATAACCCCGGTTTACCTGAAGAATATTTTAGGCTATTTAAAAATTGACTGCCAGATATTTTGAAAAATAGTAAGATTTTGTACAAAAAAAAAAATGGGGAACCATCAAAGAGTCGGAAGAACAAGATTTGACGTGCTCTTTTAAATTTTTTTTTGAAAAATAATAACTTAAAAAAAGAAATGACTTTCTGAAAACTGGCCAATGTTAATTCCATCCCGATGAGTTCAGCATTAGGAGTATATTGCTCTGGTCGGAGTGGGAAGCGCAGCTTGCTTACTGGCACTGCAGACCAGGTCTCAACACTTACTTTTCTCAGGAGACACGTGCATCTTGGTCTGCCCCCGCACCAGCCTGCAGGTGGAGCCGTCCCCAGCACAGACGCCGCAGTTGTCCTCCTTGGCATTACTCCCCAGCTGTCTATCACAGCCCACAGTCTGTGCAGAGAAAGAGCAGAAGACATCTCACTTAGGATGCTCTCTGGCTTCAGTTTATGGGCCGCCTTCCTTCATGAGGACACCATTTTGTTGTACTTGTGAACTGATGGGACGTCTCAGAGTCCAAGACCATTTCTGTCATTCTTATGCAAGGCCCCCAGAATTGCAATCACCGAAGCTGTCTCCCTGCAACTTTACTCTCCTCTAGCTATATTTCAATTATCCGTATGCCTATAAAGAATATTTCTTTTCCACCTTTCTCTCTGACCCACCCTCACCTTATCGTGAGAGTCTTTTGTAGCCCAGCCTTGAACTTGCTGTGTAGCGTGGGATGACATCAACATCGTCTGATCCATCAACTTCCACCTCGGAGTGGAAGAGTGAAGGTTTGTCTCATCTCATCTGGTTTGTGTGGTGCGAGGACCAAGCTTGGGGTTCTATGTTGCTGGACGACATCCCCAGCCCCTCTTCCTGCCCCTTCTTTCTCTCCACTTTTGCCCCAGACTCTTGTTTCTTGCACCTGATATCTATGCCTCAGGCCCACAATATGTTTATACATTTGCTTTGATGCAGAAAAATCTACAGAGAAGTCCTCCATCTTGGTTACATCTACACTTCTTTATCACTAGCTGTTCTTACCGCTAGCTTGCCACCTCCATATAATTACATCCATGTGCCTACAGATGATTGTAAAGAGGAAAACTAGGAGCTCTATCCCATACAAAATATGGATTGCTGTTATCTTTCAATTTAATGTGTCACTATGCCTGTATGTGTGATAATCCCAGCACTCAGGAGGCAGAGGCAGGCAGATTTCTGAGTTTGAGGTCAGCCTGGTCTACAAAGTGAGTTCCAGAGCTATACAGAGAAACCCTGTCTCAAAAAAAAAAAAAAGCCATCCTGACAGGAGAATAGCTGTGTTTTGTATCTCTTTTCATTTTCATAAATAAGACTTTTATATAAAGTGTGCCCAGTGATCTTTACCAGCCTCATAGTTTGTCTCTACTTCCTGACGTTATTCACAAGCCTGGCAATGAAGTTCAGGGACTGTGAAGAAAGTCATGACAAATCCTGACTCATCTACCACATCCTTTAAAATACAGGATGCTGGATAAGTAGTCAGACTCCGAGAGACTCATTTTCCTCAACACTAAGGAGAGATAAAGATGCCAATGTGTATTTCACCAAAGGTCTAGCAAGAATTAAAGGAAAAACATTTCGTTAAAAAGCAGCACAGCAATCAGACGATTCTAGAGAGTTCTAAAAGGGGGCGGGTCAGTTTGACTGTTTCTTTCTGTTGTCAGCTTTGGACTCCAGGAGCCAGGACACTGCAGTGGGCAGAGCTGTCAAATCACTGTGTTCTCCAGGTGCTGAAGAGAAAAGAGGAACTGGACGCAGTTCAAGCCACATCTATAGGGGGGAGTCTTTCCAAACTGTCCGCGTTGAAAGGCAGGGGAAAGATAGAAGGGGAGCTTCAGAGAGGCGGGATACGTTCCAAGGAAATGAGGGAATAGCTGTGCTTTGAGATGTTCTCAGTCTCACCCCGGGGGATGCCAGGAGTAAAGGGGTCTACACTTGCTCTGTGGAATCACACATGGTGAAAGCTACAGCTTTCAGCATTTAGCTCAATGGGAGAAAGTCTCAAAAGCCAGACTTCTTGTTGGGAACACTGCAGTGGGTATTAAATTATTGGATGAGCAGCTGGAGTCAATTTATACTCCTTTATTTTGATAGTATGACTTTAAAGATAATATTGGTGACATGTTTTTTTTAATTTGTATGTATACATGTATGTTCATGTGTCAGTCCAGGAGCACACATATCAGGGAACACATGTGGTGGTCAGAGGCCAGCTGTCCCATGAACTTCCAGGACTCCTCCTATTCCTGCCTCCCCTGAGCTGGGATTATGATACATGCTGCTGTATCCAGCTTTATGTGGACCCTAAGTATTCAAACTTGGGGCCTTGTGCTTCTATGGAACCACTCCTCCAAGTGGGACTATAATACTGTGTGATTTTTGCTGGATGCTTACCAGATGCCTGTCATTGTGTCACAAATGCTGCCCATGGTCTTTCATTTCTTCTCCACAGCAACCTTATGATACAGGTGAGACCTTTTATGTGCATCTTACAAAGCAGGAGTCTGTCTACACACAACGGAGGCTAAATGACTTGCCCCCATGGCAGAGACAGCACACAGTGCCAGTAATATTTTTAAACCCCTGGTCCTCTAAGCAGAATCCCAACAGGGTGCCATGCCTTCACGCACCTTTGCTCTCAGCAGAAAGACAAGGAGGGTCCCTGTTACAGAGGACTTTATATGAATATTTACAAGCACATGTGGGACAGCTTAAGGGCGATTGATTCTGGAAACATACTTGCATGGTTGGGACTGGACCAGTGAGTAACTGTGTTCATGAAACTTTCCCCAGAGGAAATAATTCTGCCATAAAGTTATAGACATCGTCTTCCTGGGCCAAGCACTGTCCTCACAAGTCGCTGTCCCTGAACGCTTAGCATTTCATGAGGGTGAGAGTCACCCCCTCTCTGTTCATCCAGGAAGGGTGTGTGCTGAAGAGTTAGGGCGAACTTATTTTGAAGAGTGTTTGGGGCTTTGCAAAATCTTGGGCAATCAAATCCCTCCCAAGCACTTGTATTTGCTTCCTAATTTTTTTAAAGTTAAAATTCATCCAAATCTTACAGCCAAACAAAGCATGTGAAAACATCACAGAAAAATGATATTTGAAAAGAAAGTCTGATAGTCCTGTGATTCATCAAGTGCAAGCCAGAGCTGACCTGAACCTGAGGCAGACTGAACTCTGGCTCTCTACATCTTCCACGGTGCACAATAAGCAACCTCTAAAATATTATCTGAAGTGTTTTCCGACTTCTGTGACATCTCCTAATGTCAAGATACCTAATTACTGTGATTTATAAACTACTAACTGATAAATGCATCAAGCATATTAGCACCAATTAAATTATCCTTTTCTATATAATGCCAAGCATAGATGTATAAATCAATAAGACAAGATTCTTATCTTGTAGAGTAGTTAATGAGATAAGTTAAAAGTTATAAGACACAGGATAACATAAACACATACTTTAAATATATGAGCAGTGGTTTTGTGGGAAGACATAATCATTTATAAACAGAATTTGAGCAGAGATTATTTCAAAGTTCAGGCAGATAGAGTTTAAATAAGTGCCATTAATCCAAATTAAGTAAAATATAAAATTTCCAGATAGATCAAGTTTAATCCTTCAAGAACCAAACCAATTTTGAATGAACTTTGTTACTTGTTATCTCTGAAAACTGTATTTTACTTTAGAGAAAATATGAAATTGAGCTAGTACCTAACTGGAAGCTTTACCCCTACTGGCTGGTGTTCATGGTCCTGAAACCTTCTATGCATTCTGCACACTATTCGAAAAGAAAAGCAATTATCAATATCAGGTAGCTACAAACCCTGTGACCTGCAACAGTGACCTGCTTGCAAGAAATACTGGCACAATAGTGTCACGCATGTTAATCAATCAGCTTTTTAGGTTAACTGTTAAAGCCTGTTCCACGAGATGGAACCCATATCTAAAAATGCTAAAGTGGTCAAGAGCTTTGGACTAGACAGATCATGGGCCCTCATGGAAAACCTATTAATATTATTCTACTAAAGAGACATAGCGCTAAGATGGCTCCTGATAACATACTGCTGTACCCCTAGATCAGTGACTCACCCAATCCTTGTGAGAAAAGCTTTGTCTTGTAAGGAAATGAACACAGAGACCCATACCCAGATCTTTGTCATGACAAACTTTATAGCCCTCCGTCCTAAATGAACCATCCTCATCGAACCCTCCTCTCAAAGCTCCAGGACCTACGGAGAATAGGCGGTAGAAAGGCTGTGGGAGCCAGAGTTGCTGGATGACTTCAAGAAAACAGCATCACCCAGAACCAAGGGACTGACGCACATAGGAACTCATAGAGACGGTAGCAGCATACGTAAGTCCTGAGCAGGTTCAAATCAGACAAAATCCCAGCACAGAGAAGGGAAAGTGGACACGATGCCCCACCCCTTTTCTCCAGTGGCGTGTCCCTGCGTATGTCAACAGCACACCAGGGCAGCCCTCAGTTGGCCAATACAACATGGACTGTGTTTGTGGTGAATCTTTTGTTTCATTCTCTCTAACAGAGCTATATATTTTTTTTGTCTTCTTGGTTTGTTTTGTTTTCATTTAGAGGGAGAGAGGAGAAAGAACATGAATCTGGGTTGGGTAGGGAGGTGGGAAGGATCTGGGAAGGGCAAGGAAGGGCAAATATTATTTTAAAAAAGTATGAAAAATTTAAGGTTTTAAAAATTTGAAGAAAAGCAAGCAAGTTGTGCTGGTCTTTGGAGATAGACACTCTAAAACATTTCAACCCTCTCAGTCCACACAAGGACTTCAGTTCCTCAGTTTCATTAGAAGTGACCCATTGTCACTGTCTTTGACCAGTGAGATATGAGCCCAACTGACCTGTGTCAGTTCTGTTAAGAAGGCTAAGTGTCAACAGGAGAGTTTCATGGTCTCTCTATCTACTGTGGTTAAGCTAACAAGTATGACGTTAGGATAAAGCTCCTCTCAGCCTAGGTCCCTACCACATTCTAAGAGCAGAAATCCCGATGACATACTTTGGAACATGACAATAGCAGGCAGCAGCATTAGATTGCTTTAAGCCACTGGCCTTGGAGGGTTGTTGGTTTCTGCAGGAAAACCTAGCTTATATCACATGGGAGTATAATCCAGATATTCTAAAACCACTTTGGTGACAAAAGAATTTTTAAGAACTGGAAGTTTCATGTTAAAGTTCAGATCTCTAACTTTTTGTTTTTTGAGAAAGACAAAGAAATGAATACAAATTCGAAAAAAAGCTTCTATTTCTTTTCTGCTTTCAATGTAATCAAAAATGGCAGAAGCTACAAAGCTATGCATAATTAAGTTCAACACCAAAAAATTTGAAAAGCCAATGACATCCTGGTGGGAAAAGTATAGACGTTAAATTATTGCAGGACTATCGAAATCCAATGAATTCAGTGAATTCTTACCCTGAGCTTGTATTTTCTAGTTCACAACAGTGCCTGCTGCACACTCTGACCAGACCTGTGTGTGTGTGTGTGTGTGTGTGTGTGTGTGTGTGTGTGTGTGCATGTGTGAGCATGTGTGTGCATGTATGTCTTTAAATTTGAATCTATGCTACTGAGCCAAGTACTGACTGGATCACCTTCTATTTTCAATTAAACTTTACCTTTACAAATAGTCAGAGAAATATATTATTAGCTGCCGAGCTAGAGCAGGCAGGCACCTTTGGGAAAAAAAATGTCTGCGTTAAGCAATTACTCCATTTTATTGTCTTTTTGTTTTATCTCAGAATGTAGAAAAACTCACAGAGAATGAAACGAGATCACCCAGCCACTCCAACTCATTCATGCAACCTAGAGTAAACTCAGCTTATTAGAATACTGAACTGACCATGCCTCAAAACATTCCTGTCTGCCATCTTTCTTTTCTGGACAAGTATGCTATGATTGCAAACTGAGCATGACCAGAATTATATCTATCATCTTTCCTCCTTGAAATATAATCTTACACCGAGCATGCTCTGTCATCTTCTAGCTCTGTGCACTCAGCTGGGTGGGTGTTTGCATACCCTTAAAATTCAAAGTGTTTTGAAGCCTTGATCCCCATAGTGATAGCATTTGGGGTAGGGCTTCCATCCCCATAGTGACAGCATTTGGGGTGGGGCCTCCAGGAAGTGATTAAATCATGAGGGAGGAACACATTAGAGTGGATTTGTGCTCCTAGAAGACAGTCCTGGGAGACCTCTCTTGTCTCTTACAACACATGAAGTCTTAGCTATCCAAAAACTGGGAAATAGGCTCTCATTGAAGAATAGAGTTCCCAGTGCTCGATCTAGAACTTCCAGCCTTTCAAATGGTGAAAAAGGACATTTCTGTTGTTTATGAAATCCACTCTGAAGCACTGTTATATCACATAGACTGAGGCACTCTGGAAAATTACCTCCCTCTGAATGCCCATTCTCCTTATAAGCAAAGTATATGGTCCCTATTTGGATAGGAAGGACACTGCATGACTTCCTCAGATGATGATGAGCTAATGAGTAAGATCTTTAGATGATGCCCAACCTCCAGAAAGCACCCAGAATCAATTTTATTTTTATCATAATTTTTATGATACATTTTAGAACAAAATTTTTAATTAAAAAATTATTTTGTGTGGGTGTTTTGTCTGCATGTATATCTGTGCACCACACATGTACCATGCATGGGGAGGTTAGAAGAGGGATCAGGTCTCCTAAAGCTAGAGTTACAGATACTTGTTAGCTGGGACTTGAACCCAGATGCTCTGGGAGAGCAGCCAGTGCTTTTAACTGCTGGGCCATCTCTCTAGCCCCTCATAAATTATTTTATCACAGATTCTAAATTACTCCATCTACCTCAGTGCCAGGAAATGTGTTAAACATAAATAAGAAATCAAGCATGGTGCTAAAGTGGTGCCTCAGCAGGTAAGAGCATGCGTGCTTTTTCACAGGATCCAAATTTGATCACTCGGACCATTGTCAGGCCACTCACAACTGCCTGTAAGACTAGTTCCAGAAGGTTCAATGTCCTCTTCTGGCCTTTGAGGGCATGCACATGTATACACACATGTACACACACACACACACACACACACACACACACACACACACACACACATCTTAAAGAGAAAGAGGAGAAGGAAGAGTAGAAGAGGAGGAGGAAGAGAAGGGGAAGGGGAAGAGGAGAAGAGGAAGAATGAGGCGGAGGACAAGGAAGAGGAGGAGGAGGAAGAGAAAGAAGAGGAGGAGGAGGAGAACTTAATCTGCAGAGTTGCCTGGCAAATATCAGAAGCAGAAGCAAATTTTATTCAGTAAGACCGATGGTGAGACCTGTGACTGTATCATGTTTTCCCAGCTAATGGAAAGTTGTCCCCAAGAGCATTGTGACAAGTTCCTTTAAATGAGAAAATTGTAAACACATTTGCAAAAGTTATTGACTGTGCCAAATGCTCATCAGGGCTCAGTTCCCTGGCCCTGAGGCCAGCAGAGTGAATCACACAGAGCACTCTCTTCCCCCTGACAACAGCTGACTGATATCCACCACCACACTGAACAGAACGGGCATTGACGTGAGTGTTGTCCTGTGGAAGGACTGATATCCACCACCACACTGAACAGAACGGGCATTGACGTGAGTGTTGTCCTGTGGAAGGAAAGAGACTGACTTCAACCGGGAAGTGCCTGCATCTTTTCTTTTCACTTAGCTGGCCTGCACTCACCTTGGAAAATAAAAACAGACATTACCCTTTAGTGCAGCAAAGGACTGGCTTGCTCTCCTGGATTAACAAAAGTGCAACCAGGAAGCACTCATTTAAAATGGGCTAATTCAGAACCGAAGACTGCTCTTATGCTGCAAACCTCTTCAAATGCCGAGTTGCTGAAGCAAACAAGGAAGCTGGATTTAAGTAATACAGGGGAGGGTCTTGGATAGCGAGTACCAGGAGAGAGCAAGGAAAAGGAAGTCAGACGGACTGAAGGCCCCCCGCCCCCCCCCCCCCGTGATGGCTATCTGGAATGTTGCTTGGAACTGAACTTTTTAAAAAGGGCTGATAAGGAAGGTGACATCTCATTTCTACCCACTGAAAAGATCAGATTGCAGTGTCACTAAGGGAGCAGCCACAGGGTCCTCAGCCAGCATAGAAGCTCCTCCTGTATCACAGGAAATGACCTAAAGTCTATACAACTTCAACTACCAATCCTGGGATTAACGCATTCTGGGAATAATAGTTCGCGTCCTGGTTTTGTTTTGTTTTTATTTTAAGGGAAGACAGGGAGATAGATGAGAAGCTAAGATGAAAAACAGAGGCAAAGACTGTCATGATGGATCCACAAGGAGAGAAAAGCGTGTGGTGAATTTTCCCTCTGGAAATAACAAACCACGCGGATGACTTGATTTGGGGCTTCTGCCTTCTAGACTGTGTGAGAATACATTTCTGTTGTTTTAAGCTATCAACTTTGTGGCAGTTTGTTACAGTACCCATGAGAAACTGACAAAGCCTGTATCCACCAGTGCCTTTTCTAACCATGTCACAGGCTTTACTCAAACCAGCATCAATAGCTCTCCTTGTTCCTCTTGAATCCACAGAAATACTTGGCGATGTTAACCTCCTTGCATAACACTCTCCCGCCCTTTCTTTGCTTGCTTGTGGTCTTTACACTAAACAGAAGTCTATTTGATCCAGTCACAATTGGGAGTGCTTTTTCTTATGTGTTCCCTTCAGTGACAAGACCAGTGTCTACCATGTCAGTGGCTCTGCCTTTCTCAGTACTCACAGACATTAGATCAGATGTTAGGATCTTACAGTTACCCCCCTAAGGCCTCAAATTCTGTGCCAACTTCTATATCCACAGGTGTACCCAGCTCATCTCACCTTTGACCTACATATCTCATTCTCACCTGATACTTTCTCTTCCCCAAGTGACTTCACTGTCTACCCAGTGACCCCCTTTTACTCCCCACATCCATTCAAACACCCAGTCTTAAAAGATGTTTGTTCATTTCTGAAGTTTCCTCCCCCTCTTCATTTATCCTACCCACTGTTTGACTTTGCATCCCTCCTGAGTCCAAACTTGACCTTCCATTGTGTTCCCAGATCCCACCCCCTCCAAATATTCTGGCACACTACCATTGAAGTGACCTCCCTAAAGCCAAGCCCATCTGAACTATTTCTTAAGACAATTCCTCACTGGCTCTTCTCACAGCTCTCAGGAAAGGTTAACAAGTGGTTTCTTTCCACACACTCTCACAGTCCCATCTTCTAGCACTATTGTACAGAATACCTTACCTCAGCCCTGTAGAGCAATCAGATAACTTTATACAACCCAATACTGCATATTTGTTCCCTATGTCATAAGCCCGTTGCTTATCTTTGTCTATTTAACTTGTTATCAACTTTTCAAAACCTCAGTTTCTAATATCACCTCACCTACAGAGTTCTCCTGAAGCCCAGACTAATCTCTTATTCCATTGCTGATGCTTAGGGTCTTGTATATTTGGAAAGAGCTCAATCCCAGCCCTCGAAATCATCTTTAATAATAACAAGCTCATTTTGAGTACAAAAGTAATGCATACCATTGGCAAAAAGTTGGAAGAAAAGAGTAATCCCACAGACTGATGATGACAGTGATGGTTCAGCAAACAAGTCCCAGGATGGACTGGTTGCAAAGGAGGAAAATCATAGAGAGTGTGTGAGGCAGAAAAATGAAGCTGTAAGCCTTGACCATTGGAAGATTTGTCGACAGTGTTAGATACGATGGAACAGGGAAGGCACTGAACAAAGAGATTGGCAGGCAGTGAAGGGATGCTAGATACCATAGTGTTGACGTCAAAAAAGATTCTTCAGTTTACGTTTACATTTGTGATGTACTTGCTTTTGAAGGATACCAATCTCCACCTAGAATTCTTATGCGTAAATATCCAGTTCTCCTAGTACAATCTGTTGGCTGTCTTCTCTCCATTGCCCCTTTCTCAGAGATCACTTGGATTGCTATGGACTAATTCATAGGCTTTCTACTTGGTCCACTGGTCCATCTGTCTATCCCTGTACTTACTGCCTTAATTACTGTCACTTTATTTTGAATCTTCAGATTGTATAACGTCAGTCCTCCAGCTTTGCTCAGCTCCATATCATTTTGAGGATGCTAATGTAAATGGAATTGTATTTTCAATATCAAATTCCATCCTTCTGCTGTATACCATTGAAGTCACTGACTTGTGTATGGCAAACCTGTTCTATATAATGGATTACTTGTAATCAATTATTAGTTCCAGGAGGTTTTTTCTTTATTATTTGACATATACAATCAAATCATGCATAAACAAAGATAATTTTAGTTTTTTTCATTCAGTATACCTTTTTTTTTATCTTTTATTCCCAGTCTGTTGAAAAGCAGTGACAGGATTGAAAGACATCTTTGCCTTTTTCCTGATCTTATCAAGGAAGTGTCTAGTTTCTTACCATTAAGAAGGACATTAAGCCAATTGTGGTGGCACACACTTTAATCCCAGGACCCAGAAGGCAGAAGCAAGCAAATTTTGTGAGTTCAAGGTCATCTTGATCTACAGAGTGAGTTCCAAACTAGTCAGGGCCAAACAGAGAGACCCTGTCTTCAAAAATATGCTGTACTTTTTAAATATAATTTTTTAAAAATAATTTTTTAAATCTAATTTTTTAAATATACATTATCAAGTGGTGGAAATTCTCCTCACAGTTTCTTGAAGGTTCTTTAACGTTTCTCATCATGCATGAGTGTTAGATTTCATTAATTTTTTTCCTACAGCTGTTCTTATAATCATGGTTCTTCTCTAGCATGTAGATAAGATGGATATTAATTGATTTTTGAATGCTGAATTGGCTTTGCATATCTGGGATAAAAGTAATTGGCTGAGTTTCTGGACATTGTTGAGTTTAGTTTACTAATATTTGTTGAGATTTTTGTATATGTGCTCTTGGAAGAATGAATTTAGATCTCCCACTATGAAAGAGATCATAAAGAATGGATATAAGAGAAAGAGTTGGCTGTGACATTGTGTCTCTTAGCAATGCTAGAAGCTACCCCATGAAGTGTCACCAACATGACTGCCCAAACATGAGCTGAATAAGGACAACAGCAATAGAGATACTAACATGGTCAGGGAAAGCCCATGAAGCCTTCTCCCTACACAAAGAGCTACAGGCCACGAAGGCATGCCAGAGCTGGAGGCAGAGTCTTCTCCAGGGAAGATTGTACCAGCTAGTCATAAATACCAGATGGCCATCCCTAAAAACATTCATAGGAGTAACATTGTACAGACTGAGAAGGTTGCATTTAGAAATGTGTATGTATGTATGTATGTATGTATGTATATACCAATTAATGAAAAAAGAGTCCATGAAGTTGAAAGAGCTCAAGAAGTAGTCTGTGGGAAAGTTTAAAAGGAGGTGGTGGGTGGTTTTAGCTCCCTTGTCAAAAATCAAGGGAGCTGCACTCACTGATAAGCGGATATTAGCCCAGAAACTTAGAATACCCAAGATACATTTTCCAAAACACAAGAAAACCAAGAAGGATGACCATCATGTGGATACTTCATTCCTCCTTAGAATAAGGAACAAAATACCCATGAAAGGATATAGGTACAGAGACAAAATTTAGAGCTAAGATGAAAGGATGGGCTTTCCAGAGACTACCCCATCCAGGGATCCATCCCATCATCAGCCACCAAACCCAGATACTAATGCACATGCCAGCAAGATTCTGCTGAAGGGACCCTGATATAGCAGCCTCTTGTGAGGCTATGCCAGTGCCTGGCAAACACAGAAGTGGATGCTCACAGTCAGCTATTGGATGGAACACAGGGCCCCCAATGGAGGAGCTAGAGAAAGTACCTAAGGAGCTGTAGGGGGCTGCAACCCTGTAGGTGGAACAACAATATGAACTAACCAGTACCCCCTGAGCTCGTGTCTCTAGCTGCATATGTAGCAGAAAATGGCCTAATCAGCCATCATTGGGAAGAGAGACCCCTTGATCTTGTAAACTTTATATGACCCAGCACAGGGGAATGCCAGGGCCAAGTAGTGGGAGTGTGTGGGTAGGGGAGCAGGGGCTGGGGGGTATAGGGAACTTTCGGGACAGCATTTGAAATGTAAATAAAGAAAATAATAATAAATAAAAATTAAAAATTAAAAAAATTAAAAAATTAAAAAAAAATAAAAAGGAGGTGGTGGAAGGGGGAAAATGATGCAATGATTAAAGAAATGATGTAAAAGTTAAAGAAAAATTTAAAACTATAAACTAAAAAAATTGATAAAATTATTTCCTGAAGTATTTGTTTTAAGTATAACTGGCAGAAGACTTACTGTTTTGGAAAGTTTGTGGTCATGATTTGAGTTCTTTAATTGTTATAGGCATGTTCTGTCTATTTCTAATGACAGGAGGTTTGGCAGACCTTGCCTTTGGAGTGGCTCATGTAGTCTGTCTGATCTGTGGGCACAGGGCTGCTCTTATTCATTGGTATCCTTTAATGTGCACTGGCCTCTGATTGGAGGAATGTCTCCACTCTCACTGCTGGACCGTTTTCTTTCTGCCTCATTATTTTCTTAGTCTGACTACCAATGAGCTGTTTCCAATTCTTTTCCTTGGGACTTTTCTCTCACTTGTAGTGGTTATTTTCTTCAGGTTGACTTGGATGGGATGGTGCTGCATTCCCAGTTTCCTCAGGCTTAGATGCTTCCTCTCAGGGCCATTGTCGGGGTTGGAAATATCCCTTGGAGCACAGCTTCTGTCGTACTGCACGTATCTTCACCATGTTGTATTTCTGTGTTCACTAAGCTCAAAATAATTTTTCCTTTCTTGTGAGATTTTTTTTCCTTTTGTCCATGTGTCATTTAGAAATCCAGGGTCTCTAAGTATTTTGAAATTTTCCAATGGTTACCAGAGGTTGGTGGGGAGGAGGGGCTGGCCGAGGAACATAAAGACAAAGCTCAGAGAGTTTGTCAGTGGGAAAACTTAGGATGACACTGGTGGGTGTGGCATGGGATTGCAATCCTAGCGCTCAAGAGTCCAGGCTAGAAAGACAACAGGTTGGGTACTAGCCTGAGCTACATGGTTATTTTGAGAATAGTGTGAGGTATATGGCAAGACTCTGCCTCAAAAAGAAAATAAATCCCCAGGAGAGCAAATGGTGCCTGTAAGTCCTGATGTGGGCAATAATGTGCTGTTTAATGTGGGCGCATTGATTGTAAATCTGTAGAGTTTGGATGGGAAAATTGTGGAGTTGGGAGGATGGGCGTGCATAGGATCCAGAAGAGGTATGAAAAACTGGGCATGGTGACTCACACCTTTAATCCCAGCACTCAGGAGGCAGAGGCAGGTGGATCTATGAACTTGAGGTCAGTCTGGTCTACAGAGAGAGTCCCAGGATGGCCAAGGCTACACAAAGAAGCCTTGTCTCAAAAAGCCAAGGAAAAGAAAAAGGAGAATAAAGAGAAGGAAGAGGAGGAGGAGGAGGAGGAGGGGGAGGAGGAAGAGGGGAGAGGAAGAAGAAAACAATTACAATGAAGAGGAGGAAGAGGAAAAGGAGAAGGAAGAGAAGAAAAAAAGAAGAAGATGACAATGAGAGAAAGAGGAGGAAGAGGAGAAGAGAAATGGAAGCGGAGGAAGAGGAAGAAGAGAAAGAAAAGGAAGAGGAAAAACAAGAAAAGGAAGAAGAGAAGGAAGAAGAGGGAGAAGAGGAGAGGGAAATATGTATCACACTAGTTTTCCTAGGTATCTATAAACCTTTAAAATTCTATTAAAAACAAACTTGAGTGGAGTAGCAGAAATTTGTGTAGGAAGAGCCTGGACAACCTGGCAGGGCTCCTGAATTTTATGACAACTCATCACAAACCATTGAAGGGGCTGTTAGCACAAAGATGGCATTTGTATGTTAAACACACGAAGTGATCACAAAGTAATAATAATTTTAAAACAGGAAATGACCTGAAAGTAGAAGGGAGCTACTTGGGAAAGGGGAGGGAGGTGAAGGATGGAGGAAGAAGGGACATGAAAGGGAATGGGGAAAAGAAAGATAAATATCCAGTTTCCTAGAGGCGGTGGAATACTAAAAATGCCCCCTTTCTATTTTTAGTAGCATTTATTTATTGTATAAATTTGTAGGTTTCATTATGACATCCCGTGCATGTATATAATACTCTTTGATCATCCTCAATCCCCTATTACCTTGCCTCCTAAACTACCCTGCCTCCACCCTCAAGCCTTCCTCAAACCTCAGGGATCAACTCTGCCATTTTCCTTCTCTACAAAGGTATTCTTCAGAGGCTGCGAGATGACTCCATTGGTAAAGTGTTTGTTATATAAGCATCAGTTTAGAAACCTTGGACATGTGATGCATGCCTATAATCCCAGAACTGGTGATGGTGAGGACACTCTGGGTTTAGTGAGAGACTGTCTCAAAATGTGAGGTGAAAAATCATTGAGGAAGATGCCCAATGTCAACTTCTAAGTCTCCACATCCTCTCACATGAGCTAACACACAAACACACACACACACACACACACACACACACACACACACACACACATGAAAGAGAGGGGGAGGGAGGAAGAGAGGGAGGGAAAAAGAGAGAAAGACAGGAGAGATGTGGAACTGTGAAAGGCAGCCTGTGTTTTGGTTGAGTGAAGTTTACTCTGGAGACCCAGTAGAAAACTCTACAAGGGACAGAACAGTGAGCCATGTTCCCAGACATAGGCGCCTGACACCATGGAGCCCCAGCTCCATAATCTTGTGACTACCAGTCATGCAGATAATGTCCCAAGCTCCTGGCATTCTGGCTAGACTCCATCCTCACAGTTGCCTGACAATAGCCAGGTATGCTCCTCCCCACAGCTACCCTGCATTTACAAGATAGCCAGGCCCACTATAAAAGGGGCTGCTTGGCCCCTCCTCTCTCTCTCAAGCTCTTACCACTCATTCTCATCTCTAGCTCTCCTTCTCCCCCTCCCTTCTCCCCTCTCTCCATGAGGCCATGGCTGGCCTTTCTTCCTCTTTTTACCTTCTCTCTTTCTCCCTGCCTTTCTACAATAAAGTTCTAAAACCATAGACTGTCTCTGATCGTGAAGGCCCACAGTGCTTGAACGATGGGATAGGCTTTCTCCTAAAGAGCTGTGTCTAATCTCCCAAGAGAATGCCTCCCAGTGTTTCCAGCCACCAGGCTGGACCAGACCTGAGTGGGAGCCACCCAGTGCCTCTTCCCCCTGCTCCCTTCTCCCTTCGCCCCCCCGGGGGGGGGCTGACTGAGCTGCCCCCAGGGCTCTCACTTTGTTCCCAGCTCTTCTGAGACATACAACATACAACGATGTCTGGGATGCCTGAGACAGAACCTGTTGTCTCTGGCCTCCATGAGGCCCAGAGACCTCAGACTGCTCCCTCTCTACCCCCTCAGACGGGTTCAGTGGCTTCCCACAGGCAGACACCCACCTGGGGCCGAGTGAGCAGCAGCCCCTGAGTCTACCTGAGAACTGAAGCTCTGGCAGGATGCTCTCTCATCTCCTTTACTTCCCTGTACCCACTGCCCGGCACATATGTACACACAGAGGGGGGTGGCAATGAGCATCCTTCAGAGAAGACAATAATTCTGTGATGTCCCTGTGGTCCTCACTCTGCCTCTGGAACCTGTCTACATCCTCAGTCATTATAGTACACTGGAGTTCACGCCTTGGTCCCATTCATTTCAGCTCTGCAGAATAACCTGACACATCTGCCGGACTGCGCTCGACCCCAGAGATCCGCATTGCCCTTCCAAAGCAGCACTCTCAAAAGAGCGTGGTCCTAGAGACCTCAGCAAAGCTTTGGTAGCCTCGTTTTCTCTTGAGAAATGCAGAGAGCTGGGCATCACTCCTCCCACTGAGTCAGAAATTCTGGGAGGGAGTGGTAAGTTACACTACCTCCAACCCTTCACAGGGAGTCGGCTTTGCACATCCTACTTGGAGAGTTCCTGATCCCAGGGAACTATTAAGAGTCATATATTTTGATTCTGCACAGGCAAAAATCATATTAAATAAAGAAAACCTGACTGGAATGCCAGATAGCCAGGGTTTTGAAAACCTTTCTCAGCGATCAAAACAGAGGGAGAATTCTATTATTTCCCTAAAGCCATCACATTCTCTACTGGAGAATACGTTTACACTGAAATGGTCAAAACCTCTTTATTGAGAATAGGCACGGCCCATCCCCAAACCCAGGACAAGTGTGGCAGGTGTGACTTACCTGGCAGATGCCACTTATGCACATATCCAGAGAGTCAGCGTTGCAACGAGTTCCATCCAACACTTTGGGTGCCAGCTCTACCACCGAACCCTGCCCACGAGCGTGACACTTGAGTGCACATGGGGCAGCAGGGTCATTGTATAGTGGAATCCATTCGTAATAATGACCCTGGTACTGCACGTCATTGTAGGCGGAGCACTGCTGGGCTCTGAAGTCTTCTGCATCTTCTGGGCAGTCCTGCAAGTAAACAGAAGGAGCCATGTGCATGTGCAGGGTAACCAGCCACAGGGTCAACAGAAGGTTGAGCCAGACCTCAACTGCCTCTAATGAGACACACCTTGCTTCCTTGCCCCAGTTTCTTCCCCTCTTCCCCCCATTCCCCCACCTCTGAGATTACAAACTGAATCTGCAGTTCTACTTTGTGGGATTCCACAAGGGTCTCTGCAATGTGAACCTACTTAGGGGATCATTTAATTAATCCGATCTCTCTTCCATCCAGGTGTTTTCCCCAGCTAATTAAGGCGTATGATGTGTAGGAGCTAATTTTGCCCTGGTTTAGCCATCTTGTGTGTAAACTTCCAAATGTATTTGAATCAAGGGGAACACAAAGACCTTTATATTTCCAAGATGATTCAAGATCTTCATAGGAACAGCAGTAGTCCTGCCCCTCAGGAGCTATTTCAGGGGAATCAGATGCCCCATTTTAGCCCCAAACCACTGTGTTCTTTATTAAAGTATTTTAGTTTTATATAATAATGGACTGTATTAACATATTTTCATAATGTATATGATGTGTTTTGATTATAATCACCCCATTACCCACCCTCCCCTGTCCCTATCCCACTGAGCACCTTCCTCTTCCCAATTGTCATTCTACTTTCATGTCTTATTTTGTGTCCCCAGACACCCCACACCCACTGCTAGCAACTATTAACTGCCTATAAATCTCCAGGAAGGAATGCGGCCTTGTCCAAACCTCTGTGTTTGCTGCCTGCGCCTCCATGCCTCCACTGTTAGTTAATTCCTGTCTCCCCCCCCCCCCCATCTCCCACTGCTCTTCACTGGTACCAAACATGTCTTCACCAAGCTGGTTCAAATCGTATCTATGACAAAAGCAAATGAAACCTGACAGTCTGGGGCACCCTCGCACTAACAGTAACCGCACAAGTGTTGACAACCTGGGGGAAGCCTTTTTATTAAGTTAGGAATTCGTCCTTCTAGATAGTTCTGAGGCAAGATGCTGGATGAGACAAATGTGTACACACAAATGCTCTTGTTTGTATTACTTTATACTCTCCCTGTTATGAGGATAATTAATGTTTGTTCTAAGAACATTGCAGAAAGTTTCTATTAAAATGAATATGTTACAAAGATCCCCATACTTAAATATTTAAACCAATTTTGATTCTTTCCCAAGGGTTCGTTTCTGAAAATAAACTTTTGAGTGCAAGTGTGTGTCTGTTTATGGGCCACTCCAGCATTGCTAAATGGTCATCCAGAAGTGTATTATCATTACCTATGAGCTACACAGAAGGCCTTTCTGGATCCTTCTTCCTCAGTTGGATATTATAATTTTCTAATCAGAAGTGTATAACGGAGTTCCATTTCCTTCTTATTTCAGATTCATAGGTAGTCTCATAAGTTTGCTTTTTATACCAAATCTTTGAAAATTCCTTTTTTATGTCCACTATTCTGCCTTTGTATTATTTTTTAGCAGATAAAGGTACTACATTTTATAGTGAAGGCATCAAATATGGTCATTTGTATTGGAAATCTTTTCACTATTTAATTTTGTTCTGGGCGCCTTGTGAAGTCCAGAAGGCTTAAATGATTATGCAGCCTCTCTGTTAACATTTCTTAGCCCAAAAAATTTCTTCCTATTTTAATGGGCTACAAATTCTTTTCTTACCCTGCCCTGAGGACAAATAAACATTGACTGCATTAGTCTTGTTCCTTTATGGGTTGGCAATGGCATCTGACTCTTTTGAGTTTGGGCTTTGGGGTTTGTGGGTCATTGCTGTTCTGGCTTTTTCCAATTTTACTTTGGAGGTAGGGTCTCTAGCCCAGACCGGCTGCACTTGGACTTTGAAATTGTAGTTGATTTTGCTCTGCCTCACCCTTGTGCAACTGTGACCAGCTTAACTCTTTCTTATAGCTGGAGTTACTCAAATAAATGCTGTGAGGTAAAAATCTCACCTCATCCCATTTTTTTTCCTGAAAAAGAGTGAATGTTTTTTTCAACATGCTTCTAAAATATACTTTATTTCATGTCTCTAAAATATAGTTTATTTTTTCTTAACCCATAACAAACCTGTGTTTTATTGTCACAGCAAGACCTCAGTCCTCCAGGTCCTAAAAAGACCTGGTAGATTAGGTAAATCTGCCATTTAGCCAGCAGAAGAACAGGACATCATTACTAGAGTTGAGTTATGTTTGTCTAGACCATTGGAATCTTTGAAAGGACAAGGACAGAGTACATATTAACATAAGTTTCCCAGAGTCTCATTTGGTCTGTAAGTCTGCAATCACCTCCACTGCCCCACTAGAAGCCCTCTGAACCAGGTTTGCACCAATTCTACTATAACTTAGAGCCACATAAAATGACAGGCATGGAGACTTCTAGGAGAATGGCCCTTTCCATAATCATCCATAAGTAACCCCTATTAAACTTGCTGAACTTGAATGAGTCAGTCTTTAGGCTGTTGATGTTGCCCCAGTTTAGGGACAGTTATTTACCTTGTACTGCCCCTCCAGATGTTATGCAACAACTGTGCATGTGCTTTCAGTCTTTGCAAACATCCTCAAATCCTTTGAAAATAGAGAATGTGTAGACCATGCCTAGCAAACTTTCCCATGGGCTCATTTCTTATAAAGCATTCCAAACCCCAGTGCATTCATTTTTGTTGTCTTAGCTAGATAAAATCTGAACCCTAGTCATGACAAATGAGGCCAATGAAAGTAGACTGAAGTTGGATAACTCTGTAGAAATGTGGACTCTAAGAAGGATCAAAGTATCCACACTTTGGTCTTCCTTCTGCTTGAGTTTCATGTCTTTTGCAAATTGTATCTTGGGTATTCTGAGCTTCTGGGCTAATATCCACTTATCAGTGAGTGTATATCATGTGTGTTCTTTTGTGGTTGGGTTACCTCACTTAGGATGATATCCTCCAGATCCATCCATTTGTCTAAGAATTTCATAAATTCATTGTTTTTAATAGCTGCGAAGTACTCCATTGTGTAAATCTACCATATTTTTTGTATCCATTCCTCTGTTGAGGGACATCTGGGTTCTTTCCAGGTTCTGGTCTTATAAATAAGACTGCTATGAACATAGTAGAGCATGTGTCCTTATTATAAGTTAGAGCATCTTCTAGGTATATACCCAGGAGTAGTATTGCTGGATCTTCTGGTAGTACTATGTCTAATTTTCTGAGGAACCGCGANACTGATTTCCAGAGTGGTTGTACCAGTCTGCAATCCACAAAATACCCTTGGAAGGAGTTACAGAGACAAAGTTCAGAGCAGAGACTGAAGTAATGACCATCCAGAGACTGCCCCTCCTGGGGATCCATCCCATAAACAACCACCAAACCCAGACACTATTACAGATGCCAACAAGAGCTTGCTGACAGGAACCTGATATAGCTGTCTCCTGAGAGGTTCTGCCAGTACCTGAATAATGCAGAAGTGGATGCTCACAGTCATCCATTGCATGGAGCACAGGGTCCCCAATGAAGGAGCTAGAGAAAGGACCCAAGGAGCTGAAGGGGGTTGCAGCCCCCTAGGAGGAACAACAATATGTACTAACCAGTACCTCCAGAGCTCCCTGGGACTAAAACACAAATCAAAGAAAACACATAGTAGGACTCATGACTCTAGCTGCATCTGTAGCAGAGGATAGCCTAGTGGGTCATCAATGGGAGGAGAGGCCCTTAGTTCTGTGAAGGTTCTATGTCCCAGTATAGGGGAATGCCAGGGCCAGGAAGCAGGAGCGGGTGGGTTGGGAAGCACAAAGGAGGGGGGAGGGGATAGGGATTTTCAGAGGGGAAACTAGGAAAGGGGATAACATTTGAAATGTTAATAAAGAAAATATGTAGAAAGAAAGAAAGAAAGAAAGAAAGAAAGAAAGAAAGAAAGAAAGAAAGAAAGAAAGAAAGAAAGAAAGAAAGAAAGAAAGAAAGGGAGAAAGGAAGGAAGGGAAGAAAGAAATGGGGACTCTGTCTTTGTCTTCTATGTGACTGACAACAAAATGACATCATCTACTTCCCCATAAGCCATGGGCAGTGTTTTCTTTCAAATTCTTTGAAAACAAGAAAATCATGTATGAAAACTGCAAGCAGACATTCTGCCCCTTGCAGTGAGCGCACAGGTGTGGCAAGTGTTCTTTAGGACCTGAACAGTCTGCCTGCCTGACTGCTATAAGCCAATAAAGTTTCAAAAAGTCCTAATGAGTGCTAGTTAGCATAAGTTTAACATGTCTGCCTAAGCTTAGCTGTTACCCAATGGGTGGCCACATTTGTCATCCTTGGCCAGAATTGACTATCCAGAGGCACACTGGTCTCTGCCAGGTCAAACTTTCCCAGGAATTTGAAATTGCCCTCACACACGCACACACACAAGATCAGAGATGAGAAGTCACATGAAGGGCTGTGCTGGGCTGGCCCTCCTTTTCATGACATGTGTGCCCAGGCAGAGCCAAGCAGTTCCCATTACAGAGGAGAATGGCTGAGCTATTAAGGGAGAGGAAACAACTGGCACGCTATGTATGTCAGTAGAAGGAGAAAGTCACCCATGTTCCTCACTTTGGGGGTTCAGGATCTCAAAACCTATTTATGCTTAAATATCATTCCATCCTATGTATTTATATTGAGGGACAGTGAACATATGACACAGGGCAAAATGTTCGTAAAGTATGTTCAGTAAACCTGTGCTCCCTTGATCTCAGCGATAGGAGCTTAGAAGCACTCTGAACATTCAAGTTTTCTAATGGTGACTGAACTATTTCATGGCTACCACTTTCTAAGAAGTGTAGGGGCCAGTAGAAACTTAGTTCATTGCTTTTATTTGCTTTACAGCCCTCTAGCATCAACACTAAGTCTGCCCAGTTTAGAGTTGTCTGGCTTAGCTAGGCACAGCTCAAGACATTGTAGATATTATTGTGTCTAGAAATAACCTAGTCTAGTCTCATAGTTGAAGACAGATATGAAAGGACACACCTCTTTCTTTAAAGGTTTATTATTTATTTGGCGGTATGTGTATGTAAGTGTGTCCACAGAGGTCAGAGGTGGGTGTTGCAGTCCCTAGAGCTAGAGTTACAAGCAATTGTGAGCTTCTCATATGTTCCTAGAACTTATGTTCCAGTCCTCTGAAAGAACAGTGAGTTTCCTCAGTCACTGAGCCACTGAGCCCCAGGACATGGCTCTTACACAAAGCAGAAGCAACAGCAATGGAAAGAGAAGAACACCTCCAAGAGAAACACCAAATGAAGACTGTTAGAAACTAGCCACTTGTGGGCTCTATGGCACGAAGGAAGGACCCTGCAAGGGCCATGTCTAATATCACCTTTTCTGGAAGCCATCAGGAAGCCCACTGTGGAGAGCTAATGGTGCTCATAAAAAAATTGTCCATGTTGCAAAAATGTTCCTGCCAAGTTGTAATGTATTGCACAGTTTTGAAGACATTCCCTTTTGCTTCTTCCAGCATTGCCTTTAGTCCCGTAAACTCTGGACTAAGAAAACACAAGATCAATGAATCCAGCTATCAGGACTCGTGGCTGAAATGTATGACTCCTGCACATTTGCTCTGATAGACTCCTGATAAGGAAAATTCTCCCCCAAGTCCAGGAGTCTAGGCCCTGGCTGTAAGGATCTGTGCTGAATGGTAATCAAAGCTTATTATATCTGAGAGCCTTGATGTGTCAGCTGGGGGATACCCAGAGGGCCCTCACCTGCTCAGAGGAAAAGGGGAGGGGGAAGGGAGGAAAGGATTGTGAGGGGGGTGACTGGGAGTGGGGCAGTGAGCAGGATGTAAAGTGAATTAAGTAAAATGTAAAAAAGAAATCTTATGTCTGAAGCCTGAAGTCACCATGCTGCACACAGACATGTCTTGTTGTTCCCTAATCTTTCATCCCAAGGCCCCATCTCTTTTGCAAGAGAACCCAGGAGCCCCTAAATCACAGCCTTAATTCTTGAAGAGAACACGGTGACTCCATACCCTGTTCATGTCTCCCTCTCCTGCCATCTGAAGCAGGAGTGCTCTTCATCTGTGGGTTCTCAATGCATTTTCTA
Source organism: Mus pahari (assembly GCF_900095145.1). NCBI lineage: Eukaryota > Metazoa > Chordata > Mammalia > Rodentia > Muridae > Mus > Mus pahari. The sequence goes on along the minus strand of NC_034590.1, from coordinate 53,948,896 downwards.
CAGCCCCATGCAGATCAACAAAAGACTGTCTGGTGTTTCCTTTGCCAGTGATGTTTGGTGAGCTTTTCTGTGGTGGGCAGCATTACAAAGCACAACTGTGGGGATGTCTTCCTCAACAGTCACTTGAACAAGTAGCAGAATTCAGATGGGCACAGAGGACTTCATGTCTCTGACTTGGCTTCAGCTGTTTCTCCATTTCTTCCCCTGTTTTTCCTTGGCCTTGGTTCATTCACTGAGTATTCACTTGTGTACAGCTCACCCAGGGCTTGTCCTGTAGCAACCACTGGGCTCGTGGGGTGTTACCAGCTACTGTGCTCTTTATTCCTGCTGTCTTAAGCATCATTTCATCACCTAACAAAACTACATCTCTTGCAGAAGTTTCCCAATGTCACTGAACTTCATTTTGAGCCCTGTCATTTCAATTTGAGTATATGTTGCTAAAGAGGAAAAAGACTGGAATGAAAACGATCTGTTGCTTTTATCAGTTTTTCATACTTGATGTGTATATTGTGCACATGTGCATATCAAAGAGCAAGTACACATGCAAGTGTGCACATGTGTGCCTGGAGGGTAAAGAAAAGCCTTGGCAGTCATCCTAAAGAATGTAACCGACCTCCTTTGAGATGGGGTCCCTCAGTAGCCCAGCATCCACCTACCTAGATGAAGATGGCTGGCCAGTGAACCCCAGGTCTCCCCGCCTCTCTGCCTCCTTAGTGCCCACCACCAAGTTTGAAATTTTCACATGGGTTCTGGGCCTTGAACTCAGGTCTTCATGTTTGCAAGGCAAACTCTTTACTAGATGAATTACCTCCCCAGCTCATAATTTTGCCTTTTATAATTGCAAAAGAAAATATTCTAATTCTTAGCATTGAATAATGTAACAAACAAACAGTAAGGCTTGTATAAGTCCTTCCTTCTGCTTGACCTTCTGTGTCACTCAGCCCTGTCTGCAGTTGGTACAACAGGCAGTCTGCAGTGGCCCAAACACCATTAGACCCATTCCCACCTGTAGTCTTCCTTTGAGGCCCTCAAGAAATAATTCTACCCCCCCCCAGCCTCAGTCCCACTTCACATGCCTGTGCATTTTCAGATCTTGTGGAGGAGGCTGGGTAAAGAGGCTGACATAAAAGCACTTGGAGCCTTGAAGGACCCTGAAGCTATTGTGTATATCACTTCTGTGAATGGACACATAGTGACATATTTACAAGTTCCATCATAAAAAATGAAAGCAGGTGGAGTGGAAGATACTTCTATACAAAGGCTCCCATCACTCACACAAGTATTTAAAATCAATAGAAGGATTCTCAAGACACTTCTCACTGTACATGTCAAACACTCCAGGGTTTAACTGGATTACATTTTTTTTTCAGACTTACGTGATTGCTGCAAGTCTTGTATCTGATGTTCTGTCCTTCGCAGTTCCTAAAGGAGGAAGGAAATGATAGCTTTTATAGAGGTGATGATGCAAAGACAAGGTACTACTTTCCTATAAAAATTTCAGTATTGTGTCATGTTGCAAAGATTCAGGGTTTAAACTCTGAAGATGCAAACTTCTAAGCCTAAGAGAACCAAAACATCTCAAGAAGGCATCCATCAATACAGGCATCCATCAATACAGGCATCCATCAATACAGGCATCCATCAATACAGGGTAAATTCTTTAGAGAATGACATCAACTAGCTTTTCTTACCCTACATAATCTCTACATAATCTCTGAAATTATGTAGTATGTTTG
>NC_034590.1:53933074-53947020 GCF_900095145.1 Mus pahari | reverse complement strand
AGAGAGAGAGAGAGAGAGAGAGAGAGAGAGAGAGAGAGAGAGAGAGAGAGAGAGAGAGACAAACAAATCTATAAAGGTTTCTCTACATAGTTTCCATTGTAATGATTATTTTGTATATTATTAGATCTGATACACTTCTTGTGTTTTGTTTTTGCTTATTTGTTTTGTCTTTTGAAAAGTGTCTTTGCGATTTAGCCCTGGCCTGGAACTGGCTATAGGTTCCAGTTCATTCTCTAGGTCACCAAGTACTGTAATTAGAGGCATGTGCCACCATGCCTAGCTCACCAGTATTCTCTTTAATTCTGATTCTCACTTTTCCTTCTTTGTTCTCCTTAAACTCACACCTTTCCACTTACACACCGAATACCACCAGTACTTTGTTTATTCATTTGTTCACTTACTTACTTACTTACTTACTTAGTCATCAGCAGGGCTACATTAGCCCTGCCTGGCCTTTAACCTATGATGATCCTCCTATCTCTGCCTCCCCAGTGCTGGGATGACAGGCATAAGCCACCATGCCCAGCTAGCTTTAAACTTTTTGTTCCCCTCCTGCATGGACCCCCTAAGTTCTTTTAAAAATGGTATTTCTCTGGGAGATACCATTCTTGGTTGGATTTTGAAGACTTTGTGAAAACCAAGCTTTGGAATAAAACCAGGGTTATGACTGCCTCCAAAAGTGTTGCCCCTAATCTTTTTAAATACTTGGCTTTGAACACAGACCATGAACCCACTAGTTGTTCCTTCTGAATGTGTGGTTTAAAATGTCTTCCCACATTACAGTCATGGGCTGGCTAAGTCTTCATGCTCCATGACTGCACCTCCTCATCGTGTGGCTTGTAATGAGTCTCCTATTGAGGTTCATTACAATCTTTATGAGAGATGTGGTGGTTTGAATAGAAATGGCCCCCAAGAACTCACACCTGGGAGTGCTTAGCCTATAGGAGGTATGGCCTTATTGGAAGGAGTGTGTCACTGTGGGGGTAGAATTTAAGGTCTCATATGCTCAAGCTCTGCCCAGTGTGGAACACAGTCACTTCAGCTGCATGTGGGATCAAACTTTAGAACTCTCAACTCCTTCTCCAGCATTATGTTGGCCTACGTGTCCCCATGCTTCTCACCAGGACATTAATGAACTAAACCTCTGAACTATAAACCAGCCCCAATTAAATGTCATCCTTTATAAGAGTTATTCAGGTCAGGGTGTCTCTTCACAGCAATAGAAACCCTAAAGAAGACAAGAGGACACAACATTTTAAAGTCCCAGGAAGCACCAAGCTGGGGGAATGGGAGGAGAGCCATGCTGGGCTGGAGGGCTTATTCTCCTGGGAACCACAGCTGCCTGTCAGGCTTATGTCACTTTTCTTTTTATGTGAATGACAAAGGAAAACAAACAAGAGAGTGAACTGGCAATTTCGACATCACTCTGTTACTTTTAGGAAGGTGGTGGCTGCAAGACTAGGGAGGGACATCCGAACACGTTGTGTCAGGCCAATTTATAAACCTAAGAATTTTAATGCACTTGGAATTTATTCCCTATATGGATAATATCCTGATATTTTCCATTGGCTATTTATTTCATTTTAAAAACATTTTTACTACATTTTTATTCTACTCAATCATTTTTCCCAGTTTCAAGGAGAAAAAAAATTAAAGGGAAATAGTTTGTTAGAAAAACAGAATTGATAGAAATACTGAGAAATAAAAACTCCGCAAGCACACATGGGACAGCAGTTTCTTTAAAAGCGATTTAAAATTTTGGAAATATTTTTCACATGAATTTTAATAATTATTTAATTTTACCTACATAAAATGTAAAAAATAAATGATTTTTCAAGCAGAAATTTAAACTAAAAGAAAAAGAAAGAGCAGAACTGTCTTAGGGCTTTGCTTCAAGTCTGCTCTGTAGGCTCCATAGCCAAAGTCCACACCCAGCCAGGGTGTCCAGAAGTCATTTGTGTGAGCATTGAGCCCAAAACTCTAAACCTAAAAACGAAGAGCATCCCTCAAAACAATTCCACTTCAAGGGCTTCAAAGTTACAACAAAGGACAAGACATTTCATTCTCATGAATTCTCAAAATATAAATCAGGATATTGGACATCCTCTTTCTTCCACAAATTCTGTGGTGAACCTACTGTGGGCCTGGGTATAAATATGAGGCTACACGGGCATTGCTGCTCAGTTTGTTTTATAAATCAGCCCTCTGGCTGCCATTTTTAGCACTCTACTTCACATTCTCCAGCCTGACACACACTCAGCCCACAGACCGGCCTCTATTGATGTGGCCTGCTTCGGTTACAATTTAGTCAGAAAATGAATGACTACTTTATGAAGCAAGCATAAAATGAAATGCAAGTTATTTTAAAGTTAAGGACATGAGAGTCCTAATTCCCCAAGCAGGAACCTGCCAGCTTATTCTGGAAATAATTCCTTTGGCCCAAAGCAATAGAACTGCAAAAAAATATTACTTGTGTGTTTTTAATACCACTATAATTAGCATATGAAAGAGATGATGGTTATCAGGAGTAAATGAAAATGCAAGAACACTGTTTCACAGTTATGGATTCTCTACCCATTACAACATTCACAGCACCCTACCACTGAAGATATTTAAAGTCGAAATTTATGAAAATCTAGAAAACATGTTGATGTCACATGAGGATACATTAAAAACATTAATAAAATTTCCCTGGAGTTTATAGTACTATAATTTATTATATTCACTTGGCGATATATTGACTCAAATGCTAGTGTCACAAAGGCTGAGAAGCATATGTTTTGAAGAATAAAAATATATTAATTTTAAAATGGTAGCCAAGCTGAACTTGGGGTCCCCGTGGCTGGCATGTGGCCAGAGGATCAAGTCACAGGTTTCTGCAGGAAAAAAAAAAGATGGTTTGGCTGGTGCTCGGTTTGTAATGCATAGTAACCAACTGAAATACTTAAATGGAACCAAGCTCTAGCCTCAGAGAAACTAAAGGGAATGGCAGCACTCCCCTCTTCCAGGGTCCTTCATCTGAAGGAGCAGGCTGATGAGGGAACGGTCTCAACGCCTGGGGAAGGCTTTGTATGGAGTCACCTCATTCCTCCCCTTCCAAGAAAAGCTGACCACAAGTGCTCAAAATTCATGATGTCTTATCAGTCTCTGTGGCACTTCAAGGCGAGATGACAAGCCTTCCAAGAGAAGTAGGTTTCCTCCTTAAAATCTCAGAGTAACTCCAGGGTCACTGTGAGAGATCGGAATCCCGAGTGAAGAACGAATCAGGCATGTGAGGACCGGGTGACGGGGAGCAGGGGGTTTGCCTATGAGGACCGGTGATGGGAAGCAAGGGACTTGCATCTGCCACATCCTTTGCATTTGCTATGGCTGCTTAGCTTGGAGTTTTGTGGGAATGGGTTATCTCTGACTCTTTCACCTGCTTCTGGAACCCTTTTCCTCCTACTCGGTTGCATCACTCATTCTTGATAGGAGGATTTGTGCCTTACTGCGTCTTGTTATGCTGTATTCAGTTGATATCCCTGGAGGCTTGCTCTTTTCTGAAGGGAAATGGAGGGGCAGTAAATCTGGAGGAGAGAGGAGATGGTGGGCGTGGGAGTTGTGGAGGGAGGGGAGGCTACAGTCAGGATGTATTATATGAGAGAAGAAAGTTAAAAAATAAAAATTTTAAATAAATAAAATAAGTAAATAAATAAAAACAGACTACCCTTCTGTCATGAATCTGATCTAATTTGTCTGGAAGAAGATGACATTACTGTCCCTTGTTTAGGTATGGATCAGGTAGATATGTCACAGGCCTAGAGCCAAGATGGAGGGGCAAAATATACCATCATCCATTTATCTATTGTTGACACCAGAAAGCAAGTTGTTATCTCAGCTGACCTTACATACAATACACATATGTAATACACAATCCTAAGTACATGGATGTATGCACATATCATATACAAACATATGTATGCAAAGTTTAGGATATTTTGTAAGCTCATATACCTGTTTAAATCAGATGAATTCAGGGAGACCACAAATCTGGAGGTTTACAAGATTCACAGAATGTTTCAGAAGAACAATGGAATTCATATACAGACTTAGGAACACTATGGTCTTTGTGTGTGTGCGCACACGTGCATGTATGTGTGTGCACATATGTGCCTGTGCATAAACGTGGGTGCACATGCATATGGAAGTTCAAAGTGGCTCTTGGAAATGTCCTCGATTGCTTTTACAGTACTAATTTAGGCAGGATCTCTCAACACTGAGCTCATTAGCCAAGTCCACCAGTTCTCACAAGCCAACCTGCTCTGGGGATACTTGGTCTCTGCCTTTAGAACGTCAGAAGTTGGAGGAGAGGGGAGGTCAGGGGCCGCGGCAACAGGACCGAGGGAGAGGGGTGAGAGGTGAGGGAGTCACGTGACATATCACAGGAAATCAGACTTCAGAAACCAGCATCAATATGCTTGTATACAGTGAGCCAATCCCAAGCCCTAAATCCTTGGCCAATCCTACCTCACCACACTCCAGTAAACGTCCTGCCTAATGAGGTAACTCAGAAGGAGTATCAGCACCTCTAAGGACTTCTGTGAAAATGGGGGACGCGGCCCCTGCCCTGGCCTCAGTTCCTCTTTGCGGTCTCACCAGTGTGTCGGGAGCCAATTTAGATCTAATGCCCTGTGTACTGCAGATAAGGACTCTTCTGAGAGGAATCTCAGGAGCCCGTGGGACCTCGATCTCCATCCTACATTTTACCTTCACAAGGTTGCCTTACACATCCCCCAGGGGCAGGGCGGGGCGGGGTTTGGGGGAGTGGAAACTGCAGTTGGGATGTATTGTATGAGAAAAGAATAATTTAAAAAAAGTAATTTGGAATTAAAGGTGGGACACCAGAGCCACCCAGCACTACAAGAGTTCTGGGGATCTGAACTCCTGTCCTCAAACTTGCTCTGCAAGAACTGTAACTACTAAGCCATTTCAGAGCCCCTGGGCATTATTTTGGAGTCTCTATATTCATAAATGTAATTCAACCCATTGTCATGACACAATAGTAATTTAACTTGTAACTATTAATACATGCCAATATTTTCTTTATAACTCTGCTAATGGATTTCCACTACCTAGAAAACACAATAGTATTCATCCACATTATTTCAAATTTTACACTTCATAGATGGACTTTTTTTCCGCTTGAAATTTATCCTTCATATGGACTGATACACTCAAATGCTTTTTCATTGATTACTGTCCTCTCAATTAAAAGTTTTACTACAATTTATGGATTATTTTGATATGAATCAACTAGTTTTCCTTAATATCTATGATCTCAAGTGATGCTGAATTTCGAAGAGTCTGTAGTCTTCACTGAGAGGAGAAATCCTGTCACCACAGACTAGCCTTCAGTGTCTGTGAGGTACATCAGAATGGACTGTGGGCATTTTCTACCAGACACGGCAGATTGCCCTCTGGGGTGGCATGACATCTCCCCATTACTGCTTGAGGGGCATGTCAGGGGGTGGTTCTCATCTTCAGACATCCAGGTCAATAATTCAGCATTTTAAAACTTTACAAATGTTCCCAATCTAGAGAACATGAGATGGTTCATCTCGATCCACTTTTTAAACTGTTTATTGATTCTTTGTGAATGAGGATGGCAAGGGGCCAGCTCTAGCAAGATGCTTAGGCCAGGGGTGAGGCCAGCTCTGCACAGCCTTCAGTCATCAACAGGGCCCCAGGCAGAAACTTAGCTGAGTCCTGTGACTGGACAGTCGACCTTTCTCTTCTGGTTTATAAAAGCAAATTCAGCATATGTCAAGCTACCTTACACCTATCTCTAGTTCTTGATTGTTGATTGGTGTGAGAAGGCCCAGCCCTCTTAGCCAGTGCCATTCATGGGCAGTTGGTCCTGAGAGATATAAGAAAGGTGACTGAATGTGAGTCTGGAAACAAGCCAGTGAGCAGCGTTCCTAGATTCTTCCTGCCTCTACTTATGCTTGAGCTCCTGCCCTGATTCTCCTCAGTGATGTACCCTGAGCTGGCAATGTAAGATAAAACCCAGCAGCAGAAAAGAACAACACTATTTTCCAGAGGGCTGGAGTTTGATTCCCAGCCTCCACATCAGGCAGCACACAAGTGCTCCAGGAGATCTGACACCATCTTCTGGCCTTCATGGGTACCACACACGTGGCATACAGTTACACTTATGCATATACATACATTTTAAAAAGTGGGGGAAATTTGCTAGGCAGTGGTGGCGTATACCTTTAATTCCAGCACTCAGGAGGCAGAGTCAAGCAGATCTCTCAGTTTGGGGCCAGCCTAGTCTACACAGCTATTTCTTGGACAGCCAGGGAGATGCAGAGAAACTCTTGTCTCAAGACAAAAATAAAAACAAACAGCTTAGTGCCTGTTTACGACTTAATTTTGAAAATTAAGGAGACATTGTCATTTTTATGATATTGAGACTTCCTATTTATGATCATGTTTTATAAATGTTTTCTATATCCTCCATAGAAATTATTGCAAAGCATTTTATATTTTTCTTAATAGTTCAAATATTGCCTTTTGGAAGGACACTTTGTAGCTTCTTCCACAGAGTAAGAGCCCAGTTATTTATGCATTAGTCTTGCATAAAATTCTCCAGTGAACCTCGCAATTAGTCCCCTTATTTATGTACAGTTCCTCTTAGACTTATTTTCTATCTGAGCTATGAGTCACGAGAGTTGCATCTTCACCTCTAGTCCTCAGACGGTATGTACTCTTGTCTTACTACTTCGACTACACTGAATACAAACAGTGTCGTGAGGGAGTCTTACTTCATACCTGTTGTTAAAGACCATGCGGCTTCATTTAGGGATGAGGCATGAGGTCTGTGTACTCTAGGTGTGAATGTCTACTTCTGCTAGGATTGGGGGTGGGGGGGGCGGGGTTCAAGCACCAAATAACTAAGTCCATGGCTTTCCTCCTTACATCTTGGCTGTTGTGCCTGCTGCTGCTGATAATGCTGCCTCCTGGGTTCTGTACTAACACTGTAAACTTGAGCTACAAGTACTCTATTGATAGGAATCTCTCTCCAGATCCCTTAACACTGCCAGTTGGCATGTACTCATTGTGCATGGCACTGGGTTCCAAAGGACATTTTTATACAAGTACATAATGTACTTAGAACATGTCCACCCCTGTACTCCATACTCTCCTTTCCTCATCCATCACAGCCCTGTGTGTGTCCTTCATTTCCCTAGACGGTTACTTTCACACCATGTATGCATACATGATTTATGTATCAGTGTAAAATCTAGAAATACACGCATGAGAGGAAACACATATTTGCCTTTTGAACCCAACTTAATTCCATCAATATAATAAACTCCAATTGTAGTCATATTCCTGAAATATGACATAATTTTGTTCTTTAGGACTGAATAAAATTCTATCACTCAAATATATGTCATTCGTGTGTGTGTGCGCACGTGTGTGCACGTGTGTGTGTGTGTGTGTGTGTGTGTGTATGTGTGTGTCACATTATCCATGCCTCTCTTAACAAATAGATTTCATAGCTTAACCATGGTTAAATAACAAGGCCACCTTTATACTAACTTTCCATCACAAGATTCCACAGTCTGCAGGCTATATGCAGTCTGCCTCCTTACTCTATACAATGTAAGTGGACAAATATATGTGCACCTGAAACTTTTGGGAGAACAGCAGTACCCATGTTCTACAGTGGAAATTTTTTCCCAGTCATAATTGAAACTAATATATTTAAACCCCTTAGCTGGTATAGAAAACCTGCTTGGGAGGGGTATGAACCATAAAGGTTCTTCCTTTAGGATTCTCCTGGTATGGGCTCCTGTACTTATTGTGGAATTAATTTCTGTAAGCTGGGTTCCTACTTCCACCACCAGGACAGACCAAGGATCGGCCACACACTCAGTTATGGCCTTCAGTTTTCCTTCTGGGTCCCCCTTGATTTCTTATTGGTTCAGATTTAACTTTAAAAGCATGCATGCCCAATTTTCCTGGAATTTCTGGGGGAGTGGTCAAATAAAACTTAGAATAAAATCTCTGCGAATCACATGCTTTTCTTAGAAATATTTCAGGGGTTTTGTCTACTGCTCATTCAGTTTCTCTTAAGGGTGACATCTTAAGAAAGTCTAGCACAGGGACACACAGAGGGATATACCCAGGACGTTGCCATTTGGACAGCTAAAGTATGGGACACTTCTGTCATCACAGGGATCCTGCAAGCTTCCCTTGGTAGTTGTGCCCCCCCCTCTCTTCTTATTCCACCACTTGGAAATGACTAATCTGCTCTTCATTTCTAAAAGTTGAATCATTTCAAGAACATTAAATCAGTGAAATAATGCAACTGGTGGTCTTTGGAGTACAGCTTTTTACAATGCCATGTGAATTCCCAGAGAGTCACCAGCTTTGTCTGTCTATCGCTGATTTATTTTTTTCTTACTTCTGTGTAGTATTCCATGGTTTACATGTACCATAGTCTGTATTCACACAACAAAGGGCTCTAGGATTTTCCCACACTTGATTATGGTGAATAAAGCTTCTATAAACAGTTATGTACAGTTTGTTGGCCGAGGTTTTTTCATTCCTGGGATAGTTAAGATAATAAGTACTAAGTTTCTATACATGCATATACACATACACATACATACCTACCTACCTACATACATACCTACATACCTACCTACCTACATACATACATACATACATATCTTATTTCCTCATGTATATGGGAGGAGGAATGCAGGAGCCAGGGAGGTTGTTGGATCCCCTGGAGTCAGAGTTACAGGAATTATAAACCCTTTGATATGTGCACTGAGGATTTGGGTGCCATGAAAAAGAAGCAGATACTCTTAACCACTGGGCCATCCCTCACCCCACTCCCTTTTCCACTTCTGCTGTTTATGTTCTGCCGTCCTCTATATGTCCAGAGAGATTTTATGCTTAGGTTTGGTTGATTATATGACATTATGTTTTAGATTTTAGTGACTGTCCATTTACCATTAGTAAGAAAAATACCATAGATTTTTATATGTTTATTCTGCATCCTGGGACCTGCTAAAGTCGCTTTTTAGTTGTATAAATTATGTTATGAATTCCTTGAGATTTTCTATGTAGACATCAATGTCCTCTTCAAGCAAAGGTACTTGTTTTCTTTCCCTGCTGGAGTGGCTGGGGAGAAGTCCAGCATTCTGTTGACTGATGGTGAGAAGCTCACCCTCACCTAGCTCGTTCCTGCTGTTAGGTGGAAGGAGCCAGCTTCACTACGTCTACAATAGCTATTTTGGTTTCCTTTATTAAATTTCCTTTTTAGTCCTATTTTTCTAAGAGTTCTCTGTTGATGTTGACTTTTGTCAAATGTTTTCTCTGCATCAACTGATAGGACCCATATATGTTCTCTTTAGCCTGTTAAAATGACACTGACTTTTGAATACTGAGCCAGCCTGGACTAACCCATCTTGATGCACAATTCTTTTATAGATTTGTGAATATGAGTTGACATATTTCATTTATTACTTTTACATTTACATTTATGACCTATTCCTTCTGTATAGTCTTTCTCTGGTTTTGGAATTGGTGTTATTCTTAATTCGTAAAATAAACTTCAGTATAGTCTCTTACTTTTTGGAAAATTGTCTACAAAAATACTGTAAATTCTTCTCTCAATGTCCTTTAGACTTTGACTGACTAGGAAAGGATATTCAAATTATAAGTTCAAATTCTGTATTATAGAGCTATTTCAATTGTGTATCTTTTTTTTCAATTTTTATTAGGTATTTTCTTCATTTACATTTCAAATGCTATCCCAATAGTCCCCTATACCCTTCCCCCAACCTGCTCCCCTACCCACCCACTCCCACTTCTTGGCCCTGGCATTCCCCTGTATGGGGCATATAAAGTTTGCAAGACCAAGGGTCTTCTCTTCCCAATGATGGCTGACTAGACCATCTTCTGCTACATATGCAGCTAGAGATGCGAGCTCTGGGGGGTACTGGTTAGTTCATATTGTTGTTCCACCTATAGGGTTGCAGACCCCTTCAGCTCTTTGGGTGCTTTCTCTAGCTCCTCCATTGGGGGCCCTGTGTTCCATCCAACAGATGACTGCGAGTATCCACTTCTGTATTTGCCAGGCACTGGCATAGCCTCACAATTGTGTATCTTATACTAACCAAACAGCGTAAGCTTTTTGGACCAGTAAAAGTTAAATTCTGGTGCAATACCTGGACTGCCTGAAATGACTTGGTTTTTCTCTGAAGAATCACAAAAGGCAGCCTATGGTCGTGGAAGCTCCTGTTTTCAGTGAGCACCAGTAAGTGCTGAGACAAATAACTGGTCAAGAGATGAGAATAAGTGATCATTGGATGCTCAGCCATAAATTATACATCTGCATCAGTCCCTCCAGTGTGCAAAGAACACTGTAGAAGATGGGGCAGAATGAATACAAGACCCGGAGGAAGGAGTGGCGTGTTGTGGAATGCTATCTTCTTGTCACAGCAGTTATTACACTCACCTTGAGCAAAGGCTGTGATTATTTGAATAAGGACTATACAAGTTTGAGCCCATCAACATACTCACAAGGCCTTACCCACCCTGAGGATCTGTGGTCTAGCAATGGTTTCTGGGGAGGGAGAGACTTTCTTCAGGGTTGCAGCTGCTAGTAAGGCAAGGTAACCATGCTCCTGCAAGCAACACTGATACTTACATGCCTGTGTGAAATTTCATAAGTAAGCTCCTTGTTATATATACCTAATATATGCCAAAATAACCATTTAGAACAAAGAACAGGGATGTCACACCCTGGAATAGTTAAGACTCTAGCTTCTCTTCCTTACTGCAGCAAAAGGCTGTGTGAAGGGAGATAACTAACAGTAAAAGGCCTCTGAAAAAGCCACATGGAAACCTACCTAACATACACACATGCACGTGCACACACACACACACACACACACACACGCACACGCACACACACACGCTAAAGCATATGAGTGTGTTTCAATGGAATTTCCCTATAGGAGGTGACAGGAGGTGACATCTCTCCCAGGCGTCATAGGTTATCAAACAAAAGCCCAATGCCAGATGTAGGTTTCTTCCCTTTGAGTAGTTGTGACAGTGGGGTCTCATAAATGCCAAAACAATGCAGACTGTGGTCCTTGCTCTTGGTCACCCTTTAGAACTTTCTGGTAGGATCACATTGCTTGAAGACATAAGATCCTTGAGTCATTGGACAAAACGAAAAACCAAGCTGGTTCTGACCTGGAACCTTCATCCGTCCTGGCCAGGCTTCACAATTTAAGAAGGAGCTCTTCAGGCTGCTGAGGGAGGAGAGGCAGCAACGGTCTTATCCACCTGTGAACCTTGCAAGCTGAAATGATGAGCAGCTACCGAAGGGCCCTATTGGTGCAATCGTGGCATGAATATCTTAAGAGTGGCCAACTGCTTTCTGATGGGATTTAAGCCCCACTCCAAAAGACAGAACTCACACCTGGTACTGTTAGCAGGGCCAAGAACTCATGGGTGGACAGAGCATAGATCCTAGGGAGAACTTACTACTATTGTTCAGCTAAATGGACACAGTATTAAACTGCATCGTAAACACTTATCTTTATTCCCTTAGATTAGTGCAGTTCTCAGCCTTTCTCATTAAGGCTTCTTTTTATATAGCAGATGATGATTAATACAGAGACTCATACAATTGGTCAAAGTGCAGAGAACAAGAGATTGGTATGTTCAGCTCTTAGTGGGACATCAATATTATACCCCACACAAGACTCAGGGATCATCACAAAAGAGGAGGGCGTTGTAAGAGCAGAGGTAACAGGGACTGCTGTGAAACGGTGCTTTCTGGTCATGACAAAGACATTACCTACATAAGCTCACAACGGTCATAAGTGTCTGCACAGGATCTGCACAAGATCAAGCCAGTCAAAATTCCATCATGGATGGAGGGTAGAATTATGAAGTCCTCACCCTAAGGAGCTATTGGTAATTGATCATTTCTGGGGATTGGGAAATAAGTTTTCTATGGATGTAGCCCATGATAGGCTGGCCACACGCCAGTAGACAAGCCATAGATGGCTCATACTATGCATAGATGCACCCCCATCGCCCTCCCACAGCTCAGTAGCATTAGGTAGACTCTGTGGCCTCAAAGTGCCTTCATTAAGTTAGGAGGGAAAGGTTGTAACCAATGGGAAGAGATGAAGGGGGAAGTGTAAGTAGATTTGATTAAAACATACTATATTCATGTATGAAATTTTTAGACAATGAAAAATGATTGTGGGTGCTTGAGAGATGACTCAGTGGTTAAGAGCACCTGCTGCTCTTTCAGAGGACCAGAGTTCAAATCCCAGCACCCAGCTCACTGCCATCCATAGCTCTAGTTTTAGGGGATCTGGCAGCCTTGTCTGTCTTCTGAGGGCATATGTACACACACACACATACACACACACACACACACACACACACACACACACACCACACACACATTTATTCCACAAATTAATAATAAAATAAATTTTAATAAATAATCACAATAAAGATTATGTCTTTATCTCCAGAGTTAGTATCTGGGCTGTGTGATAACTGAACACAGATTTCTTGGGGGAAATTCCATGTATACCATCATATACCAAGGTAAAAATTATCACTCAAGTTCAAAAATGAAGACAGCTTTAGGTACCTGGGAATCTCTTGAAGGAAAGAGTATTCCATAAAAATGAGAGAGATGGCCGTGGCACTGAGCTGGCATAGAAGTGGGCACAGAAGAGGAGACTCTAAGCAGCCCTACCCCACATGACCGAAGTATTTGCTACTGAGAAATTCAGATGCCAGGGAGTTACCACCTTCAGTTTGATGCTCACGGGTCACCCAGTGAGCTCCAGTGTTAGCTCTGACCCAGTGCTCACACAGATGGTCCTGCTAAAGTAAACGTGTCACAGAACAAAACCAAAAGCTTTGAGCCAGAGAAAGGGAGTGGCAGGGAGGACAGGATCTTGATAGGGTTGGAGAGAGTTTAGAGCCACAGGAGAGCTCTTCGGGACACCTCCTGTCCCATACATCATGTCCCATACTGCTGGTTAATGTGTAAGTCAAAGGCAAGGAACTAAAGGGCTGAGAGACCAGCAGTCTTGTTAGCGACAACTTTGAGCATCTGGTCACCTGTATTTACATGAGGGTCAAGAGATCCTGAATAGCACAAATCAAGGGAACAAAGGGCAGGAGAGCCCAAGGAACTTAGTCAGAGCTGGGCCGGGCTCAGGAAAGTTCTCCAGAGTGTCCCTGGGAGCTAACATTAAACACCTTGTAAGCCAGTGAATAGGGTCCTCTGCCCACAACAGTAGGAACCCTCTCCTCTCCTGACCAACACTGCCCTGCTGAGCAAGAGCAGGGAAGACAGAAGCTGAGCCATGCTCTCCTTATCTACACACAACCCACTTAGGATAAAGGAGCCACAATCTCCCAGCATCCTGACATGCATCATATGGCAAGATATGGTCCAAGCAAGACCAAAGTGATTTTAAATAAATTGAGAGCTGTAAATATTTTGATTCTATGATGAGGGGATAAAAATCATCTGAGTACCTTAGTGTATTCTTTCAAATTCTCTTGAACAACCACAAGTGTAGGGAATATTGTTTAAAGAAGACAATGGAACAAATGTCACTTTTCTGCCATAATAGCTATTGTTCATTTCAATTATTCATATTCTTCAGCCTTGGGGATTACACATAGACATCCAACACATGACCTCCCCTCTCAATTTTCCTGCTGATTGCTCTCCCCCAGCCCCAGTGACTGAGCACCACTGAGCACCACTGCAGAGGAACTTACCCTTTACCTAAGAAGTCATGGCCATTCCCTTCTCCACAGGTATGTGGAGAAAGAGAGAGAGAGAGAGAGAGAGAGAGAGAGAGAGAGAGAGAGAGAGAGAGAGA
>NC_034590.1:53880619-53933046 GCF_900095145.1 Mus pahari | reverse complement strand
GACTAGGCAAGTGCACTCATCTGAGTGTGCCTATGTGGAGGCTAGATGTCAACGTTTAGCATCTTTCTCATAACTCTCCATCTTATTTTTTGAGGCAGGATCTCTCTTTGAATATAGGAAATGGTTCACCATTTTGGTTGGACCAGCTCTCCAGCAAGCCCTCATGACCCACTTGTTTCTGTCCATCCTATAGTGGGTTACGGGTGTGCACCACCACTCCTGGCTTTTATATGGATCCTAAAGATCTGAAGTCAGGTCCTTAAGCCTGTGCATCAAGCATTTTACCCACTGTGCCAGCACACACACACACATACCCCGCCCCCAGTTTCTATATTACCTTCTTAACCCATGCTAGGTTCACCAAAAGTGCAAGAAAGGAATTATAGTCACAGCCTCTCAAGGACTGCCACCAAGATAACATAACCCTCCCTTAAATCCTGAGACTATCAAGCCAACAACTGAACATGCCTTTACTTTCTTAGGACCAAAGTGCCTGGTTTTTGAACCCTGTGGCCATCGTGTAGCTAGGACAGATGCATCTGCAGATGGAGATGGACACACCTGGAAGGAGTACCATTCCCATTTAAACACGTTAATGTGAGGTAGCTGATGTTGTGGTAGACCATAAGACACCAGACACACTCCACACAGCAGCCATGTCACCACTGACCTTCCAGTCAAGCATCTCCGCAAAGAATAGGAGGCTCCTCCCCCACAGGTCCGGGAGCAGTCGCTCCAGTCTCCCCAGGCATCCCAGTTGCCATCCTTGTCTTCATCTGAGTGAGCATTTCTTGAGGTCTGGATGGAGGGGAGACATGCAGACAGTTATAGGAGGTCAAATATCACCTAATTCTATGCACAGGAAATACCCACACTAGTCAGTTCTGTGAACAGGATAGCAGTGCTGACTGCCAAACACTCCCAGGACACTGAGGGGAAGAGACTGTTCAGTGAGTGTAAGTTCCCACCATGCACCATGAAAAAGTTCGTGGCATGCGGCACAGGACATTGGGTTTATAGTTAGCAGTACTGTATCACGTACTTAAGTTGGCAAGGGAGTTAGATATTATCTTCTATGTTTCCATTTACAAAGAGGGAAAGCGGAACTGAAGGGAAGGCTCCGCAGTGAGAGTATCAGTCGCTCTCCCAGAAGACCACGCTCGATTCCCAGCACCCATGAGACAGTTATCCATAACTCCACAACTGTATGTCACTCCAGTTCCAAGGAGTTCAGTTTGGCACACACATGGTGCACAGACACACAAGCTAGCAAACCACCCACAAAATAAAAATATAGATAAAATAAAAATAAATAACATAAAAGAAAAATAAATTGAAAAATAAAATGTCAAAAAGTAGAAGTGGTGGAATGAGAAAAATATAGAATTGACATAACAGTAAGTAGTCATACGTATTGACCATGCATATTATAACAATAATCAACAATATACACTAATTCCTTCATGATGCTTTATTACTGCATATGAACTGCACGAACATGTGTTATATTATGACATTTTGTAGATGCATATAAAGCATGTCATATCTACTAAAAGTAATTTTTAAATATTTTAAATTTTGAAATAGTATCTCACAGCATAGCTCAAGTGAACACTGGACTCTGTGATCCCAAACCTGGTTTCTGCCTCATGATCCTCTTGCCTTAGTCGCCTAAATACTGGTATTTTAACACTCTTTAAAAGTAGATAAATCCCTGGCCTGGAGAATCTGCTCGGCAGCTAGGAGCACTTGTTGCTCTCGAAAAGAACCTAAGTTTGCTTTCCAGCAGACACGTGGTGATTCATAACTGTTCACAACTTCATTTCCAGGGAACCCCATGCCCTCTTCTGCCCTCAGCAGCCACCAAGCACACAAACGGTCTACAAATGTCCATGAGAGTAAAACGCCCACACATAAAACAAAATGAATACATGTAATAAAAATGGTTTTTAATCTATAAATTCTTAAAATATGTCAAAATGAAATCCAGATCCATTAGAAATTTATATTAATGTACTGGAACCATAAAGTACCAGAAAAATCACACGCTATACAGACATTGACAGTCATATGGTTAACCTAGGAAAGGCTGTCATAGTTATTAACAGGGTGGTGGGGAGCTCCCTCGTAGAGCAGGGGGGAGGGGTTTGTGAAAGGGAAACTAGGAAGGGGGATAACATTTGAAATATAAATAAATAAAATAACCAATAAAAAGAAAGAAAGAAAGGAAGGGAGGGAGGAAGGGAGGGAGGGAGGGAGGGAGGGGGAGGAGAGAGGGGGAGGGGGTGGGGGAGAGAGAGAGAGGCTGGTATAGTTTAATTTCTTTAAAATAAAAATACAAAGCATTTTCCCTCTGTCTTCCTATAGACAGCTTAATGAACACACACAGGAAACACAGCCTCTGAGCTAGAAGAACGCACATCAAATTGGCTCTAAGAAGAGAAGAGGTGGGACCCATCCTCGCTGTGAAGAGTCACAGGAAGGATGATGACACTTCATTTTTCTTTATCACTCACAAAGACATCGACAGCAAAGATGCACAAGCTTTAAAATCAGCATTAAGCCAGGTGGGCTATCACGGGTGATAATTCTGTTACTTTCTGAACTTGGGTGGCTTCTGAAATTTCTTTTTTTTTCCATTTTTTTTTAGGTATTTACTTCATTTACATTTTAAATGCTATCCCCAAAGTCCCCTATACCCTCCCCTCCTCTGCTCCCCTATCCACCCACACCCCCCTCTTGGCCCTGGTGTTCCCCTGTACTGGGGCATATAAAGTTTGCAAGACCAAGGGGCCTCTCTTCCCAATGATGGCCGACTAGACCATCTTCTGCTACCTATGCAGCTAGAGACACGAGCTCTGGGGGTGCTGGTTAGTTCCCCAATGGAGGAGCTAGAGAAGGTACCCAAGGAGCTGAAGGGGTCTGCAACCCTATAGGTGGAACAACAGTATGAACTAACCAGCTTCTGAAATTTCCTTTTTAAAAAGTATTTTAGGCTAAAATACCATCATTGGATGATAGTACCCTATCTGGCTACAAGTCTGCATCCTGTTTAACACAGGTAAGTCTGCACACGCAGAGAGGAAGGCATGCTCAGATAAATAAAACGCTACAGTGAGTCAGGAGACTTTGAATGGCTTTAGCAACATTTTGTGTGGTGTCTCCATGCTCTGTAGCATTTTTTACAAGGCTTCTTTTTATGTTATGTTTAATCATGTGTATTCATGTGTGTGGAGTGGAGTGGTGTGTGACTGAGTACAAGCTACTTTGGAGGCCAGGAGCGGTCCTCAGATCTCCTGGAGCAGAGTGTTACAGGTGTCTGTGGTCCTCCAGAGTGGATGCTGAGAAGTGAACTCCTGTCCTCCGGACAAAGCATCGAACTGCTCTTAAGTGTTGACTCATCTCTCCAGACCCCTGCACCATATTTTACAAGTTAAAACACATATTGTCTCAGTTAAACCTAGTAAGCACACAAACAAGAAAAAAAATCCATATCCTCTTGGACTATAGAAATGTTCAAGTGGACAGAATTTAATGGGTAAGTTGCGAGTTAGAGAATGTAAAGATAGACGAGAGCCATGAAGCAATAACTAATGACAGCCTGTGCCTGAATTAGCTATTGCCCAGGTTCCCCTAAACCCCTGCACAAGTTACACCAGCGCCCCCTCCTCCAGAAAGTTAAATTGGGAGGAGGACTGGTAGGGAAGACCTTCAAAGCTGAAATGGAAAAAATCATGATGGAAAGCAAAAATGAAGGTTTTCCAATAATGTTCAGTCAAGTTCCACCAGTGGTCCGTCCGACAGCTTCTATTTATAGCACAGCGAACAGCCTTCTAGAGCAGTGCTTCAGCCTGAGCAGAGACAGAAAGGATAAATATTTGGCAGCTGATCAAATCTGTCATCAGGAATGGGAGCTAATGAAACCCATACTATTTACTGTTCTAATTAAGACACTGTTCAGTTCGATTTTCTGCCCTGAATGTCACCAAACATAACTATACCCTGTCTATCATCGTATAGTGTAAAATATAAAATTCCAATTCATAGAAAAATACAATTAGCAGTTTAATGCTCTCATCTAGACTTTTAGATGGGGTGCGTCCAGATCGTTTAGGCAAATGTTTAAACTGTACACAGCTGAAATTGGTTTTTCTTCTTGTCACTTGATATATGAATTGGTTGAATGTGAAAAGTTGAAAAATATCATCATATATTTTTTAAACGAAAGTTGAGAGCTCCCTGCAATATTGTTTTAATTTGTTTTTATTCCCACCATCCCATCTGTTCCATTTATAGTTAGAATCAGGTTTCTTTCCATAACTCCTCCACCTTCACTTACAGAAAACATCTTGATTCTAAAATAATTAAAACGGGCACATTATAAAATGAAAACATCTGGTTTCTCTGATTGGATACGTCAAATTTTTCCTCCTTAAGAAAACAGAGAACAAGAGGCATCTCAAGGCGTCCCGGTGGTGTTTTTCTTCTCTCTCAGGATGGCTGGGTTCCTTAGACCCCAGCGCCATTTTCGGCCAGCCCCTGAGCCTGTGGAGCATTCTCCCTGGCTACAAAGTAGCAACAACATCCCTGATTTTACCCACTTCTCTCTTCTGCGCTTCCTTTCCTGGAATTCTCTCTCCAGAAGAGCTGACAATGAGCCCCAATCATTTTCTCTGGAAAAAGAAAAAGAAGAAGAAGAAGAAGAGGAAGAAGAGGAAGAAGAGGAAGAAGAAGAAGAAGAAGAAGAAGAAGAAGAGGAGGAGGAGGAGGAAGAAAACTTCCTGCGTCTTCCAGAGCCTCTGGTGTCTGGCTATTACCCCAAACACTTTCTGCTCTCCCCGCTCTTTCGTGACTATGTTCAATCTCTGCACACAATTAAGGATGCAAATTTTAAATCTCAAAATGTAGTGTCTAGACTAAGGCATTTTATATCTAAAGAGAAAGAGGCCATGCATTGCCCCATGACCCAGATTCCCCCGTGTGTACATTTGCATGTGTGTGTATACATGGGTGTGGAGAGCAGAGACTAACCTCGGGTGTTATTTCTCAGGGGAAATAACACCTTGAGTTTTGTATTCTGAAGCAGGGTCTTTTATTGGCTTGGGGCTCACTTCTTTGAATGAGCTGGTTCACCAGTCCAAGAAATCTGTCTGTCTCGGCCTTCCCAGCCCTGAGACTACAAACATGCTATAACGACTGGCTTTTCTGTATAGGTTCTAGGGACTAAACTAAGTTATCGCCTCAACCCATGAAAAATCTCTTTTGATGAAGTTTCCTTCTCTTTCTCCCCTCTCCTTCTTTCTGTTTAGTGTTTTCTTTCCTCCCTCCCTCCTCCCGCCCTCTCTTTCTTATTATTTCAGGCAACATCATCTATTGGAACTCTGTATGGAGGCAGTATTATATAATGATTAAACCTGTTACGATAAGCGTTTAACCTTACCAAACTCACGTTAAACCACAATGGTCACCATCACTCATGCAATATTTAAAATGCACATAAGAAGTAAGTCAAACAGCATCTCCATGTAGCCGGTGAGTGCGTCATAAATGCCAGCAATTGTTGTTCTTAAAAATAACATCTTCGGAGTAATGATAGCAAAGCCAGCTCTCCAGTTGCTGCTTATGCAAGACTTAAAATTAATCACCAATAAACCTCCCTTGTTGCTTTTGGCTCAGAGAGTCAGCCTGCTGAGGTCTGCTTGGACCCTGACCCTAGCACCCATCTGTAAGGCATGCTGCTTGACTTTGCAGCCTCCAAGTGTCCCTCGAGTCACCGAAATGCATGCTAGACAAAGCTTCCTAATCAGACAGAATTCCTCGAATGCATATGTCTGCTTCTTTAACAGTCGTTAAGTAGACCACAATGGGAGGGTAGCCCACTGATGAGAGAGAAGGCCTGTGAGTAGAGCTTAATGTTACCGCAAAAATAGGAAACAGTATCAGTCACCATTGTCAAATATTGGGATGCAGAAGAGAGCTGTGGAGGATGGAGGGACGGCCATCCTGGGAGCCGGGTAAAGCCTTCCTCTGCTGTGGTAGCTTCTGAGAGAAGAGGTAGGTTGTAGCCTCACTTTGACCAGCCCAATCCTAAAGCCCAGTGGCTACAAAGACAGAGCTGGCTTCATGGTAACCCAGAGCAGACAACTTTTGCTTACCAGTGAGTACTGCTTTTCCCAATTCCCTTTTTCAAGCATCTCTTTAAAACTTCCTTATGTGATTATTTACATTCCATGCGGACACTGCATTATAAGGTAAATTATTAAATGAACCCAATCGAAGTTTAATTCAACCAACATCAAATCTGTGCCCATGTGGTAAGACCTAGACAAAGACGTAAAGAACCATGGCCTTCCTACGGCAGCTGCTCTTCAGGCAGACAGTGCTGTGGACCAGTCCTTGGCTTGGCTTATGTCCTCTCTAAATGCTACAGCACCTCTGGTGGATACTCCCAGCACCGTGTTCAGGTGAGCAACACTTTCACAACCGTATGATGGAGCCAAGGCAGAACCCCTTTATCACTTCCCCTAGGCAAATTCTGTTTTCCTCTGTGCAATTTCTCCTCTGATGCTCATTTCCTTTGTGACCAGGAATCCAGTCAAATGCAGGCAACTGAGCTATCGTCACTCACAGTTAGCATTCCAAGTCTTGGATCCCCTCCACTGCTGCTGGGATCCACTTGACCACTACATTCTTCTGATATCTCAATGAAGCCTTTTACATTATCCCCTACCCCTACCCCCATCTTTAATGCAAATGGAACTACACTTCTGGTTTTCAACAGTCTTCCATTTTATCTGGGGTATTTAGTGAGGAATGCACATTCCTGGCTGGCATTTGTGGGCTCCCAAGCATCTGCTGGTTCCCTTATCCAAACAGATACCTATGGTCAAGACTCTGCACTAGGCGCCCTGAGAGGGCAGGCATGGACCTAATTCCCCAATCAGCTTTCAATGAGCCAAGAGGAAGAGAGGTCAAGGGACACTGTGAGGTGACATTAATCCTTAATTGTCAAGAGAAACAGATACATAAGCTGTGTTCCCATAGCCTGCCTTAACAGAGCTCAGAGCAAGGTCAGCTCTTTTCCACAGAATGAATCAACTCTGTGGGAACCACATGTCACTCTCATAGAATACTTTGGATTGCATGTAAGCCATTTTTTATTACTTTTATTTTTTTGCAATCCAGTCATTGCCCCCTCCCAGTCCGCCCTCCCACAGTTCCTCATTCCATTCCTCCTCCCCCTATCTCCAAGATGTCCCCCCTTACTCCCCACCAGGCCTCCCCACTCCCTGGAGTCTCAAGTCTCAAGGGTTAGGCAAGTCTTCTCCCACTGAGGGTAGACCAGGCAGTCCTCTGCAGTATATGTGTCGAGGGTCTCAGACCAGCTCCTGTGTGCTGCCTGGCTGGTGGCTCAGTAAGCCCTTATTTTGGTTGTCTCTATTTTCTAACTGCTAATGAATTATAAACACTTTTCAATTTGCTGCTTTTTGCATCATTAAGTGTGTATGTACATGTGTATGCATGTGTGTGTGCATGTGTATAATGAAATATAATTTTTTTAAAAGAAAAGAAAAACACTGAAGGAAAACCTGTAAGAACACATCCAAAGAAGCTGTGTGTGTTTTTTCTGTCTGTAGAATATCAGGCTTAATGATTGCTTAGGAAATCATATTTTCCCAAGTAAAATTCTAACTTGGAAAAATGTTAGATGAAAAAAAAAATCCCCCAAAGATATTGTTTACTCATTATATAATTGCACTTGGCAAAAGCCCAGCGTAGGGTAGGAGTGGCTGTGTTCACAGCCTCATAAAGGTTCCCAGTCTTGCTTGCTCTTCTTGGATCCCCAGGCATAAATCAAATCATAAACCATTTCCCTGACAAGTTCTTAAATCTCTGAGTTACACAGAATAGGGCTGCTCTGCTGGTCTTGCTAAAACATTAGTAATTAAACACAGATTTCACATCTAAGGTCACTTATTGGAAATGCCATATTAACAACTCCACATTAACAACAACTCCAAATGAACTGAGTTCCAGTGGGGATAATACTTCCCAGACATCAAATAAAGGTGCATTCCAGTGTTCCCACAAAGGTTATTTGAGGAGATCTCAAACCACTCGGTTTCTGTTAACAGTAGATACATTCTTTCAGGTTAATACTACCTTAAGGTCTTAAGCAACAAAACTTTAAAATTATGAATTGGGCGGATGTCATAAAAATGTCACTCAAGTTGTCACACAGATCAACAATTCAATTCAGCCAGGTTGTATGAAGCATGAATGCAGGTGCCAGGCACCACTGATAAATTCCCTGGACTCTGAAACTCACCTCTCCTTCTCCGGTTCATACTACTAAAATTCTGCTAAAATTCACTGGCTGGAGAGTCGACAGCCTGTGGAATTTGGATGGCCCTTTCCTAGCCAGTCGTCGTCCCTGGTCACGTTGCCATCATAAGAGGACTTCAGTCTCACTGATTCACCACTACTTGTCACACTAACAAGTATCTCCCTGCCAGACACAACTCAAGTCTGCAGTTCCACAGCTCACAGTGCCTGTTCAGGCTTCATCTCATACTCCAGACACAATGAGTTCCTTACTATGTTCCCAATAACATGTCAGTCAAATCCTCTGTGTGTGTGTGTGTGTGTGTGTGTGTGTGTGTGTGTGTATGCATGCGCACACACGTACATGCATTTGCCTGCCTGTGTATGTGTGCATGTGCATGCCTCTGTGTATGTGTGTGTGTGTGTGCATGTGGCTGCCTGTGTATGTGTACATGCATGTGCCTGCCTGTGTATGTGTGCATGTGCATGCCTCTGTGTGTGTGTGTGTGTGTGTGTGTGTGTGTGCTTGTTCTGTGACTATGAGCCAATGTCATGACTAAGGAACCAACAGATGTCCTCATGCTTGAGTGACAGGCACTTTATTTACTGAGGAATCTTTGGAGCCCCTTGAGAGGTATTTATGTTTGTCTATTAATTTATTTCAGAGCAGTAGCATTTGCTTTTGCACCTCTAGATATTGGGCTCACAATCTTGGGCATGGGAGACAAGTGCTTTGCCACTGAATAATGCCCATAGCCCCCAAGGGACATGTTTAAAGCACACCATTGAGTGGACAAGGTACAGGGAAAGTCTGAGAATTGGGAAGCACACTGGACTGGTTTAATCCAGACCCTATAAATCCCAGGATTTTCATCTTTGTCTTTCTGTATAAAGAGCTACCAGTGAAAGTATTTTGGTGAGAAAATACAGCTGCGGGGGGGGGAGGGCATTGGTAATAGACATACCTCTCTTTCCCTCTCTCCTATTCCTGTAGTGTTCCTCACTGGACAAAGCTAACCAGAAACCAGAGGGTAGGGAGTGATCCTGGATGGGGAAGGACGCAAAGTGGATCTGCAGGGCTTAGGAAAGCTTCTAGCATACTTATTTATCAGCTCACTAGAAAATTTGAAAGCAGAGGCATGATTCCTGTGTTTTGGAAAAGTTCTTCTGGCAAGCAGGAGCATGAGAAAGGACCCCAAGAAGTAGAACCTCTGTTGAAATATGCATGCAAGAGTTCAGAGCCCACAGTGTGCATCGCAACATTTATCCTGAAGAGGAGGTCACAAATGTGACACCTGAAGGCACTGGGATCAACAGGATCTGACAACTTTCCATACACAAAGAACAGGAAGTGCCAATCCTACTGATTCCCAGGTACCTGTGTTAAGTGAGCCATGCCACCCTCATTAAGGCTTCAGAACCATTCTCAAGCCCACCCCTGTGATAGGATTCTAGTACTCTTCTGTACAAAATGGAAGTGCCTATGTCGTAATGGTCAAAAGGAACACCAATGGCTCCCCTTTGCTTAATTATAATGGTAATTTCCATCAAAGATGATTGTGTGCATATGTTTGTATTGGGGATGGGGAGTTCATGTGTGTGCCAGAGCATGTGTGGGTGAATGTATGTGGAGGTCAAAGGCCAACCTCAAGTGTCATTCTTTAAGGTACAGTTTACCCTGTTTGTTTAGATAGGGTCTTTTACTGACCATAAGAAACTACAGCCAGAGGGGGTGGGACACAAACATATCTCTCTTGTTACCAAACAGGTTATTTGTTTGCAAGACAAGCACTGTACTGACTGAGCCATCTCCCCAGCCCCAGGAATAATTTTAACAAAATAATTAATTGGCCAAGATTTAAACATATAAAAGCTTCATCTATAAATCTAAATTGCTGACTTCTGTTGAAAATGAAAGGAAAAGATCTAAACAGTATTCACATTATCACATGACACTAAATGAATTCAAGTGTGGCCACTCCATTATAATGGGTAAGGCAGGGTCTCCCCAGCCACGCAGTGTGCAATGAAACCCACCCATTACGACCTCTCATCTACATAGGGTGACTACCGGAGAACAGCATTGTGAGTAGGAAATGGGCAAAGCCAGACAGCAGAGAGTGAACAGCAGAGTGAAAAGAGCAAAACTTAAAAAAAAAATCAGGATTATAAAAGTCAAGGAGAAGCAATGGTGGTGAGCATTCTGGTACACCACCCCCCACCCCCCAAAACCACAGGGCTGCACGAGTTGGTAGAAGAGAATATACCCTACATGAAGTTAGCTCCAATAGTATGACCAATAAACATGATATGGAGAATGGAAAAACTGTAAGGAAGTCATGCTATATTAACTAAGATTTAAACATAAAATTTAGAACAGAAGAACTCCAAGACTCCTAACATGGTATGACCTTTAGTCATTATGTAGAGACACCATTGAGGAAATGGCTTTGCTATGGTTACAAGTCCTGCATGCTCCTCAGTTTCTCTTTATTTCCTTATTAAAGTCACATAAACTAGAACTGGAGAGATGGCTCAGTGGTTAAAAGCACTGGCTGCTCTTCCAGAGGATGCAGGTTTGATTCCTAGCGCCTCTATTAGGTGGCTCATAACCATTTATAACTCCAGCTCTGGGGTATCCAAAGCCCTCTTCTAGCTTCTGAGGATGCCCGCAGTCAAGTGTGTGTCCAGACACAGACACCCATGCATGAACGTCATTGTTTCGTAATTCACATAAAATTAAATGCTTTTCCATTAAGACAGTGCACATAATCTGAATGCATTTTTATGGCACTGGGTCTGTGTACTTATCCCGTTCAAAAATCCTATATACAAGCATGCATGGAAATGTTCATAATGTTGCTGTATAAATTCTGGTTTTTTTTTTTCTAGAGTTGGATGATGGGTGGCCTTGTGGTTTTTATTTTACCCTTTCTGAACTGCTGGATTTATTAAATAAGTGTGACACTTTCAAACTTAATTATTCTGACATAGAAACCAGTCTAGCTTGTGGCCAAGAAATAGTCCCATGATGCCTTCAACCCCTGGGGGATGCAGGGTCTCTCTGGCAAACATTGGTCAAGAATTTGGCCCCAGTGGTTTGGCGGCCTCAGGAGCATTTATGGAAACTGCCTTAGGGACATCTCAACCCTGGTGGGACAAGGTCTTCAGCCAGATGTTGCAGATTGTTAACTTCAGGCCGACACACATCCACAATGTTCTAGAATTTGCTTCTCAGCTGGACATTTCAGCCCTCGTGGAGTACTTGGGAATGTCTGGAGAGATTTTGGAGCTTTGCAGCGAGGGCAAGGGAGACTGCTACTAAAATGTTAACATGGTTTGGCTCCCAGGGTAGCCTGGACAGCCAAGAAGTATCTAATCCAAGGAGTGCCCAGGTCAGGAAAGCCACTCATTCTAGAAGGAGGCTGGCATGGATATGACCAATCTGCTTTACCCTCATATTGATCTATAACAATTAATGTGAAGACAGTTCCTCTCTAACCGAATATAACAGCCACACATCATGAGAATTTCAGCCTTCAGATGGAGTTAAGGCAGGGAAAGCTGCTTTGGTTTGCCCTGCTCTATCACCACGTCACCACGGATGCAAAGAGGATGCCTGCAGAAAGAAACCCGACACTTTCTCCCTTTCTCAAGCAGACTCCTTAGAATTCTTTCTGTGCACTCCTGCCCATTAACAACCACAAAACCATCTTACGAAGCTCTTAATTCCAACATATCTCAAACCACACTCAAACCACTCATATTTGACAGTCCACAGTGGGCTTTTCTTTCCAAGGAGTTGAGGGGGGATGGAAATACAGGCATAGTCTTTCAAGTTTCATGATACCAAGTTTTTTTAGAAAAAGATTCTTTTTTTGATTTTTCTTCATGATTTATTTTCATTCATGGTTAGCCATTTTCACATAGAAAAACACAGGATTCGTGCCAACGACTCATCAAGAATATTACCCAGACCACATGCGAGGGGCATCGGCTTTAAACAAATTCCCTCAAGAAATACTATTTGACAGTTAGTAAAGTGAGTCATGAAAGAAGCCAGCATGCTCTTTCCATCCCCAGCCCCTCCTTCCCTCCTTCAGCGCATGCTGGGCAGAGTGTGACTCCAGGTGAAAGGGGAAAGCTGGCACAGGGAATTCTGCATTTCTAAGACCAGAGTGCAAAGACAGGAAGATCCAACAGCAAGACCTCAGTTCTTTAACCAACAGTGTCCCTTGAATGTCCCAGATTAGATAACAACAGCCCGTGTAGATGACTTCCGGGTAGAGAGATTCAGAACCATCAAGGCTTCTGCCAGGGTCTTTGAGTGAAGCAAAGCTAAAGTTCACGTTCCCCTTCAGTGACATTCTCCAGATCCCATTTAGTCATCACCCTCAAATATCTGGTTAAATAATTGGAAGGCAGGGATCATGCACTGAGTGTTAGAGAAAAGGGAAGGACAGCCATCCTTAGCCTGGGCACTTGGGGGAAGAAGGCAGATCCGTGAGTCTTGATAGATGAATCAAACTTGGGCAAAATTAAGCAGGGATCAAATGAGCAAACCGCATACAGTGTAGGAAGGCAAAGAGAAGATATTTGTATAAGCATCCACAGATTGGATATAGTCATCGAAAATGTATAGACTGGACAGTGGTCTCTGGTAAGGTTGACTATATTTATCTTCAAAATTTGGAGGCAGTAGCCACATCTGAAGTACTTGCTAGGCTTTGTGGTCATGGTCCCTGTACCAATGGCCACTGTACCAACAGCCACTGTACCAACGGCCACTGTAGGAGGCAGTGCAAATCTATGATTAATGCAAGTTCTATTAGACCAATGGCATAAGTCACTGTTGAAAAAAAATGGTCACAAAGTTGAAAGTAAAGTCAAGAAAAGAGAGTTTGCATCAATGTATATGTTCATGTTTACAGAAGAACAAAAACATGGACATACAATATAACTGTATATTAAATTAATCAAATTATACATTTGGTAAACTTTGTCTATACAACAAAGTATCAAATATAAATAAAATGATGTGGCTAGATTAAAAAATATGAACATAATAAACAAGGATTAAAAATTAAGGAAATTAAAAGAAACAAATACAGCAGGACATAGGCTCTTTTCAGAATTTGTATAGCCTTGTGCTCCATGTCATTGGCTCTGTTTTCTACAATGTAATTCTCTGTCTTGCTTCTGGTGGGGGCTAAGCCCTTTATTGCATCATTTGTTTAGTAATTCTCTGCCTTGCTTCTGGTGGGGGCTAAGCCCTTTACTGCATCGTTTATGTACATCCTCTTCTTAACTTTATCTCTTTTATTTATTGGGACATACTATTTGTCCATCTTTATGGGGTATGTTACGATAATCCAATATATATATACACAATGTGGAATGACCAAATGAAGCCTAGAGACATCTGTACCCCTTCAATAATTAATCATTCTATGGTCATTTTATGGTCATTCTGGTCATTTTGAAATGTATTCTCCCACTCAGTGTTTCTGATTTCATTGGTAGCCAAAAACAAATGTCAATTAGAATGCACATGCTTCTATCCCCTTCTAAGCTTCATATAAGCTTCATCTCCTTGACTATGTTTTTTTAATAGAATGAAGATTATCTTAACAGTTCTACTACTACTATTATTATTAATGAATTTAGCTCCCCCAAGAAAGAAAAATCTATCCTGAGATTTTATTTGTCCTCTAGATATTTTTTTACTGAGAAGCTGGAACCTTCTCACCCAGGAACCCTCAGCAATTTCTTTATACCCAGGATAAGTGGTTAATCAGGAATACATGCTGAATCAAGATGGAGCACCTCTGCAAATTCTCCTTTATGTTTATTGGCAATGCTGCCCTAATACACAAGGTTTCTGCATATAGTTTTCTGTTGACCAAAGTCTCCACACCTTGTATGGTCATTTTCCCCAGCAACTACCCACCTTCATGGAAAAGAACCCAAGCACTCTGGCAGAAATCCACAGCAGAGGAAAGCACAAGGTCCACAGGGTGTGTGTGATCATGTCTCCCATGACTGATCTACCTAGACCACTGGCTTCCAATTCTAAGTCAGGTTGGCCAGCATTGCTCCAAATTGAACTGTGTCCATCTCTGTCACTGACATTCCCATTTCAAGATCAGTGTGTTTGGCCTTGCTTCTAACCTGTATATGACTCCAACACTTGGATAAGTCCATGTTCTCTTTGTCCATCTAGAAGCTTTAAAATTCTATTTGTCGATGCCTTGAAGCTACAACCCAAGGTCACCTAGCTAACACAGTCCACTAAGGCCCCATCCCGAAAGTCTTAGCTCCATTGTCATTTCCTCCAAGAAACCTCATCTCCTTTAGAGAAAAACAAAACAAAACAACAACAACAACAACAAAACCGTAACCATCTGGTTCCTGTCTTTCTTGTTGACTTCCCAGTTTTACTTGCCAGGACATTTCCAAAAAGTAACACAGTGGCTGCCATAGGAAGCATCTGGTGAGAATATTTATAAGTGGAGACATGAATCAATAATGTAATAAATAAACACAAATATAGTTAGACACTGTCAAAAATAAGTAGACTGGGGAATGTAATGTTTGGATCAATGGGACAAGGATTTAAAACTTCTCTGATACAGAAAAATTTCTCTATGACTCATTAGTTTGTTAGTATGTCTTTAATTGAAATAAAATTACATCTCACTCTCTCTCCTCCCTCTCTTTCCTCTAGTCTCCCCCACCTACCGACTTTGAACCCCTCCCAAGCCCCTTTTCTCAAGTCAATAGCCTCTTTTTCCTTATAATTTTTACACACATACACTATATGGATATGTGTATATACATATAAACATGTGTATATACATATACATATATAATATATGTTCATTCACAAATATATAAATGTAAGTTGCTGAATCTTTTGTGGTTTGTGTTTATATGCCCCAAGCCACATCTACATCAGAAGTCCTATATCTAAGACTCATGGAACATCAAGGAAGAGGAGATAGAAAGATTGTAAGATGAGAATCAGAACACCAGGAATTCTGCTATGAAACTCTTCCCTAGAAACGGATACATATGGAACAGCAGCAGCATCAGTAGTCATGCTGATGCAAAGCAGGGAAAATGTCTCCAGACCCTAACCCTGGACAAAGAGCTATAAGCAATTAAATGACTGCTGGGAGGGGGGGTTAGCCCCTCTCAAGGTAAGCCCCTTATTGGTTGTCCAATGCAGAGCCATCAGCCCCGAGATTATATAAAGTCATTTTTAAACAGAAAAATTACCAGAGTTCTGAGAAATCAGCTTATCTCCCTTATTTTTGTCCCTCTTTTGTTTTTGGTTCCACGTCAGGTTTTGGTTATGGGCTTGCCACCAACTGATGGCACAGAATTCACGTAAGAGAAAAAAATGTACCTTACTTCAGTCTTTACCAAGTCTGGCCTCACACTGGCTTCTTTCTTAACTGCCAGGGTTAATCCTCTTTTCATTACTATTTAAGCAGAAGCTTAGGTGAAGACATTCCATCTTTGAGCAATAAGGAAAGCTAATTTTGTCTTCCTTGTAGCTGGGTTGAGTTACCGGATATGTTGTAATTGATTAAGAAACAAAACCCTCAGGCTTGTAATAGCTGATACATGATTCTCGTTCAGCTTGAATCTATAATCCATTGGCTACAAACTTTATGTGGAAATATGGGTATTTGGAAGACCATGAGAGTGGAGGAATCAATTAACGTACAAATATCCAAACCAAAGCTTCCAGAAGTCTGGTTTTACACTAAACCAGCCTTCAACAGCTTCTCTGAGGACACAA
The DNA here is from genome assembly GCF_900095145.1 of Mus pahari. NCBI lineage: Eukaryota > Metazoa > Chordata > Mammalia > Rodentia > Muridae > Mus > Mus pahari. Next base: position 53,916,911 of record NC_034590.1, on the reverse strand, counting down.
TTCAAGGAATGCAAATGAGCAGATAACTTTAACATAAAATCACAAATTGTTAGAACGGGATAGGGACTTTTAGTTAATCATTTTTACAGATGGTAGGTAAATCAGGTCCAAGAAGAAGAGCTTGGGTGGACCTTGGTTATTTCAACTTGCAGCCCAGGGCTCTTTCTATCAAAAAAAAAAAAAAAAACAACAAAGTAATTGCCTCTCCCTCTCCCTCTCTTTCCCTCCCTCCCTCTCTCCCTACTCTGTCTGTCTCTCTTCTTCTTCTTCTCCTTCTTCTCCTTCTTCTCCTTCTTCTCCTCCTTCTTCTTCTCCTTCTTCTCCTTCTTCTCCTCCTTCTCCTTCTCCTTCTCCTTCTCCTTCTTCTTCTTTTCCTCCTCCTCCTCCTCCTCCTCCTCCTCCTGCTTCTTCTTCTTCTTCTTCTTCTTCTTCTTCTTCTTCTTCTTCTTCTTCTTCTTCTTCTTCTTCTTCTTCTTCTTCTTCTTCTTCTTCTTTCTCTCTCTCTCTCTCTCTCTCTCTCTCTCCTCTCTTCCCTTCTCTCTCATCTTTTTTTTCCTTTTCCTAGTACTGGGAATTGAAAAAAAAGGCCTTGCCACTATGCTAAACCTCTGGCCACTTTACATCTTTCATTTACAGAGAGAGTTGACCACCAGGCTGACCTACAACCCATCTATAGCCCAAACAGGTCTTGAACCTGTGATCTTTCTCCCTTGGCCTCCTAAGTAGCTGGGTTAACAGGCCTGCTCTCTGGGCCTGGCTCCAATACTCAGTTTTATTAGTCTCTAGAAGTTGCCTTCTCTTGAACTTCTTGCACTTCCTGTTCCACACGTCTAAGCCAGGTGCTTCCCTATAGAACACAATTCACACACATCACACCTACAAGATGCTCAGACTTAGTATGTTCTAATGTCCACAGAATAAAGTTCAAAGTCCTTTGCTTGGCAGTCAAGACCCTCTACCTTCTGCTTTATAGCCACACTGACATTACCCTTGCTGTACCTAAAACTCTGAAGCCATAGTATCTCAGCTGTCCTGCCCCTTGATGCTCATCCTGATGGCTGTGCATGCATTTGCTCATCTTATTCTCTCTATGACATAACCTAGAATCCTCTTGAAGAGCATTTTTATTGGCTTGGCTGCAAAAGTATGTTATCAAAGCCTTCAGCAGTCTTCCCTCTGCTGGGATTAAGTCCGTTTCTAGAGGCATTTCTCTTAGGATTACATTCTTGTCCAATAGAAAACCTAAGATTCAATGCCCCTCCATTCAGTGCCACTTCAGCTACTGCCAAGAAACAATAGCATGTGCAGTGACTGACCCTTCTCTTATACTGAAGCTATGTTTAGTAAGAACTCAACATGGAGCTCTAAGTACCTGGCCATGTTAGTCTAGGTAAGGGCAACTCTACTGGCCACTGGCCTAAAGATCCTTGTATATAGGCCAAGTCTGTCTTCATAGGCTCTGAACAGTGGCTCAACATCTCCCTCTGTCCTACCCACTTTCTTCCTATCTCTCTACTAACATCAATTTCAGAGGAACACTAGCATTTGCATCTAAATTCCTGAGCATCCTTCCAGAAAAAACCCAACACACAATCTTCCCTGCCTACAAGAGAACTGTTCTCGTTGTCTTTCAGAGTCTTCACTCCAGGCTGCTCCTGTTTGGAAGGTCTATATTACACATAGATCAATTTCTTTGTGTTCTATTAGCATGAATGACCTTGTCATATCAGTTACTCGGTTATATGAAATTACCATCACCCAATGTGTCCACACTTCTGCTAATACTGACAACGAATGGGAAACAATCCGTGACTCAATTCTCTGTCAGCTCACACTGCATTCTCCTTCTCCAACTAGTTAAGCAGTTGTTCCCTAAGCACAGAGCACTCTATTCTCAAAGGTTCCACATGGCAGACATTAGATTAATGACCAGTACACCTTTGATGTGCTATCGCCGTCAGAAGGAAGGAGAACATGTTTGCTTTTGTATGCTCAGACATAGGAGAGGAAGCAAAGAGAGCAAGGAAAACAGAAGAAAGGTTTTGTTTAAGGGGAATGACATATGAGGAGTGCTGTACAAGGTCTTTCTTTCATGCCAAAAAGACTAGAGAAGGCGCCAAGTAGACACTTGCTGAGAGCCACACTGGTGCCAGGGAGTCTGGACCTGCCAGATCCGGTGATGGCTCCACCCAAGCTGCCTTCTTCCATCTAGGATGACCCATGTTCTGAAATCAGAGCCCCTTCACCATCCTCACATAGCCAACGAACACAACTGCCTGCTTTTGTTTCTTTCTCACAGACAGCAGTACATGTTTGGGTGACCTGGGTTTACCTTAATTAAAACAAAAGAGGGTCACATTAGCTTTCACAATAAAAAGCAAACAAAAATACACCACGATCTGTGTGAGCCAAGTTTTAAATTTCGTGACACGCGAACATGCTGTGAACAGGAATGGGAGTCTTCCCAGGCTCCAAGAGAAGAGCTTAAGTTAGCCTCGATGGACATCCCTCAGCCGGGGTCTTTTCTGAAAAGACAAGAAGCATAGCATCCTTCCCCCTCCTGTACTCGAGGACCCAGCCAGGTACCTGACAGGAAATCGAATGAATGGGGAATAGAAAAACTTACAGAAGCCATCTCTCCACCAGGGAGCCAACAGTCAGGAGCAGGGACATCATGGCTGCCTTGTGATGCCAAATAACAGGAAGGTTCCTCAGCACTTGTTGGAGTAAAGAAGGAAGAATCTCAGGATGGCTGTCAGCTGAGGGACGTTCAGGGACTTGCAGCCAGAGAGCAGCCAGGTGCTTCCCTGACAAACCTTCCTTTCCAAAGCACCTGTACCACATCTTCTGGTAGCTTCCTCTCCCGCCCCTCCTACTCTAGCTTCTCATAGCATCGCTGTTTTATTTGGTTTCCACATAAAGGACGCTGGCAGGCTGCTTAGTCCTTTGACTGCCTCCCAGAACAATCCATAGCAAGCTTTTGCCTTACATTATGGATGACGGAAGCTAATTCCACAAGGACAGGAAACTCATATTCTTCTGTATTTTAAAAAAAATACAGACCTGTTTTCATATGACACTAGCTTCAGCGTGGTACTGTCATAAATATCATCCACGTTGCCCAGAAGTCCTTTTAAAATGGCCAGGGTTTGCTGCTTACAAGTCAGGAGCAAGAGCCATGGATCTCGACTCCTCTACCAACTCCCAAAGAGCTGGTGACTTGGGCCTTTTAGGTGGCCCTTCTCCATCTGAAATTTTTTTTTTGTAGGCAAGGCAAACTTAGCACTGAGTTTGTGGTAGACACCAATGACTGACCCCCTCCTTGTTTTAATAACAGAACCCCCGAGAAAGTGAATTGAAATTCAGTACCCAATAGGGTTCGTGCTTCCTCAGCCTTTCTTGCAATCTGAGTGGCCTATGATTTAAGGGTACTAGGTGACACAGAAGGGAGCAGCTGCAGTGGCTGCTTCTGGGCAAACAGTACAACCCCTCCACATATCCACACCCACTTGTGCCTGTTCGTGCACACAGGTTATGTGCAAGTATACGTGTGTAGGATCAACCTTGGGCGCTGCTACTCGGTAACCATCCGCCTTGTGTTTTCGAGGCAGGATCTCTCACTGGCCGGGAGTTCACCAAGGTAGCTAGACTGGCTGCCCACCAAGTCCCAGAATTCTCCTCCCTCCCTGCCTACAGTGCAGAAGTAGCAAACGTGAACCACAACACCCACCTTTTTTACATGGTTCTAGGGCTGAACTCAGGTCCTCATGCTTGCGTGGTAAGTACTTTTACCTACAGAACGACTTCCCCGGGCCTGACCATCAAGTTCCACAGGCCCTTTTCTCCTTCCTTAGACCTCAAGTCATTTGTGGCTCATACATCTTAGCTTTGCCTGGCTCTTGAGCTGTCCCTCCTTCCTTGACAATAAGTGGCAGACACAATTGTACTTGTTAATGAGATTATTTTCCCAGTGACACTAGTTAATCCAAGAATTGCTTTATGCACAGTTTGTTTCATTTTGTTAATGCAGATAGCCTCCTCATACCATAAACACATTGCTTTGGCATTATGGTAGAAAAGAGGAGGTTTCCAATACAAGAGTCTTGCTAACAAACCAGTGATTGAATGTCAGAGCTATGGTCAAGGTAAGCCAGTGTGTTAGGCTTAAGGTTTCCATTGCTGTGAAGAGACACCATGATCAGGGCAACTCTTATAAAGGGCAATGTTTAATGGGGGCTGGCTTACAGGTTCCAAGGTTCAGTTCATTATCATCAAGGCAGGAAGCATGGCAGCATCCAGGTAGGCATAGTGCTGGAGGAGCTGACAATTGTACATCTTGTTCTGAAGGCGAACAGGAGAAGACTGGCTCCCACCTGGCTTGGAGAAGGGTCTCAAAGCCCACTTTCACACTTCCTCCAACAAAGCCATACCTACACCAAGGCCACACACATTTCAAAACATTTTTTGTAGCTCTTTTTTTATTAGTATTATTATTTTCTTTATTTTCATTTCAAATGCTATCCCGAAAGTTCCCTATACCCCCCCCCCCGNCCCTGCTCCCCTACCCACCCACTACCACTACTTGGCCCAGGCCAAACACATTTTAACTGATAAATATTCACAATATCTGTCGATTAAGATGAACTTTTGAAAAAGGTTAATGTACAGAAAAAGCATTTATACCTTGTAGCCTGCCTCTGCTGGCTGTCTGGAAGGGAGAGCGGATATGTAGTTAAATGGAAACGGTGAATAGTTTATCTCCTACATGGAAGCTTGCCTGTCTTTCTTAAAGGTGGCTAGGTGTCTGGAGTACCAGTCCAGCTCCTTGGTCCCAGTGTCACACCACTGCTTGCTGTTGCTATGTGGGAGAAAGTACCCTGCCACATCGTGCTGAGCTCACCCTGGCCCAGATCCTGTCTGTGACGCTTAATCTTGCTTGTCAACTTTGCTGAATCTGGAACCAACTGAAAGATAAGCTGCCGAGCACAACGGAAGGGCTTTTCTTGATCAGGCTGTTTGAAGTGGGAAAACCAAACTCAATGTGGGTGTCACGCAATCAGAGGCGGTGCCGGGGAGACCTTTGCCTCAGTGCTTTTCATTTCACTGGGAACCCCACCCATCCTGCTGCTGCTGCCCCCACCGCTGGCCACAGCCATTGCTGCCTTGCTCACACCAGAACCCAGCCTCTTTAGGTGTCCGCCATGGCCTGGAGAAGAGTGACCCTCCAGGAATCCTTCAGGCTTTGGGGATCAGGGTAGAAGCATCCAGCCTTGGAAGCTGAGCAGCTACTGAGTCCTTGGGCTCTCCAGTATGGACAGAGCCATGATTGAACCTCCCACTGTATCTTGTAAGTCGGTCTAATGAATCCTCCTTTATTATATATGTTCTTTCTCTCAATTCTGTTCTTCCAAAGAGCCTAATACACGCCTCCTCCTTCTCATCATGACTCCTACCACAGAAATTTCCAGAGTATGTTGTGGACTGTTGTTATATTTTTGAGAGGTGAAATTGTAGATATGGACAACAGAAATAGTTCATAGGCTTTCATGCAAAGGCTCGTGCTAAATATATCCGATAGCATGATAAATGATAAAATACAGTTTGTCATCTTTAGAACAAAATAGCACTGCTTGTTTTCTGGGAGTCAAGGGAAGTATCCGAAGTGCTCGTGAAGCCACTAGGAAGAGAGATATGGGAGCCTGGCTTCTGCTTAACACCAGCACTGAACTCAGCGACTCTTGGTTTTTAAGATCAGCTCCTTGGCTAGTGCACTCTTCATATTTAGTCTCTTGAAGTCTAAGGTAGGTCAAAATCCATTCAGCCTTAATTCTGCCATACTTGAGCTATCCTCAAAATGCTATAAGTGAGTTGTCAAATTTCTCGTCAAAATAACTGACACAGCACGGAAGGGTTGGCCTCTGACTAAGAAAGGACTCTGAAATAATAGTTTTACACACCACTAGGTTCAAACCACACTGTGAAATAATGGATTTTCTCACCATTAATCTCACTGGAAACATATGTTGAGCCTCTTCTAGAATAGGTTCTATAGTTTACCAGTACAGTTACTGCCTGCCTTGAGGGTCTCTCCAGACCAAGTTAAGGGGTCTTGGTCTTAAATGTCAGGACAGCAATGCATTTGTCAAGATCCCTTCTTGCACAAGCTGGTATCAGGCCTAGGACTGTCAGCATGTCCCAGGGAGAGGAGCATGGGTCAGTCTTAAGTGGATCCTGAAAATGTCTTAATTTCCTTGTATATCTCCAGCTCTATCAAGAAGCTGGGTGATTTTCATAGGACACCAGGGTTTCTCTAGAAGGAATGAGAGAACCATCTTGGGAAGACGACAACACTTCTGGAAATGCCTGAGATGTGGTTCCACGTCTTTACTTCAGTCTAGAGAGAAGCGTTGCTCCAAATCCCTGAGACTTGTGGCCTTCGTCTTTGATCACAGAGACTCTTAACTTGGTTAGGTCTGGCAAGCAGAAGGAAGAGTTAGGAACCTGAATCCGGCACTGTCATCTTCTGAAAGGGATGCGTTGACCTTTCAGAGAAGGAACTCTTGCCAGTCACCAGGAACCTAGACATGTAGCCCTGGCTGGGAGCCTGGCTTTCCCCTGGTTTATCCAATACCAGTTTGGGGACAGAAACCAGATGATTGATTCTTAATTAAACCAATGTTTTAGGTCACACATTTTTCCCACCACCATTAACTGTGGAATTGTCTACAAATCCCAATGAGCATAACAGGCAAATCAATAAAATCCTTACAAGTGCTACATTAATTCAGATGCCAAAGACAAAAGATTAAAAAGAAAAATAGTGCGATGACTTCTCCCTTTTAGGGAACCCGCACAGATGCATCTTAAACTATTGTCATAAAAATTACTATCTGGATTTAGGGCTGTCGTGAGTTCATAGTCTATATTCTACAGTTAATATATCTGAAGCTGTCAAGCTTCAGCATAAACCACCACACACCCACACACACAGCAGTAACAGCTTTGAGGCAGAGCCGCTCTCTGCCCCTTGGGCTCAGAGACTCACCACACTTGCCTCCAGTGAAAGGACCAACCTTTAATTAAATGTCCGCCGGCGGTATCTACTTCTCACGTCTCATTCCAGATGTCTACCCAACGGGAAGGGGTCCCAGGCCCACTCTGTGGTTGACATCCAAGTCACATGATGCTTTACTGGGAACTAAGCCAAGAAAACGAACTAAAGCATTCAAAATAGACATCAAAATTAATAATTTTTATTCATGTGAAATTCAGGGCCGTGTGCCTTGTTTTATGAAGTACGAGGGCTGTCAACAAACTAGAGAAGGTTCTAATAGAAAGTCATTTCCCCTGTAAATTTAATCAACACTAGTTCCTGCAGACAGCAAAATCTCTTCCATCAGACAAGGCTTAGCTAGCATGGCGCAATCACTCGAAAACGCTGCCCTCCCGTGTAGTGAGCTCATTACAGAGAGAGCTGTTTCCCAAACCTCTAGACCCGCAAACTTTCTCTGGTGAATCTAAATGATGTTAAGTTCCATCCATGTAATGTGCACAGCCACAAAAATGCCCAAGAACAATTAGCCCCAGAATTCCAGTCCCTCTTGAAGACTATGAGTCACTGTCTCCCCTCAGCAGGCTCAGTACCTTAATTGTAGACACCCATGACTAAGTCTCACCCCATGGAGAGAGCCCTCCTCTCTATGTCTGTTGACTCCATCAGTGCCTCTGTGTCGGCATCAGATGGCATCGTGTTGAGGTTCCCTGCGTCCATTGTCTCCCTGGCTGAGTTGTGAATAGTTTGTAAACTGAAACTGTCTGGTTACTCACTTCACCTTTGAGGGTTGGTCTGTGGTAGGCTCTCGACTGGTCTTAACTGAATGAATGATTCTGTTCACTTTTTGCTTAGACGCTGGAGATGATGTTTTACATTACATTTCTCATATCGTTCTTATGATTACACCCAGACGGTAAACTTAATATAACACAGAAAGTGGAAATGAGGTGGTGGGTCGTAATAAATGCAGGAATTCCTTAAAAGTCAGTCCCTCCAATGCAACACAGTACTGTGCTCTTTCCAGGGGCCAAAATTCACCGCATTTTGACAGAGTCTGTGAACTGAGTGTTATTTAGGACAATATCCATTACCCATGAAAGATGTCAAAATGACACCCTGTCCTAAGTGGACAGATTGAACAAACCTTCCCTCTAAGACAGAGAAACAGGGCCATGCATGTAAGATATTTTGATAATAATTCAATACTAAGGAGAAAGCTAATCTGGCAAAAACAAAGAAAATTCAATAAATTATATTTCCATGAAATGTTTAAGGAGCGCAAATAATGGTTTTGAGGGACAGGGTGACCTGGTTAATAAAGGCAAACGTGGTCTTGCAGCTCCAGGCACAGCTGTAGAGACTTCTTATAATCCTAATTCATTAGAAATGTGGCAGCAAAGTCCTGGCATAAATTATGACCCTTCATTATTCCAACAGAACATAATTTTTCTAGGAAAATTAAAACTCTAGAAAGTCATAAATAAGTAGCCACCCCAACTTGTTGCTTCAACTGTCAGCTCTACAAATGCCTGTCGATCTGACAAAGGAAGCCTCTGTTAACGAGAAAACAGAGCTGACTCACCCACCTGACATTATTATGGAAATTCATATTTCCCAGGTGATGAAGGCTGCCGCTCAGAACACCATTTTTAGTTTGACTCCTTTAAAATAGGAATCCCATATGTCAGCCTTTAGAAAAGAAGGCCTGACAATGATTCACACAGCATCTAGGGCTCAGGACTCTGCACACCAGTTTACCGTGGGTCTCGTTTTTTTTGTGTTTTACACAAAAGTTAAGTATATTTAAGATGCCAAACATAAGGCTTTGACATACATATACATCATGAAATGATGACTACAATCATGCTAGTGAATACGCCCATCTCCACACGCAGTCACAGGCTGGCTGGAAGGCAGTGGCAGTAGCTGTAAGCCATTCTACAGGAAGCCTGCAGCACATCTCCACAGTATTGCAAACCGACCTGGTGTGCCCAACATTGGACCTCTGGCCTTTTCCTCCTGTCCCACTATGACCATGTGTACTTTGACTGGCATCTGCCCCTCCCCCAGCCCTTCACCTCATCCTCTGTCACAGACCACTCTTTAGATTCCACATGTAAGTGAATTTGTGCTGTGAATTCACTTTTTTTTTTTTTTTTTTTGGTTTGTGTCTGACTTACTTCAGTTAGGACAGTCCCCTCAAGTTACACCCATATTTCTGCACATGACAAAACTTCCTTTTTCAAAGCTAAATAGTATTTCACTATGTGATTGGATTGTTTCCTTGTATTGTCATATGCATGTTGAATTGTCTCCATCAGTGGACACAGGTTATCTTTATTTTATATCTTAACTATTACAGACAGTGCTTCAATAGACAGGAGACACAGAAGAACTGCTGGATTGTATGGTAGTTCTGATTATAGTATTTTCAAGAGATTCAATACCATTTCGTAGATTCAATACCATTTTGTACTCCCTTCAATGTTGTACTAAGATTTTCTTTTCTCTTTGTCCTTATTGATTCATTACATCTGCATGGTAGATACCATAACAGATAAGGCATGGCTCACCATGGTTTTATTACTATTTTCCAGATAGCTTGTGATTTTTATTATTTTTATATACCTATTGACCATTTATATGTCATCTTCTGAGAAATGTCCTTTCCCCAGTTTTTAAAATCATATTACTTGGAAACATCACACTTCCTGGTTTCCTATTATTTTGGCAAACCTACATTAATCAAAACGTGATGATCCTGGCATAAAAGCGGGTATGTAAAACCATAGAACTGAACAGACCGCTCAGAAATAAATTCAAATATATAGTCAACTAATTCTTGACCAGGGCACCAAGAATACATAATAATAACAAAGGGTTAAGGTGGAGAAACTGGATAACCAAACACAACAGGGCGAAATTGAAATCTTAGACTAGTCACCAAAGTCAACTTAAAATCTATTGACTGTAAGGCCTTAAGCCACCAAAGATGCTTAGAAGAAAATGTGAGGGAAAACTCACTGATGGAAAATTTTCAAATATGGTACCAACATCTCGGGCATGTAAAACAAGTGGGTGACATCACACTCAAAAGCCTCTGCCCAGCAAAGGAAACAGCCAGGGAGCCGGAAAGGAAGCTCAGATGCAAGAGAACATCTGGAAGTTAGACATGGAGTAAGAAGAAGAGAGCCAAAACGTATAAGGAGCTGACATGGCTCACTAGCACAAAACCCATTGCTCGTGATTCTAAATGCTCTCAAACTGCTAAGCTTTCAGGTCCTTTTGGGATAGGTTTCCTATGCTGTAAGATATGCTGTGGCTGCTTTGACCCAGGTCTCCATCCCATTGCCTCCCTCCCTTGTCCCTGTGCTCTGCCCCTTCACACACAGAGGGGACTGGACACACTCTGTGGAGCCTCCAAACTCACACTTTCTTGGTTCAGCATCACGGGCCTTGGACTTGGTTTCAGATTCATTCCCTCACTTTATTCCATTAGCCCCAGCTTGCAAAATCCACTGGCTTAGTCCACCCTCACGACCAGTGCCCCCAGTCATCTTCACTGGCAAGGCTGGAGAAACAGATCAGCAGTTAATACTCTACTGCTCTTCCAGAGAACCCAAGCTCCGTTCCCACCACCCATGCTGGGCGCTCCCAAGCACCTCTTAGCTCTAGCTCCAGGAGGTCTGATGCTATCTCTGCCCTCCCTGGGCACTGGAACATATATGACAGACACTCACACCGGTGTACACATACACATAAACAGAAAGAAAAACAGTTGAAACAATACTAAAAGCTCTTGTCCACTATTGTATCACTGTTCCTGGACAATCAGTACTGGGAGGTGATCGTTTATTATAGTCTGTGTGTTTTCAAAAGCATCTGGTTTATTAAATCATATTTAGACATTACTCATCTCTGAAAGAAAATCTCAGGGCCTGTGTGCCAGATGCCATTTCACTTAACTATCTATTTAGGGACGATTCTGTCTCTCAGATGTTAAAGCAGAAAGACATAGCTCCTGGTAATCTTTTTATGGTGAAGTCTAAAAAGATAAAGAATTTATTCTCTAGTGTAGTTAGTTAGTTAGTTAGTTAGTTAGTTAGTTAGTTAGTTAGTTAGAGGTGAGGTCTCTCTACAGGACAGCCCTGGCTATCCTGGAACTTACTACATAGACCACACTGACCTCAAACTCACAGAGATCTGTGCCTCAACATCACAAGTGCTGGGATTAAAGACACCACTAAGTCTAGCTTCTGAGTGGAATTTTCAATGCTGAATTTTTCCTGTAAGTATTCTGTGACTTTTCTGAGTGGTGGACACTATATTAATAAGACTTCTTATTTCTGTAACAAATACCCGAGAGAAACCATTTAAAGGGAGAAATATTTATCTTGTCTCATTAGTTAAGAGGGCCCCACTGGCTCCATTGCTTTTAGGCATATGGTAGGCAGGCAGGACCATCATGGCAGTAGGGCATGACAGAAGAAAGCTGCTTGCCTCTCAGTGACCAGAAAGCAAAGAGGAGCAACAGAAAGCAGCCAGAGCCAAATAAATCCTTCACAGGAATGTCCCCAGACACACTTCCTCCAACTAGGACCCATCTTCCAAAGTCCCACTACTTGCCAATAGTCTGTCCAAATGTGTAATCCATCCATTAGGTATGAGCCCTCGTGACCTAATGCTCTCTGGCAATGCCTGCACAGGCACACTGTTCCCATGTGTTACTCATATCCTGAGTATCTTCCAATCCAGACGAGTTGGCAAACACAATCAACCATCACTAGCCCCTCACAAACTACGGTGTCCTGTGTTCTCTTTGAATTTGTGTTGAGGGCTCAGCACATGACTGTGTTTTGTTTTTTAATGCCATCACTGTAGAACTGGGGAATAAGCTCTCATGCTTGGGCAGCGTGGCAAAGGAACATTTCTAGGTTGCCCAGGCCAACTATATCCAACTTAAAAATATTACACAATCTTCAATCGTAAAAGTATTCTACTGAATTATTTGATATCAGCAATTTTAAGTAGGAAAGTTGATGGTTATCTTAACCCAATTATTATGGCTTCCTGGATTTTATTAATAGACGGACACTCATGTTCAACTTACAATACAGTTTCAACCAAATGTTCATAAAGAATGGGTATGTGTGGGTCTCTGTAGGTGAAACCAAACATGGGCTTCTCCCAAGGGTGAACTCTGGATTTATGTGCTCTGAAGAGAAGCTTAGAGCGGTTCAAGGTAGGCAGGGGGAACTACCACAGTGATACAGTGTCTCTATAGATGAAAAATGAAAACCCAAGCTTTCCCATCTCTTAGTGAAATTATTTCATAAAAATAATTAAGAAAAATTAAAAACAAAAGTAAATCCAAGAAGGGTCCTATTAAGTAAAGTGGGAGTCTTTATATTCCAATTCTTTCTGTTTGCCAAAGTGACCTCTAACTTCCAAAGGATCCCAGCATCATTAGTCACTTCGCTGAATGCTCTTCACCACTATTTAAGGGTAATATTAATCAAGCTTTAGCATTGTATGACTGTTTGCGCTAAAATGAAAAGTACTCTTGTTTAATAATTATATGGGAAGAGTCTATCTCACTTATAATCAATAAAAAAAAATTCAAACCATATGTGGAAAATGCCTTAGAAATCTCTAAACACCAACAATGCCACAACTTGAAGTGACCCATTGTTAGCACCATGGCCTTTCTTTCTAGTCTCATATGAATAAAACTGAGATTTGTTATATTATTTTGTAAACTGATACTTAACCTGAAAGACTTCACATTAGCACCTTCTATTATTTTAAATATATAAGCATCATAAAAGTTTGTAATATCCCATGGCAGAAATCTCATAACTAGCTATTTCTCATGATTTAATATTTACACTATTCCTGAGTAATATAATTTGAGTAATATAAATAATTATATCAAAAATTATAAGCATTTTTTTTAACTTAAAACCATTGCTTTTATGAATTCTCAGAAAAGGTGTTTTCTAGACCAAAAAATAAATATATTTGATCAAAAAGTATGAAGCTAGTCAGTGTCATGGTGGCACATGCCTTTAATCCCAGCACAGAGAGGGAGAAAGGGAGGTCTCTGCGAGTTCAAGACCAATCTGCTCTATACAGCCGACTCCAAGGTCACCAAGGCTACCAAGTGAGACCTGGCAGCCACGGCACCTCATAAGCCTGGTCTTTTACAGCGCAATCACTAGCACTAGATCAGCAGTTCCTTCCATTCTTGTGGAGCAATACCATAACAGAGAATGCTCTTGACTGTTCCTTAGATGTAGGAACATTGATTATAAAGGAAGCTGAGTGCCCTCTACGATTGATCACCAGGCACTTGAATTCCTCTTGGAACATTAAATTTCATTCCTTTACCTACTCTTTAAGTAGGTATTTTGACAAATTCTCATTGTAAGTATCATAAGAAGAAACAGCCATCAATGCTTTCTACGTATTCTAAACTTCTTCACTAGAAATTTGAGACACTTTTACGATCTTTGAAAAGAACAGTTTAATTTTTGTTTAACTCTTCAGCTCATCTGGGATTTATTCTGGAACCTGGTAAAGATTTAAATTTACTTTTCTAACCAGTCAATGACTTGTTACAATAATAGTAAGTGAAAACTTATTGTGCTTATTAAATGCTTCTTGAAAGTATTTGAGGCTGCAGGGTTGGTTTTTAACGTGTACGAGTGTTTTGCCTGCATGTGTGCACCAGGTGTACAATGTGCCTGAGGAGACCAGAAGAGACAACAGAATCAGGGCAGCTGAAGCTACAGACAGATGTGAGCTGCCCCGTAAGTGCTGGAAACCCAGCACATGTTCTCAGCAAGAGCAAGATGCGCTCAACAGTTGGGCCATCGCTCCAGGCCCTGAATTACAGTTTCATGTCTCAGTATGATTTTTTTTTTTTTTAGCTACGTAATTTTAGATAAGCACTCACATCTTTCTTTTTCCTCCATAGATGTCATTGCACCTTTGCTTCCTCTTCTGTCAAAAATTGCTTCTGCAAAACGTCCTATATTTTGCAGGGCTTATAATATTTTGCTTAAAATTCTTAATGTCTATTTGGGTTACTCGGATGCAGAATATAGAAATCTGTATTCATCTTACTTGTTTCCACTTCTGCTTTCTAATTATCTTGAAATCAGGAGAGAAACCAAATCTTGTAACTGATATGCAGGCTTAGTGATAGACTCTCTTCCACAGAAGCCTTGAGCAAGCTGAAGCCATCTTTCCGGGTTTATTTAATTTCTGCTTCTCTCCCACCTGCTCTCACCTCTCTCGTGCATACACAGGTCAGATCTGGGAGATCTACCTAGCACAGACAGCCTTCGCCGTCTGCTCGTCGTTTTTATTTTTACTGCATTTTTCTCTATACCCAAACCATCAGGGGTACATTCTGTCTAATTCAGTTCCCCCGGGGAATCTAGAATGCTCCAGCACCTTCTGTGTCTTGATTTACTTTGGAATCTGCAGCTTCATGTCTTTTAGCCTCTGGTCGCCTGTCCTGAGCTTTACGCTGAGGCAAAGCCAGTGTCCTCTTAAATTGTAATTGGCTGGTGCTACGTGTTCCTTACGTTACTGAATGTAAATTTATGTTGGAAAGAGGTAACATCTAAGAGTGTTTAGGGAGTTTTCAAACTCAAGAACATTTTATAGGCTCCATGATATCCCATTATTCGTACTTCCATAAAGTTAAAATGCCTAGGGTAGAATTATAGTGGAGTAGGGGCTGAACAAGGGCCTTGGGGGGGGGGGAAATACCCCATGCACCCAAACCCTTCACTGAGGGCCTCTAAGTGTGAAACTGTCAGAATCCTTCCCAGGTGGAGACAGAACAGCAGCACTGCACACTCCAGCGACAGCGACTGCTCAGTCTAGGTGTTGAATGATACTGCTGATGAATGCGCCTGTTTCCAGCAAGGTTTCCTGTGCTGTGTGGTAAGGGCTGGGGCTAATGGAGAGCTGTGGAACACAGCCATGACAGGCTCACACCTGGCAGACTACATGGAAACTCGGGGCACTTCCTACAGCTCTGCCAAGCGGCCCTGATCCCCAGGTAAGGGCAGCCCCACTCCCTGAGGAAGCATAGCTGGGGCTTCTTAACAAAATACAACGAGACAAAGAAAAACATAAAAAACGGTTAACTAAACCTGCACAGGAACCAAAAGAGACTTCCGACACCATCGTCCGAACCCGGGATTGTTGATTGTGATTTCTTGTTATAATATTTTACAATGAAATCTGGCGTGTGTGCTATTTTTAACCTCAAAAACTATCAGTGGAATAGTTTCTGTGTTAAAAGTTTTAAAATGCTGGTTTAAAGTATTTCCATTAAAGGTTTGTACCAAACTCATGACATTATAAACCTCTGTGTTAAAGTGAGTTGAACTGGGGACACACGTGTTATATTCTAGGAGCCAGTGCCCTATAATAGGGCAGGAAATGAAACTGCTTCACGCTAGAGAACAAAATAGACTCAACTTGTAAAATATGCTAGTGGTAACATTCCCACTGCCAACACTTGGGCATATTTCTGTCATAAAAATATTTTGGTGTTTGACATGGCTATTCAGATTGCAGTGGCCATGGGCATATTCTAACTTTGTATGCACGGGAAGTGCAAAGAGCCTTTGTCACCAGCCTCTGAACCAATGCTCCTCAAACAGTTCTCCTGTCAGAATGTAGGATGTGTCCCCCCCCATGCTTTTCAGAGCCTGACAGAATGGCTAATCGCTGGCTGCTCTTGTCTCCTGGGAGAGCTCAGCCGCTCCCCTCCCACCCACCCCCACCCCCACCCCCAGGAGCAGCTTCCTTATGACTCCTCCAGGAAGAACCCAGTCCTCTTCCCAGGAATCCTTGCATTGCTTTCTATTCTGTTTCCATGCTACTGCCGTTTTAATCTCATTACTTCTGATGATATAAGGTTTTTCAATATACACAAAAGTACACAGAATAGTAAAATGAACCTCATGTCCAGGACTGTGTCCCACCATCAGCCATCAAAAGCCATCTTGCATTGTTCGTTGCTGACCTCCCCACACTATTTTGAAGCAAATGGAAAAAAAAAATAGTACAATTCCACCAGTAAATATTTACCTGTCCTTGTGTAAAGAGGTACTTTCTGAACACCTTCACAATACTTAAAGGCAACTTACAGAACATTTTTTTCAGCTTTCTTTACTGTAACAGCATGGCAGTTGATCTTCTCTCTCTCTCTCTCTCTCTCTCTCTCTCTCTCTCTCTCTCTCTCTCTCTCTGCTTATTTAAACCAATATTTAAACAGGACATTGACACAGAATTGACAGCACGTCTTCAAATCTCATTTTATTGGTTTATTGGTTTGCCAGTTATAACTCCTCATCTTTACTTTTTGCTTGTCAACGTATGTGATGAAGAAATTATGTTACATTTGGAGCAATGTGCAGCTTGGTCTTCATGTGGGTTCCATAACAATTTGAGGGGGCTGTCTCTGACTCTATTTCCTGCCATTGGCTCCCCCTCCCCTAACTGGACTGCATGGTTGGGCCTCAATGGGAGAGGATGTACTTAGTAGATGTCCCAGGGCTGGGTGATACCCAAAAAGGGGAGGGACCTGTATGGATGGGACTGGGAGGAGAGGGGGGAGCAGGTTACAATCAGAATGTAAAGTGAATAAATAAATAAATAAAAGAAGATGATTAGTGAAACAATGAAAAGAAACTGTGTTACTAAGCCCTAAGGGGCTCAAGCTTCCTCACTCAGGAATCCTCACTCTAAAGCTTACACAGCTGGGAGTGTGGGCACACAAAACAGCTGCATAAATCCAACAGTTATTGATAATGCATGGTGAGGAAATTTATTTTAAAATAATTGCTTAGTATACACATAAAACTTCCATTTACTACAGATCAGAGCAGATTTGCATGCTAATGAGATGCTAATTAAATACATGCTAATGAGATGTATGCTAATGTGATGTGTGCTAATGAGTGTGTTTATCTATTCATCATAAAGAATTAAGTCTTGGCTTAACTTGTTTGATACTGGGAGACACAGATCATCTTCAACATTTTCCAGAGCTGATTAATATTTTCATTCTACAGTAATGAATGCTCAGAACTCTGCTTCACACAAACCATAGTACAAAATATAGGTTTAGAGCTTTCTTTAGCTATTGTTTGAAATTGTTCCTAACCCCAAGCCAAAATTCACTTAATGTTGTTATTTTTTGTTTGTTTGTTTGTTTGTTTGTTTTCTAAAACACAGCAACTCCAATATGTTTTTCTAAAATCATGAGTTATGACACAGCAGGATCCGAAGATATACTAGTTTAGATTTGATATATGCTGAGAAATGGTTAGAAGGCACTCAAGTTTGTTTTCCATAACTAAACCAGAATGTTTCTGTCAGAGCAGACAAGTTTGTATGTAAGCACTGCAGTTCACTACACAGCAGCCTCACTTCTAAGCCGAGGTGTTTGAGGCAGCGATGGTCGGTGCTGAATGGCGTGACAGCACAGGAGTGCCAAGCGTGCCTGCTGTGTGTCCAGGCCCAAGGCGAGGCTGAGTGATGTGACATGGTGCGCCCCAGGTTCATTAGGGGATTGTTTCTAAATTATTTTTTGGTCACTGTGATTTCAGAAACCCGTTGTCATTTGTTTTTCTTTTACAACTCCCATGTTTAGTGACACAATCCCTTATGGAATTGCAACCTTCAGTTTAATAAGCTGTGATTCAGCCTGTTTGTACAGTTCCACCCTGAATGAATGTCATTGACGGTCAACATGTATCTTAGTTCAATCTTGGGTTTTTTTGTTTTTTTTTTTTTTAAATGAAAATGTCATCTAATGTGTCAACTTTTGGAAGGGTCACCAGCATAGAGAGCAAGATACCACAATGGATCATTGTTCTCTCCCATCACATGACCCAGAATGTGTTGCGTGAGCAGGTGCTGAGTGTCAATGACTCGATCCATCCATCAGTCCATAGAGCTGCAAAGTGAAGACACTGTCATACCATCCCTTGTTAACAAGACCATGGATAGAACTGAGTGTGGTGTGTGTGTGCATGTGTGTCTGTCCATCTGTGGGCACATGCATGCACACACCCATCCTAGTTACTTTCTCTGTTGTTTTGGTAAACACAATTACCACAAGAACAACTTAGACAGGAAAGGGTTTATGTCGTCGCACAGTGGCAGGTCGCAGTCCATCGAAGGGGGAAGTGGTGCTTGCTCTCTGGCTTGCTCTCTGGCTTGCTCACTGGCTCACATTCAGCTACCCTTTCTTATCCAGCCCTTCCACCTGACTCCAATTAGCAACAAAGAAAACGCACCCACAGACTTGCTGACGGGCTAATCTGATGAATGCAATTCATTAATTGATGTTCCCTCTTCCCAGGCATGTCAGATTGACAAGCGAGATTAACCACCATGATATATAAATATTTGTGAATTTTCTTTTGGGTTTCAAGATAATGAGTTGACTCTCAAGCACCCACCAACATTGACTAACTCACTTTGGTGTCATTATTAATGTAGTGATTTTAACGCACTATACAAGCTTCAACCCAGGGCTGGCTGTTTAGTGTATTGATGCTCCAGTTGTCTAAAGTGTGCTCCTAACTTCTTACACGTTGGCTCCTGAATCCTACTGATGAGATTCTAGCAGTTTTAATAGTTTCTTTGTTACATGATAATTACACGATGGTGCAGGTCAGGCTCTCATGCTTCCACCTCAAACCTGGACTACGCTATTCTGCAGAGTCCCGGTTCTTCCAAATCACTCTATAGAAATGGTAGTGAGAGATCAGACTCCAGGCATGGGGTTGTTGCCAGGTTTTAGATGCCTGTTTGCCCACATTTTAAGGCCTACCCTGGAAAGAGCACCTTGTTGTTTGGGTAAGACAGACATTGCAGGGTCTATACAGGTACTTACAATCCAATTTGAGTACAACAGAATTTTACTTAATTTCCTGTTTTATATCGGCATTGCCTTCCCCCTACACTAAGAATATGGGCCCTCAGACATACCAGGAATTGGAAGAAGCAGTCTCCTCTGTGCTGTTCTTTTATCTGACGTTATGCACACAGCAGTCTCAGAGCAGCCTGACAGCGCTACCAGCTCTGACAAGATTCTGGTAAGAAGTCTAGTCTTTCACTCAACACCTTTCCTTCATGACCACCATCTCCTGTCAGATGGCTGAGTTAAAGCCAGCTGGGCTGAGTTTCTCTATACGTGGTTAATGGGCCTCTCATTTCTGTTCTTTTAGCTTTGATTTTCAAGCCTAACCTTGTTGTACAAATATGTGACAGTCTGCATGACCCCAAAATCAAATGTACAAGACATGTGTACAGGTGCACACAGAAAAGCCCGGTTCTACTGTTCACTTCTGCGCCACCTTCTTGTCTCACACCTTTTACAGACAGCCTTTCCTGTTGGCTTCCATTATCTCCATACTGCATGCCACCCTCATACACAGGCCATACTAATATCTGTTTACAACAATAACTTTAGTGTATGTGCTGCTGAAGAAGACACAGAAGATTGTTGAGAAGAGGAAACTGTAATTAGCATCCACAGGCCCCATTGCACAGGTTCCTCATGCATAAAGATGGCCTGATCTTAGTTCTAATCAAGGGCCTTCTCTGGTTGCAAGAATGGATGTTGAGGCAGCACCAAGGTACACTACTGTAGCCCACATCCAGGCCAATATCTAGCATCCTACAAAGATTCTATCCTACAAAGATCCTATCAACACCTACTGAGGCACTGATGGGGAGAATGACTGGTCCTCAAACATCCTGTGCTATCAAACAGACCTCAAGCACAAAAGGTTTTGGTTCATTATACTCTGAGCTTTCTTGAGGGGTGTGCTTAGAACTCGGCTCTCAAATACAGCACAGTTCCGTTTAATGTATCCTTTAGAGCAGTATAGCTCCATTCAACACACAAATATCAAGGCTGGATAGATGGTTAAGAGCACTGATTGCTTTTCTAACAACACAGGTTCGGTTCTCAGCACTTCCATGGTAGCTCACAAGCTTCTGCCGCTCCAGGCTCAGGGAACACAATGCTCCACTGGCTTCAGCACACACGTAATGCACGCATGTGTGCAAAACACCCATACACATATTAATTAATTAACTAAATGTTTAAAAGAATATCAATCAATGTACATATATCTCAATATACCCTGGGTCTAATTAAAAAAAAGGCAAAAGTTAAGTTTTTAAAATATTAGCTTTCTTCGTAGGAGGGAAAGTTCATATAGCAACTTTGAACTCTGTAGAGTTAAAAGTAAGTTTACATTAAATCCCAGTGGGAAGAGATCAGGGGACTCATCCAAGTGGAGGAGGGTTCTCTCCTTCAGGATTATCACGTGAAAAGAGTTGAGACTTGGAGGCAGAGCAGCCAGAATGCTGAGACAAAGCCACACCTCTGTGCTAAGTGTTTGGAGGAAAGGACACAAACTCTTCACTTTTGCATGCAGAGATTTAGAAGTAGAACCAAATATATGCACATAAGAAAGCCTCTTTATTATGACATCGATGAGTAAAACTTCTGAAACTTGTATTTATTGTTTAAAGAGAACTCAGAAATAAAGTGTTACACCTTAAGAGTGACTTCTGGTCTCATCACTGGCTGCTCCGAGGCTCAGGAGCAGAGTAGTCAGACAGGCAGGCTTGTGTCCTGACCCTAGTAGTAGTGTAGCTAGCAACAAGGTCTTCATAAATAAACGCAAGGGGAAGACACCTCCCTGGCAGCTTCTGGAGAAGGTGGAGCCTCAGCCATGCACTGTAGGAAACATAGACTTTCCAAGGAGAGTATTGGAAGCCAATGGCCTGGTACACCTGAGGTGGGAAGGCATAAGATGCGAAGCTCAGTTTGGACACAGCAGTAGGCAGAAGGAGATACAAAGAGGAGACATGAAGAAAGGCAACTCTGAGACTTGGATTCAGTCTTTGAGAGGAGGAAATGGGATCCAGATAAGGACCCAGTTTTTACCCTTGGACAAGGGGCGTAATCATCAACAAACAAATGTTCATGGAAAATGCAGCCTCTGTCTCTTCGAGGCTCAAAGCCTAATGAAAGAGGCAGAAGAAATAACCACTGTGATAGGAGCAGAGGAGAAGGAAGGAACATGAGAATTTCAGGGGGGACAATGGAAAACTTGAGGGAGAAAATCTTGATCAAACGACTGCAGCTCAAGGGAGAGAGGTGTTGGTTATGGATGCTAATTTCCACACCACTCAAATGTGTTCATGCCAGCTGCTGCCCATGATTAACTTAAAATGAAAACCCATCCAGAACAACTGTGTTCTGGATGTACCTATGCAGAATGATGGGCATAAGCTAAGTGGTCTCAGGGAAGAGCCCATGTAAAGAGTCACCAGTCACTGCTCAGAGCTGTCACTGCTGACCCTGGGGGTAGGAAGCTCAACAGAAAACCATCCAAACTCAAAGCCTGATTGTGCTTGCTAGACAGCGCATGATGAAGATCCCCACAGATTCTGCAGCTTGGATGAAAAAGTCCTCCAGGCTCATTCAGACATGCAAAAGACCTCACTTTCTCTCTTCTCACTCCCTGCATCCACTATCCATAAATTATAAGACTAGGAGGTAAAAATGCTGTAAGAAAAAGAAACCCCAGAATGAGGTGGGGTGAGTAGAAGAAGGAAGGGAAGATGGAGTTAAGGCAAACAATCTAAGAGAAGGGAGGGAGAGAAAAGGAGGGAGAAAAAAATGAGAAGATGGGCCTTGACTCACTTGCAAGTAGGAGTCACCCCCAGAGGTGGGAAGTGAAGGTGAGGATAGTATGTTTTGCTGGAGAACACAGATGAAAGGATGTTTTGCTAATGTAAACATGTGAAAGAATGTTTTCCTGAAGCAGAAACAGGTGAAAGGATGTTTAGATATAGGAAACACATGAAAGAATGCTTGATGACGGAGTATCAATATGACTCCACAGACAGTGGGAGACCAGCACTGAGCATTGGTTTGGTTTGCTTTGCCTCAATTTTCTTCACTAATGTAACACATGTATTGGTTCGCCTTACATAGCGTTATTGAGATCAACTTGTGATAACCCCACCATTGAGAGAAACTCGCCCAAGAATTGCTCGTGAGGTTCCTGCAGCAACTTGCCACTTCTGCAGACTCACCTCAGGCCAGTTGGTAAGCCTTGCAGTTCCTTCAGGATTGAACTACAGCTGCAGGTTCATGCCTGGTATTTGCCTGCTGAGAGGCCTGGACTGTAACTGCTGTTTAGTGTGTGGTATCTGCCTGCCTAGAGACTGGTCTGCAACTACTGAGTCATATTTGGTTTTTGCTACAATACTGAACTGCTGAGAAAGACGATCAAGCTCGCCCCCAAAGAACTATTGCTAAACAGGTCCGCTTCCCCCCCCCATCCTAATAACTTTTCTCTTCCACTTCCTCTGCTGGGCAGTGGGCTAGAGGAGAGGTTGAAACTTTATTAAAAGTAGGTTGCAAATACTTTATATCTCCAGAGTTCCCTGAAGAAGAAATACTGATAAGGAAAATAAACAAATATCACCCTGCTCAAAGGACGGGAGCAGAGTATAAGAGACAAGAGAAAAGTGTCTGAAGCAAGTTGTGCTGGGTCTGCAGCAGAGGACAGACCAGAGAGAAAGCACAGCAACTTAATTGACCACACCTGACCTAGAAATGGACTGGTTGATGCTGCAAAGAGAGTGTCCAACCACAGAAGACAGTGAGGTGTCTTCAACAGTCACACACACTGTGCTGTGTGTGACCTTGGGATGTCCTACTAAGCTCCACAGCCAGACCTTGGAACACTTATCCCACTAGAGGAGCCCAGCTCAAGAGAGGACAGTAAAGTCCAGGCCAGAAAGCAGCATAGAAGCTGGGGTTGTCTTAGTCTAGGAAAACAGGACACAGGCCACCGTCTAGCAGTTCACGTAAGTCTGAGATTAGGAGCATTCCAAAGGGTAACTAAAGCAGAGAGCAAAGCAGTGGGCTGTCAGAATAAGCGGGTAGAGACAGTTTCCCTGCCACCAGAGGAGCCCTCAGGATTGTCCTAAACTCCCTAAAATCCACATCCAAGGA
This sequence comes from Mus pahari, assembly GCF_900095145.1. Taxonomy (NCBI): domain Eukaryota; kingdom Metazoa; phylum Chordata; class Mammalia; order Rodentia; family Muridae; genus Mus; species Mus pahari. The sequence continues at coordinate 53,893,767 of NC_034590.1, read as the reverse complement.
AACACAGTCCAGCATGTTAAAACTCCAAGAATGAGCAGACTGAAGCACCCACTGGATGATCTGATCTCCTGGAGACTTAGCTACCAGGAGCCTCTTTGCAAACTCTGCTTGTATTTTTGTGATGTAGGCCAGAATTGGCCACAGCAAAGGAAATGTTTCTAAACTTCAAATAAGCCAATGAAAACAATTCCTCAAATCCCTTGTGATGGGGAAAATTCCATTATTGCTTCTACACCTAGTCCTTCCAAGTTCAGCTTGGAGAGAATCAAAGATGGCTTTTCTTGCCTGGCATGGCTCCCTCTGGCCTGGGCAGCAAAGCAACAGATCTTTGTTTTGTGTCTCCATTGATCTCTAAAACCCACTAGCTTGGCTATGCCTGAGAACAAAGCATAGCAGTATGTAAGGTTGGTGCTCATTTGAGACACTAATAGACTAAGTAGCAGGAATGTTGCTTACTAGGAGATGATAGAAGGGGCCAAAGTAAAGAACCAGAGACAATCAAAGGTCATAGTAAGGCATCCACCTCTAATAGAGGCTGCCCTTCACTATTTGGTGACTTTGTACAGCAGAGCTCAGTAGGCTACCTGAATAAAAGAAAAGGGCCAACCAGTGGATCTGTACAGTACTGATCTACTCAGTGGACACAAACGGGAAATCTATGAATATAAAAGGGCAGAAATGGCGCTGATGAATAGGAGACCTCTGGCCATCTCAGACGAACTGAAGGATAAGAGACCTGAACCTCTCTTTGATATTAAAAGTATGTGGGTAATAAGAGTATCCATTGGAGGCTCTGAAGGTAGGGGATTGACGTTAGAGAGCTGGTTGTGTGAAGTATGACAAGGTGCAGGCTGACAACGTGGAAGAGGTAGAAATGGTAGAAGGTGAGTGAGGACCACTGGAGCTAGACAGGACTAGAAAAATGATGGTGTCAATGGAATTTTGAGATGTCTACAATCCTGGACCAGTCTCAGCATCATGACAGGACAACAGGGAGGAAAGAGATGAGGGAATGGCTCTTTGTAAACACTTTGGTGAGTGCTCAGTTCAGTGATCTGGATAGATAGCATCCATCTCCAAGAGAGAAAAATCACTGTGAGGACAAAAGTCTGATCAGGAAGCAGTGGCAGGGACTTGGGGCAGGGCAAACTCCCACTGCAGCCTCATGATGTCTGATGACTGAGTCGTGGAAGGCAGGAGGGGAGCCTTGTCAGCACCTGAAGCAGAAAGTAGGAATTTAGGTCATGAGAGGACAGTGGGAGGTAGTGGGAGTGCAAAGTCAATGTCAAAGCATGAAACAGCTCAGAGCAAGGCCTGAAGACTGTGGAAGAGAGGGGACAGTGGGGAAGAGCGGACACATTCATCAAAGACTATAAAGGATGGACCTATGTTGCTCGAAATGACCTAGTCTTGAAGTGTTTGAAAATTTTTGTGAATCTTCCAGTAAGACGCGGCTTGATCTCGGAGAAGAGGGATGGTGGGGGGAGGGGAGCATGTCTCTCAGCATCTGCAGCTATAGTTGGGGGAGGCAGGTGAATTTGTCTTGAATGTCCCTCTTCTATATCTACCATTTAATCTGCACAGCAAAGGTATATATAAAAAAAAGCACAGGACTCCCCCACCCCCGCATGAGTCTAGGAAGAACAGTATAAAAAGAGAACAAGGTCTGTGTAATTCAAGAGCTGGATATTGAACTTCAAGGAACAGAACAGATGAACTCATCGATCCTGGAGAATTATCTGATTTGTGAGAATCTCAGAGATAATGAAATTCGGAGTTCACGTGGGCCAAAGTCAACCTCAACAAGTTGCACATGCAAGGTTTGTGTGTTTGCTGTGTGCCTGAGTTAGGTCAGAATACACATCATCCCAACTGGTATATTCTTCTTATTTCCTAGCAGACCATAAGCTTGCTTTCTCATTAGCTGGCTAAATCTTTAGAATTTTTAAGGAGCATGGCTCCATTCAATCGGTATTACTCACTAACAAAAGAATGAGCCATCCAAACTCTAACGGCTTGGTCCTTAAAAACATAACACTCAGTGGCCGGGAAGGACACTGAAAGGCTCCTGTGTGGAGAACATGTAGATGACTCACTTTGGTCAGTGAAAAAGACGACAGAACCCCATAGACCCAAGGGCTGGGTTCATCTTCCCTTACCAGAAACTTCAGGAGTTGCTATAAGCTTTCCAAGCTAAAAAAAAATAAAAATAAAAATAAAAATAAATTATTCCAGAAATAACTTGAAAATCCCAAGTGATGGCTCTGCGGCCCGCCAGCAGCTTAACCACAACACAGCTCCTGGCCAAGATGTTCATGAAAAGTTGGGAAGGAGTTACTCTGAGAAAGATGTACTGGTAGCAAAAGGACTTCTTCTCCTGAGAAAGAATGCATAAATCAATAGTTAAATAAGGAAAAGGGAAACTTAGGTTTGGCATAATGGTATCAGAAAGATGTCATTTGAGAGAGGTTGAGGGGTAAGACTACACAAAGACTTCATTATTGATATACTGTTGTTATTGCTAGTTTTAAAAATTCATTCAAACATTTCTCTCATACTTTCCCTGCCCACAGATTAGATGTAAGAGGGGGTAAAAAAAAAAAAAAAGTCCTAACTGTGCTTAAGGGCAGAGAACAGGCTTTGCTGTGCCCGGCTTCGGGAGCCTGGACCGGACAGGATTTCTCCCCAGAACTCCGATTCCTCACCTGAAGAGCCAGGCCACTGGGATTCCTTTTAACTCTGATAAGCATTCTTCCAAGGGCCTGTCAGAGCCACACATCCAGTCCTCTGGGTCCCCAGCCAAGGAAGCATAAGAAATGCAAACTGGCCCACACATCTTGAATGAAGACATCACATATGTGGGCTGTCAGGGGCACGCAGGGAAAGAGAGAAGAATCACCTCAGATGGTACCTAAGGTGCCATGGTGGATGGGATGTTTGTTTGTTTGTTTGTTCGGTTGTTGTGATAAATGTTATTATGTAAAGCAACTTGGAGAGTAAACAGTTCATTTCATCTTACATTTTATATTCCACTATCTAGGGAAGTCAAGGCAGGAACACAAGACAAGCACTCAAAGAAAAACCACAGAGAAACACTATTTAGTGGTTTGTTCACTCTGATTTTTCTCAGCTAGCTATTTTATAGAGCCTAGGCCACCATTTATGCAGGGGTGTATGTCCCAGAGTGGGCTTAGGCCCCTCTATACCAATTATCAGTCAAGAAAATGTCCTACAGAACTGCCCATAGGCCAGTCTGATAAATTCTTCTAATGATCATACCTCTTCCCAGATATGTCAAATCGCCAACCAAGATTTGCCGTCACAGATGTCACAAGCGCAGATCTGTTTTTCCCCCCAACTGCAGAATCATGTGCAATAGAACCAATGTGACTTCAAGGAAGTTGTTGACATTTTAAAATTAAAGATGGCTATTCCAGGTGGTGTGGACAAAGGGCTGAAGACAATCCTAGAAGTTAGATTTAAGGCTTACAAGTGAGTAGAAGAAAGCAGATGACGTGCTCAGTGCCACAGACCTGTAATCCCAGGTACTTGGGGAGTTGCGGCAGTAGGACTGAAAGTTCAAGGCTACCCAGGCCATTCAGTAAGGCTCTTTCTCAGCGTTCAAATTACAAAATGGGGCTGAGGCTAGCCAACTCAGTGATTGACACTTGCCTAGCATGTGCAAGACCCCAGGTTTACAGCCCAGGGGAGAAGAGGAGAGGGAGAAGGAAGACAGCAGGTAGGAAGGGGGAAATATGAACTTGAGAACCAAGCGGTCGAAGGACGCAAGCATGCAGCAGAGTGCAAGTAAGAATAACTTCATATATATGAAGGCCAGGAAGAGACAACACAAATGCTAAGTTAGTCACAGGCTCCGTCCCTGGTACCTGCAATGGAGAGAGTCACACTTACATCCCTTTACAGGGTGAGGGGGATGGGGAAGTATAGACAGATCTAAATGGCTCACCACTGTGAAGTCAAGGTAATCTTACATAGGGTCCCAAGCTTACTTCGGATTTGTCTCAATGTTTACTGGATACCTAGCCTCATCCTCGTGTTCAAAACTAACCATGTCCTGCTCTTTGCTCATTTGAAGCCTTATTTAAAGTTGGCAAGGCTGACATTACATCAACATGGGCACACAGCATGTAGAGACAATTTACACAGCATAGACAACCACAGATGAGGCAGAATTTCTAAGTCGCCTTTGGCTTTACATTGTTTCCCCTGTAACTGTGGCTATCAACAAGAAGGAAGTCTACTTCTACAACCCAACAGGCCTGGAGGACGTGCCTTCATTTCTTCACCCCTAACAAGTTACGAAGGACTAAAGAAAGGGTAACTCACACACACACACACACACACACACACAAATCTTCATAACCATTTAAATAAGCAGGTTTTCCTGGAGAAACACAAAGCCTGTTACAGACTTGTAAACCTGTGTCCACAGCGGTGCCTCACATTCCAGTCTTCACTGCATCAAGGTGAAGTGTGCATCGAACATGACTTCCTCATCTCCCTTTCCCAGGAGACCTGGAGCTACTTACTCCCTAAACACAACTCCAGCTGGAGAAAGGGCCAAAGGACAATAGACAGGACCCACAGGCAGCTGCTGTCCTCTAGAAAAGGAATGACAGAAGTGCTTCCCCTAGAGACCAGCTCGTGAGACTATGTTAGCCACAACCATCACAGCAAGTATCACAGACAAGTTCTCTGTAATTACTCTGCATGCTTATGTACATTATGCTTTGTAATTATGTATGCTTATACTACATCCAAGTGTCCAAAGGTTCTCATGTGGAAGATGCGCTACCTAGCAGGAGGCAGCGTTGTTTTGATTTGACTTTGAAAACACCATGATTTCTGTTAAAAAAAAAAAAACGGGAGGGATAATAAGGCTTATAAGATGCTCTTCCTGACTAACCCCCAAATTCCCAAGTTGCTGAGTCTGAATCTGTAAAGCGATCTGTTAATATCAAAGCATTCACTGTGGTTTCCTGTGGTCCCCAAAGCTCTCCATGACCATAGCCATGGGATCAAGGTCTTTGGAAAGGAACAAAGGAACAAACTCACCCCTAAATCTGAGAGAATCAGATGGAGATGGTCTGGGACAGCAGAGTCTGGGGTGTGGAGGGCAGTGGTGTTCAGTTTTCAAACAGCCATCTGCATGCCCTTGACTAAGTCATGTGCACACTTAGAGTCTCTGCTTTCCTGACTTGTGGAACGAGGTGTTGGAACTGAAGTCTCCACCAGCTGTACAACTCTCTAATTCTCGAAGTAACAGTTCATTGCTTTACTGGCCAGACTGCCTGGGTAATCAGAGTGAACCAATTAACACGGCAGCTGGAATACTCCATCTGTGGTCTCAAACTAGCCTTTATTATTTTTTTTTAACAGTGGAAGGAGGGAAGGTCATGAAACCCACTCATTCTGCTTTGGAAAACAGTGGAAGGATCTGAGGCTCACAGATGTCACATCACTGTTACAGGCTCATTAGATGGCGTAACATGAAGACTGCCTGACCAGTCCTGCTTGCAGCCCAGTGGGCAGCCGGCTGGCCTCAGGCTCTGCTCTCTCTAGAAGCTGCTTCCACTCCCGAATGAGCCACGATGTGGCTTTTATGTGTCTCATTAAACACAGCCTGCACCTTAGCTGTGCTATACAGGCCTAGGGGTTATTAGTTTTCCAGGCACCTAATCCTGGAGACATTTGGAAAGTGACCGAAAGGTCTTCGTGAAAATGTGCCCAGGATAGAATACTTTCAAGAGTCCTGTGGGAGTTGTTCAAGAAAGCCAATGTCTACACACCTACCACCTGCTTCCTATTTTATAAAATGAGTGTTTTGTGGGGAGGAAGAGCCCAGCGAACCCACCTCTGCCCCAACCACGTTACAGTCCAGGTTGGGGCCTCATTTGCACAAGTACTTTGTCAGTCTGGCTCCAGGCCACTGCGAGAACAAACCACCAATGCTAGTATAAACACTTCCACTTGGCAGGTAGGTACCCAAGCCACCTGGCAGGACAGAGCTGTCCTGGGTAACAGCCACAGCCACAGCCACCACTTTCTGGCTGTTATATAACGAACACGGCCCCACCCCTTCTCCAGGTAAGGAATCTTTGCATCGACTGCCCTGCAAAACACTTAAGGACACTCTGGGAATTCCTGTGAAGCAAAAATGGTGGAATACCACCCAGAGTGTTGCAGTCTGCCTCATCTGATGAGACAAACACTAAACTGATGCTTAATCACTAAATCTTGTATGCGATTGGATCCAAAGACTTGTTCAAAGCTTTCAGATGTGTGAGAGAAGCCAGACACAGATGAGCACATGCCATGTATTCTACCTGGATAAAAACTGAAGGGTAGACAGAACCAGCCAATACCAAGGACAGAGTTAGAGGCATGTGTCCTTCGTGGGGAGTGGATATTGATTAGGAAAGACTGCCGAGACCCCCAGTGGAGCTCAACATTCTCTCTCTTCATCTTGGTAGTTGTTCCACACGCAACCCCCCCCCCCAAAAAAACCCTAAAAACCTGAAATCTGCCAAGTCCTAGAATTCAGACTTCGTTGTTGAAGACAATTCAGAATTGTCTTCCTTCCATGGGCAGTTAGATATCAATAAACATTAATTAAAATTTATCTTCATTTTTAATTGTGTCTATGTAGGGTAGGGAGCATGGACATATGAATGTAGGTGCCTCTGGAGGCCCGAAGAGCGCATTGGTCCTCCTGGAGCTGTAGTTACAGGTGGTGGTGTGCTGGGAACCAAACTGAGGCCCTATGCAAGAGCAGTACATGTTCCTAACCTGTTTGTGTCCAGAGAAAATAATACCCTTACTGTTTCTTACTTTGTTTCTCTAAAGTTCTCATTTGGGAAAAGGTTGGTGCACTGATTTCTGGCTTAGAGGGAGCTATAAGTTACAAACCTTCTGAAGACCCATAGGATAGAAAGGGAGAACATAGCTTAATGATCCTCGGGTCTTACTGAGGACCAGTTCCAAATGGTTGAGCTAGTGATGTGAATCCACAATTAACCTGGCTCAGCCCAGCTCCCATGATTAGATTGATTCTGGGAACTTGGAGAAGTGATTGAATGTTGAACTTTACAGTTAAAAAGTATAATCGTGCCTCATCATGCACTATTGATCCGTAAAGCTCTGTGTCAACAGGAAGTTTTCTAGGCCACAGACCTGCCCCTCATTACCAACCCCAGATGTAGAACTATGCCCACCAGGGGTAGGTAACTCGGTCATAGTCCCGAGGACTGGGGGAGATAGAGCCCTAGGCACCAGGCCTCCCCATCTGGGCCTCTGGTCCAGGCTTTCCTCAGTACTAGCCTTCAGTCCTCATTCTAAGTGAGACTTCAGTCCTCATTCTAACCCACAGCCCAGGCCAGGTCCAGCCAACCCTAGAACTGATCCTGCTCTCTGTAGTTTTGTCTCACACATATCACGTCAATAGATTAAGTCTCTCAGAGTTGCTCCTCCTGAGGGCTGTCTTCCTAGGTCCATCTAAGCCAACCACAAGATGCTGACCTTTGACCACACAGCTAAAGACAACACAGCTGGTCCCAAATCATCATCCATCCCCCTCAATGCCACTGTGTTCCATGACAAGGTGACCATGACCATGCCTGGCTCTTCATCTCTACTGGGGCCTTTAGGTACCAGGGCCACACAGGTCCCATATGGGTTTAAATCTCCACTTTCTATTCTCTGCCACTGACCCTGGACTTCAGGTATTCAGCTAGAAACTGACATTTGGCAGAGCTGGTGTTCTAGCTCACAATTTGAGGTGATGCGAAAGGCCTGTCTAATCTTAAATATGAACACGGTGAATTGAGATCAAAAGAGAACCATCGCTCTAAATGCCCAGATCCCTACATCACAGTAAGCATCATTTAATTCTCTAATTAGCCTTTATTAAGTGATCTCTCTCTCTCTCTCTCTCTCTCTCTCTCTCTCTCTCTCACACACACACACACACACACACACACACACATCTGCATACATAGTCTGTTTCAGTCTAAGAAATGGCCTTAGAAAATTAAGGTGCTGGTGCTCCTGAAGGAAGCTGTTGGGAGCACAAAGGTCCATGAACTCATAGATAAGCACATGGGAAGCCAGGACTATTAAACACAGGGTTATTAAACATGCAGGATTCTCTCTTCAACAGAAGGCTGGAAATGAAGGTGGTCCAAGCCTGGTAAAATATGTATTATTTGTAGGGCCAGTCCACAAGCAGGACCGGAGGTGGCTAATACTTTAGGTGACCTTTGCATTATCTATATAGCCAGGGGCTCCCCCAAGCTCCCATAACCAGGACCAGAGGTGGCTAACAGCCAGATGGCCTCTACACTGTCCTCTGAGACCACACCAGATCACCCTTTAGGCCCTTTAGATAACACACGAGTCTATCTCTAGAAACCCCCTTCACAGGATAAATGGCATGTATTTTAAGAAAAGTTTTGATGTAAATATGCCTCCTTGTGCACAGAGGATTGTGTTAGGCCAGGAAACTTTTTTATTTTATTTTATTTTATCACAAAATGTAATGCATTCAAATACCCTTACAATAAACTACTGATGTCAGACTCTAGAAGTTTAAGCCAACATAGGTTGAGTTGTGCTGAACCGGATTTCCTTCTCATTGCATGTGGAGCATCCCTCTGCTGGCCCTGGTGTTTGCAGAGACCCCACCCCCACCCCCACCACCACCCACCATAAGAAGTGAAGTGACAGTTGAGAGGACGGAGAAGCAACGACAACCCGGTCGATTCCTCTGATAACTCTCTCAGGGAGAATAAATTTAGTGATATCTAAAACTTCATCTCTTGTGAGAGAAACAAGAGTCATTCTTGAGCCAGTGTTCCAGGCAGAGCCCAACTGCCTACAGGGCAGGAAGTCACTGCAGCCAGCAGCTTCAGGTTCCTGCATGGTGTCAAGGATCTGTTGTATTAATACTGGCCAGAGGAACACAATGTTCTATTGTGTAGACACTGTATGTGCGCGTGCACATGTGTCTATGTGTATCTATGTGTGCACCTGTGCTTGTAGGAAGGCCAGAGGAGACTCTGCTTGTCCCCCTGTATCACTGTCTATCTTAGTCCCTTGAGACAGCCTCTCTCTGAAGCCAGAGCTGAGTGTTTCTCTTCTAGGTGGACAGCCAACAGGCCTCACTGACCTGACTGTCCTGCACTGGGCTTCCAAACACACGTCGCCACCCAAGGCCTTGTGCTGTGGGTGCTTCAGATCCAAACTTGAGTTCTTATGCTTGCAGAGCAAGCAAGGATTCTTAAGCACTGGGCCGCTCCCCAGCCCTTTACTGGCATTTCTGAGGAAGAGAAGGCAATGCGGGATGAGATTCTTTGCAGTCCTCCTACCTGATCATCATAGCGGTACGTGAGGAACTGCTCCCCTGTGGTGTCTTCTAGGAAGCTGCCTTGAGGAGAGAGCGCAAACTCAGGAAGGAAGTAGGCTCCAGGAGACTTCTCTGCTGTAGCCTGAAAGGCAAGATCACAAGGTCACAAGGTCACAAATAAGACAACAGGAAAGTCCCTCTAGGAGGCAGAATCCAAAAGATCCCACTACGACCACTCTCATGACATAAAGAGAAAAGTGTCCTCTGAGCCAGAGGCAAGGTGAGGCGCATCAGACATTGATGCGGGGACACTTTAGACCAGGATATCCCAACCTGGCACATGTGTGGGTCCCTTTTCTTTCTCTTCCTCCCTGCTCCAACTTCCAGCAATTAAAACCATGGAACAATTACTTGCTCAACTTTCATGACTGCAAACCCATTGCTTTTAGGATTTCTTTTTCTTCAAGAAAGATTTGTCTTATTTTTATGTTCATGCCTCTTGTCTGTCTGTGTGAATGTATGCCACATGTATGTTAGTGCCCCAGGAGGCCAGAAGAGGGCGTCAGACCCCCCAGAATGGGAGTAACGGGTAGTTGTCAGTCCTGTTACTCATGTGGAGCTGGGAGTTGGGCTCTGGTCCCTAGGAGAACAGCCCACGCTGTTCATCTCGCCAACCCTGCAGAATTCATTTTCTTTCTTTTACTCCTTCCTTCTTTCTTGCCTTCCTTTGTTCCATCTTTTTCTTCTTTATGTGAAAGATTAGGGAAGGTTTATTCCCACACGGCAAACAAAATTTCTGTTCATTACAGGAACTTTAGAAAACGCAGACAGCTGTGAAAGTCAATGAGATGTCACCCACAGCCCCTGCAATCCATAATAACAACTTTTCATTATTTTATCATACTTCCTTTGAGGTTTCTTTTTCTTTCCTCAGAACACTTTGTAAGTTTTCATACAAACCCATGTTTATATAGGCCTGTTTCACAGAAAGGCTTCATTGTGTCCTTGGGAAACTCAAACGTGTGCATGTAGATCACTGATCTGAAGCACCAATGGCTGTGGAATATGCCTCAGGTAAATGGGCCTGGATCCACTCCCCTGTGCCACCCAGCATGACCCTGTCAGAGGTGGCCGAGAGAGGCTGAGGGTGTGGGATGCTGTCCAGAACCTCTGCCTTGATTCTGACAAGGAGGGAATTGGCAAAGGAAATGACACCCACAAGCTTAGTCTTATTTGGTCAACAATGGCTGCACACACCCTGACAGTGACCCCTCTCCCTGCTTGGGAAGGAGTAACCATGAAATAGGAGATGAGAGGCTGGCGAAATGGCTCAGCAGTTGAGAGGACTGACTGCTCTTCCAAAGGTCCTGAAGCAGAGACTGAATGAATGACCATCCAGAGACTGCCCCACCTGGGGATCCATCTCATAAACAACCACCAAAAATAGACACTATTGTGGATGCCAACAAGAACTTGCTGACAGGAGCCTATAGAGCTGTCTCCTGAGAGGCTCTGCCAGTGCCTAACAAATACAGAAGTGGATGCTCACAGCCATTCATTGGCCAGAGCACAGGTTCCCTAATGAAAGAGCTAGAGAAAGTACCCAAGGAGCTGAAGGGGTGTGCAGCCCCATAGGAGGAACAACAATATGAACTAACCAATATCCCCAGAGTCCCCTCAGCCTAAACCACCAACCAAAGAAAACACATGGTGGAACTCATGGCTCTAGCTGCATATGTAGCAGAGGATGGCCTAGTCAGTCATCAATGGGAGGAGAGGTCCTTGGTCCTGTGAAGGTTCTATGCCCCAGTATAGGGAGGGGACTGCCAGAGCCAGGAAGCAGGAGTGGGTGGGTTGGTGAGCAGGGGGAGAGAAAAGGTATAGGGGTTTTCAGAGGGGAAATTGGGAAAGGGGATAACATTTGAAATGTAAATAAAGAAAATATCTAATAAAAAATTTAATTACTTTAAAAAAATAAAAGAAATAGGAGATGAGAAGAATCACTCCAAGGAAGCTGCTTTCTGGACCAGGAAAGAGTAGGATGCAAAGAACTCCTGACAGCTCTGTGGTCCCAGTGTCACCTTCCCATGGTGTAACACAAGCTTTGGTTACAGCAGAACCAGGGACCAGGGGTTGAGTTCTGTTGGTAAAATGGTGCCTACTTTGCATAACACCCTGATTTGATTCCCCAGCCCTGCATAAACTGGGCTTGGTGGTGAATGGCTGTAATCCCGGGATTTGGGGAATTGGGGTCAGGAGGATCAAAAATCAATAACATCCTTGGCTATATAGCTTGTCTAAATCAATCAATCAATCAATTACATTTATTTGAATAATGAACTTTGAATAGAAAAGTCAGTACACAATAAATTAGTCAAGAGACACTGAATAGATAAATCTACTAAACTGAATAGCACCAGACAAAAAGAACTGTGTGATTTTCTTTATAAATTTCATTTTAGGTTAGAGTTAAACTGTTATTAGATACTTAACACCCCAGCCCTCGTTTGCTTTCTACTGCTGTGAGAAAACATTCTGACAAAAATCAACTTGGGGAGGAAAATATTTAGTTAGCTTAAACATCCAAGTCAGAGCCTATCATGAAAGGAAGTCTAGACAGAAGCCGTAAGGCAGGAACTGAAGCAGAGGGCATAGCTGCTTGCTAGCTTGTTCTGCATGGCTTGCCCAGTTTACCTTCTTAAACACCGCAGGACTCATTCCCAGATATGGCACCACCCACAGTGGGCTGCCCCCCAACACACACACCACACACACACACACACTCACACACACACACACACACACACACACACACAGAATCCAATCAAGAAAATTTCCCAAAGACCTACTCGGGAACCAATTGCTGAGCTGAGGCCCCTTTCCCAAATGATTCCAGCTTGTGTCAAGTTAAAGACCAAAAATCAAAAGATCAACTAACACAATAATAACTATTCTTTTTATTATTAAATATGCATATATGAGTGAGCATTCATGCGCCATGACACAAATGTGGAACACCATGGAGTCAGGACTCTCTTGGGTCTTAGGGATCTAACTTGGTTGTCAGCCTTGGCGACAAGCATTGCTAACCACTGAGCCCTCCCTCCAACCCTGTATTCTCATTTGTTTCCATTACCTTCAGAGTTCATGAAAGCCTTAGAAGTCACCAAGGCCCAAACTTTTACTTTACAAATGGATATAATAAGGACTTGCATGCACATCCTTACTGACCCAGGCCTATGCATGCGCTGGAACATCCCAGCCTTGGACAAAACATGAAGAAATCCATTCTGTTGATCATTAATTCAATATACAAAGACGCTTTAATGCCTAGCACAGGCCTCAGTGCTATGAACACCATGAGAAACATGAACGGTAAGGTCCCTATAATTATGGAGGTTACCTTTTTGGTGGGGAAGAACCATCAAAAAAACTAAGTAAGCAAACAAGAGAAGCTGAAGCTGTACATGTTATGAAAGAAGTGTCCTGGGTGATAGGACAACAAGGAAAAGGGGGCACGATTGTAAAGACGAGGTCCAGCTAAGCATGGCTGGAAAGATGGCATCTGTCTATTTCATAAGGCAGAGAGAGGAGCAGCATGCAAAAAAGCAAGGATGTGTATTTTGGTTAAAGAGCAATCCTCAAAGCCCTCACTTGGAAAGGATATCAGTGGGCTTGAGATACAGAGAGAAGAGCAGAGTGGCTGGACTCAGGGTGGACCAGAAGAAAATGGGCATTCGATGGAGATAGGAAGGAAGGAAGGAAGGAGGGAGGGAAGGAAGGA
>NC_034590.1:53865679-53878304 GCF_900095145.1 Mus pahari | reverse complement strand
TAGATCCTTGGACTTCCATTCACAGCTACTACTGAACCATTGTTGGGATTTGGACTGCAGACTGTAAGTCATCAATAAATTCCTTTACTATATAGAGCATATCTGTAAGTTCTGTGACTCTAGAGAACCCTGACTAATACACACGTGTACACACACACACACACACTTTAAAAACATGTGTGCTTACCTCAAAGAGAATAAGAGATAATGTATTCTGAGCCAAGTTTGAATATAATGACAGCCCAAGTATATACAAATCAAGACATGTTCCAAACTGGTGATAGGAATACCAGGTGGGTAGAGTACCCCGAAGTGGGGAATCTCTGCTCTATATCTCAGACAACCTGACAGCATTCCTAGCTTTGTGCCTGGCGGAAGGTCTGCCTAGTAGTTAGAGAAGTTAGGCCGTATGCAGGCAGACAACCAAGCGACAGTTGAGAGACTAACAATAGCCCAGGGTGATTTGGCTCTAGATGGTCAACATTCTAGCTGCCCACAATCAGGGCATTCTAATCAGTCAATCAGCCTTGCAGAATCTTTAGCATATGGAGGGCTTTTTTTTTTTTTCTAGGAACTTTAGTTCACAGGAGGAAGCGGGGCTTGAGCTGGAACACTCACTAGCTTCTCAGACACCAGACACCTGCTATTACATCACACCGAAAAGATGCCTGTCCCCAGGGCCATTTGTCTGTCCCTACTACTCCCTCCTGTGCAACTGTCTTACCCCTGAGCACAGGTCCACTGCTGAGCTCCATGAAGGAGACCGTCACCAGCCTGGATAAAATCTCCCACAGTCTCTAACCCCACTCTCCTCTTATCTGCCCGCTGTATCCTTATCGTATTAGAGAATCAGCAGCAAACCTTCCAAGCTCCAATAAGCCTTTTCCGTGTCTTCTTTGACTCCAATCAGGGAGACTCCTGAGGCTTCCTCTCCCTTCCAAGGCCCATCTTGCTGGTGTGTTTTAGAGATCTATTTTAAGATCTGAGGACAGTGACAGACCATGTCCCAAAGCATTCATGAAGATGATACTTGAGGCTTTTCTCCAGCACACATACATGATACATGCACATATATATATATATATATATATATATATATATATATATGCACATATGTGCATAATGCATGCACATGCATTTTTATTATTTTTAATATACAGCAAATTACACTGCATAAATATCAAACTGAATTGTCAAACCCTTAGTATATTCTCCAATCAACAATCATCATCAACTCAACAAACCTTCATTGACTTTCAGAATCTAGGGAACAGTTGTTTTGACTTTCAAGTACATTACTTTCTTGTTCATGGCAGAAAATAATCTCTACTGTGTCAGGTTAGTCTTGGAATTAGTGGTCAGTTTTATGGTTGATTTTGTACATTTTATGGATGTACAGGAAGGGTCTGTACATCCTTATGAAATGGAGGCGTTCTTTGCTTTGTTCTCCCTAAGTTAGAAGAGTCAGCAAAGGCACCGCTCCTGCTTTCTGCAGATGATTGGCCTCTGATTTACTTACATAAGAAGCATCAGCACTTTATTATCAAGATAAATATATATTATTGAGAGTTCCTATATTCATTTTTGTTTCTTTCTTTATTGTTTTTAGTTGAAATAAAATTTATACAATGTATTCTCAACAGACTTTTTCCCTCCCCAGCCTCTCTCAGGTCCTTTCTACTCTCCACCTACCCAACTCTATACACTTCCCTTCTCTCTCTCTTTAAAAAACAGCAAGCAAACAAAGCTAAGCAAAAGAGAGAGAAACACTCTCATCACATGTGCACACACACACACACACACACACACACACACACACAAAACCACAAACTCAGAAGCCATAATATACAACCAAAAGAGTAAGAACAACAATGAAAAATGCTTCCCCAAAGCAACATGAGACCGAAAGTCTGCAAATACACTTTTGAGTTGGTTTTGTGTTGGTCATTGACTGCTGGCCATGGGCTGACCCTGCAGTGTGGCTAACTCGTGATAATGTAATTCCATTGGGAAAAACCTAATTCTTCCTTTGCAAGCAAGTGTAAGTCTTGGGTAGATTTCTGGTTAGAGATAAGAGCTCATGTCCTCTTCTCCCTCTCAGTGCTGGGACCCCATCTGGCTTGAGCCTGTGCAGACCCTGTGTGTGCTGCCCTTGTCCCTGTGAGTTCATGTGTGCATCAGTTCTGCAGTGTCAGGAGAACGGTTTCCTTGGAGTCATCCATTCCCACTGGCTATGTAGAAGAGGAGACACACACATGCATTTTTAAAAGAAATAGGGCAGAAATAGAAAGATGTCTCCAATCATCTACTATGAGCTAAGGTTTGTATTTATAAAAGAAAAAGGTCTCAGCAGACATGGCAGCACATGCCTATAATCCCAGTACTTGGGAGGCAGTCGGATCTCTGTGAGTTCAAGACCAGCCTGGTCCACAGAGTTCCAGGACACTCAGAACTACACAGAGAAACACTGTCTCAAACTTCCAAAAGCAAAAGATCTTGGTTTTGTCCTCAAAGCTACTCTGAGTGGGCATCATTTGCCTTGTGTATCATAGGAAGAAGTGTCATTTAACAAGGGACATAAGGACCCCAGAACCTCGGAAAACATCACCTCTATTTCATCTTGCTTCCTTTATAGCTTGGATTGACTTCATCAACAAGAACTGAGCTGCTGCTGCTGAAATATCAGATAGAGACAAAGTCTTGCTTTTTAAACTAAAGTTGCAAGACTTTCTCTATTGTGGTTCCAGAAGAGGTAAGGACACACTGTCATGGTGACAGCAAAAAAGAAGGTCTCTGTGCCTCAGCAAACAGTTCCTATGCTTCTGCCCCAGAGATCCAGGAGTGGGTTGCTCAGCATCCTACACCAGTAGAACTGCATCACTGCCTATATGTGATAAGGCTCTCAGAAAAGTTGGGCCATCTTCTAGGAAAGATGGTTTGATTCACTCATGGCTTCAGAAATCTCATGTCCCTAACATTTCCACCCAGAAGGGAGGTGACTACTTAACTGTCAGAGAAACTCTAAGCATGTGGCTTCTTGTGGGATGAGATGACCAAAGAGGTCAGGGCATCCAAGCAGCAAGAGCTGGAGGCAAGGCCAGGGAGAGAGGCCAGATAGGAAGTGTGAGATCTTCCCAGGGCATAGAGCCAGGACCAGGGAAAGAAGCTGCCAAAATGTGTCATCCACACCAGCCACTGTCCACAGCTGCCGAGTCACCAGGGACAGAGGCAGGAGGAATCCAGATGAGCTTCAGGGACGATAAATGTGGGACTTGGGAATACAGCTGGGTCCTCCACCCCACCTCCACTAAATACTGTAACTCTTACAGGAGGAAATACATACAGCCCAACAAGAATCAGATTGCCACTGAAGGTCTCCACCCATACCCTGTAAAGGACAAAGATAGGTTTTGATTGGTGTAAAATTGTGATAGACTATGCATTTGGTCTTTGACCAGAATTTCTAACACAAGGCTCCTAAGACTGTTGTAAATTCTTGGGTTATAGAGACTGTGTCTTCTGATGCCCTCACTCTAGGTGGGTTCTTGGAAAACCCCAAGTGGAAGTTAGTTAGAACCAGCCATTGATAGGATGATTGAACCTTCCATCCAGCCACTGAGGAATAGGGAGGACCTGAAGGTAGAGCTGACACCAGAGATGTCATTAACCATGTCCACTCCATTCAATTAGCAAGGAGTACTCTATTAGAGTGAGCCTGGGGTACTACCAGTGTGGACATGTGACACTAGTCACTGGTAATCCGATCTAAAGTTGGAGAGCAGTCTTGTAGAACTGAACCCTTAAACGAATGGGTCTGATGATACCTTCAGACCCATTACAGTTTCAGAATTAAACAGCTGGTGCCTGCTGGAGAACCAGTGTGTAGGACTTAGACCCCCAGTGCTTTTTCCACCAGCAATGTTGTGCTGATTGGAAGGTAGAGTAGGTTAAAAAAAAATCACTCTGAGTGGATTGTTTTCTGTCTTTCAAAATGACATCCTAAGAAGAGAAAACTATTAGGATATTCCTATCACAGAAAAAGGGACCTAGGGCACCTCAAAAATCAAGCAGTTATCAGTCAATGAGAACACAATGTGATTTCCACTGAGATGTAACAAGCCACCTTCAACATTGCAGCTTCATTCTGAGCCCTGTAGGTGGGACGCTCATCTCTCTCCAGAGTGTGAGCTCAGCCAAGCACCACCTCACAAACTTACAGAACCGTGGCCGGTCAGGAAAGGCCCCCAAGCATCTTCCCATGGGATACTGTTGAACCATGTTAAACCGTATCCCTGCACTCTGGGCTGAGACTGGACTCTCCAACTTCCTGTTGTTCGCATCCTCTTTCCATCTGGCTCATCCTTCCAGCCTGTCAGGGTTGTTTTGAATCCCAGCTCCATCTGTGTATATGCATCCCTTTCTCCTCGTTTCCCTTCCGCCCAAATGTGAGGCATGGTCTCCATCAGCATCCTTGTCAGCAATCCACACCCTGAGCAGATACAGGCTGCAGCCTGTCTCCAGGCCCACAAAGAGTCGACTCCAGTATAGTCTTCTCAATTCAGATGTCTCTATGCTGGTCATCAGTGAATGGAGAGATACACTATCCGGTGCTCACATCTGGAGACAAAGACATGGCGGGGGTGGTGGTATGATGCTGGGTGGAAGAACTGAGATGCCATCATTCCCGGGTATGACTGGAACAAGGCTGAATGCCAAGAAAGCCAAGCCTGAGCCACAGCTACTGCACTCTGCCTGTGGTGCTGGGGATCTGAGGAGATCTGTCAAAGTCAGGAACAGTATGCATACATGGGCCAGTTCCTAGTCATGGTATCCACACTCTCCAGGGTAGACATCTTTGTCTAGATAGAGGAGACATTGCTGCAGTGTCCCCTAAAGGATGGCATCCCACAAATCCAGAACTATGCCTCCCAGGAGCAGCCCAGAGAACCCCAGGCTCACAGTCAGCACCAATCAGAAAGGACCATACTCTCTGTTGACGACCATGGATCTTCCTGGCCAGGATGGCACATGGGACTTTACAGTTCGTACCATTTAAGGCCCAGAAGGAAAAATTAAGATGACTAATAGTACTTAAACTCAGTACCAGCACGTACTTAAACTCAGTACCAGCACACCTCTGCTCCAGAAACCACAATGTGTGTTTTGTTTCTGAAACCTGAAATGAAGGTTAAACAAGAAACCTTCCAGATAAATTTTATTTCTAAGCAGGATTTCATCATTTTGAGACATTTAAGTATTTGGTGCCTGGGACTTCCTGATGAAATGTGAAACACATTTGCTTTGGCGAGGTTAGGATGTGGAGGCTCAAACAAGGGAGTTCTTACATGTTTTCCATGAGTTTTTAAAAACTAACCTTAGGACCAGGCATGGTGACATGTGCCGATAACCTAGCACTGGAGAAGCTGAGGAAGGAGGGCCTAAGTCTGAGGCCATCGTGGGTTACATAGCAAAATCCTGTCTCAAATACAAAAATAAATCAGGAATTTATTTACTATTTAATCTATTTGCTGTCAAGAAATTGTGTCTCCTGATACAGAGCAAACGGTCTAAGGGCCTGGTCTTAAACTATTTCTAGGTCCAACCTCAGCCAAAATACTGGTTTGATACTTTAGCTTCTTTCTGGGTCACATGCTTAAAAGAGACGTGAATAGCAAATCAGGTAGAGAAGGGCCAGGTGTTCCAGAGAGAAGGTTCCAGAGACATAAATATTTTACATTAGGACTCTAGCAAGCCGGTATTTAGGTCACCGTTCATCATCCACCCCGCCCCACCTGTTGTCTCTATATCTATCTGTCTATTTATTCATCTCTTTTTTTTCTGACACTTATATACTCACACATACTAACACACACAAACACATACACATTCACACACAAACATACATACTTTCTTACACATACATACTCATACAAATACACATTCACTCTCTCACATATACACACACTCTCATACATTCTTTCACACACACATTCTACCTACACATACATTCTCTCTCTCTCTCTCTCTCTCTCTCTCTCTCNCACACACACACACACACACACACACACACACACACACACACCCTTTGTCAGCCCTGACAATCAAAGCTTGGAGCAGCCAATGAGAAGATCTTGCTGGAACACTTCGCAGCTAGCTCTCAGGTTCCTGAGAAGAGAGACATTGAAAATGGAGTCTTCTTTGACTACTTCACGCCTTCAGCGCTCAGCGCCAAGGCTTCGCACACACTCCTCTGATAATGTACGTCTTTCCTAGAAGCTAACCCAAGCTGCAGCTGCCCCAGCACAAAGCCCCTCGGGCAGTGAGTGTCTTCAAACTCCCTCAGCTACAGGAGGCTCTGCCTGAGCAGAGGCCTGGCATGGCATGGGGGTCCTTTTAAAACCCGCCTGCTACTCCAACAGGAAAACGGAGTGTAAGCTTCTCTGTGGATACACGACACCGACCCTCTTTTCCTGACGTCTGCCCCCCACAATCTAATGAAGAGTCCATTGGAAACAGCAGTGATTAGCAAAATGCCACAAGGAACTGAGTCTACCTTCAAATGCCTCAGGAAAACCCTGAACATGGGTTTCTGTGAACAGGGCTCCTAGATCTGGACACCTAAACCTATGGTGCCACTCTTCTCCTCTCTATTCTCCCCCTTTCCTGGCCTAGTCACCTGAGTTAGGCCGACAGGCCCGGCCAAGGCAGTCAGTGGGGAAGGGAGTGATATTTTATAGGAAGGATGTGGGTTGGGGGGAGAAAACAACTTGGGAAGGGTGCTGTGCAGAAGTTGAGGGGACTCTTTTGTTCTAGCCCTCGAATCTCTACAGCATCCTGACAAGAGACAAGAACTCTGTGCTGAGGTAAAACATCATATGGATCTGAGCAGAAATGCCATGTGCAGGCTGAAGGAGACCACTCTACAGGCCCCGGCAGGTGATGTGTATAGAGAGACCACTTTACAAGACCTGCAGGAAATCTGTTTAAAGAGAGACCACTCTTTAGGTCCTGGGAGGGATAGTATGTGTCGGGAGACCACCCTATAGGCCTTGGTGAGAAACCCATGCTGGAGGAGAATGTTCCGTAGGCCCTGGAAGGCTGGCTGGACTGAGGAAGAACAGTGTGTCAGTCTTGACTGGAATTCCGTGCTGAAGGAAAACTCTTCTAGAGTCTGCACTTTGATCCTAAAGTGAAACTTGTATTTTCCCACAGCCTCTTTACCACAGACACTCCCGCCATCTGTCTGGCAGAGGAGAGGCCTCTCCGCCTTTTAAACGAAGTACAGATAACTATTTTTGTTTTATCAATGGGGTGGGAGGGGAAGCGGCAAAGGGATGATTCGAGCATCTAAGTAGATCCTGAGGGTTATATGTCCTGTAACGTCAGCCAATCGGCGTGTCTTCAGCATAACCTCAATGTGGTGAGTGGCTCACGCCTGCAATTCCAGCACTGGGGAGGCTGAGGCAGGAGGATAAGAATGAATCTGAATATGAGCTACAGAGTGAGAATTTGTCTCTCCAAAAGACATAAGTCAATAAAGGTTCATCATGGGCTTTCCATGTGCCCAGCAGCGTTCCTACGCGGACATCTAGGCGATCCACAAAGCAGACGAGAATGGGGGTCCCAAGGACTTCAGAGTCTAACTCCTACGAACGGGAAGTAACCGGAACAGAAAAAGGCAAATGTATGTGATGTCGTATGGGAAAGGAAGTGTTGGGGTTAAAAGGACAGTGGCAGTTGTCCATAGAGTGGTCAAGGCCAAGGGAGGTTGAAGGTTGCTAGGGAGTCACCATTTTTTTTCTGAGTCTCTAAACTAAAACGTAAATCTTTCCATTAACCTAGGAGATCCCAACATGTCTATGCTTTATGGGAACCTGGCTAGGATCCTACAGATCCCACAAAGCAACCAGGTATAGGAGCAGGGCCCTTAGCTCCATGTTCCAAGGACCTCCACAGCGTTGGAGCATCCTGGCCAGGTTTAGTTCCCTGCTCTTCAAGCCTCCTGCCTCCTTCCCTCTGCCATCCACCACACCTCCTGTTGTTCTGCCCGGTGTACCTCATGCTGGTCACGCCATCAAGGGACAATTGGAGCACATGGGACACAACATGTGTGTAAGGCATGCCAGTCAGTTCCTTGACAACTGAGTCATCACCCACACATGATGTTCTTTGTTGCAACATGGGTGACCGTTCCTGAGTGTCATGCAAACATGCACATAACTCTCATGCATGAATCTGTTAATTCAGTAGCAAAAAAAAAAAAAAAAAAAAAAAAAAGCATTATAGCTGCTGTCCTCGGCAGCGAGGCACCACCTAACCCGACAACATGGAGAAACCACTGGGGACACACTCATGTTTATTCTGGGCCTTTCTCAGTCTTACAGCTTTATTGGTTTCAGGAAACAACACGCCTGTGTGGCTGAAACCATGCAAACTTTCAAAGAGAAGCCTCCCCCAGGAAGAAGACACAAACCGGCTGTTTGTACGCACTCTGAGAATCACTTATATTCACCACATGCTGGTTTGTTTGTCTAAGTTTTCAGGGCAGGAAGTGTGCAGAGGGCCGCCAAAACTGGATGCTCAGGCCTCCCAGAGCATTCTTAGGACAGCAAGACAGAGGGGGGAATAATGGTTTGGCTTAGGGGGTCTCTGTGTTCCAGGTATCAACAACAGCTCTCTAATTCCCACAGACCTCAAAAATCTTGAAGTTTAGCATAAAATATAAAGGACTTCCTAAAGCTAAAACAAGATGTTTTCATGATAACACCCACCTCTGTAGCCAAATGACTACAGAGCCACACTGGGGCTATAAACCAGCAATGTTTTATAACTATATTCTTGGTTAAAGAGAACTATGTTATAAACATTATATATTCTGCTGAACAAAAAAGGAACTATCCTGATTATAGTTCTTGATCAAATCATATGTTAGAGGTGATATACATTTATGGATTTAAGTTGGTGTACTTTTATACTTTTAAGGTATAATTTTTAATAATATATTAAATTGAAAGTAAATTTCTTTTGGGTCTTATAAACGGAATTATACTATGACTATACTGTACCTGTTTGATGTGAAATTGTCACTTAGTTTTAAAGTCTAAAGAAACATTGTGTCCATTTCAGTCTATGGTCCAAATATATGGAAAACCATACTCATAAACTAGACCAGTACGGAGACACTAGACACCTGTTGCAATTAGTGATGGAAACTCAGGTTCACAAAGGGCCAGATTTTCAGCTGGGAGCCTTCGAGCCCAATTCGCCTCCAGAAGAAAGTGAGCATATGTTTTGCCAGATCCCTTAATAGCCCCAGGACTTTTTCCAACATGGCTAAACAAGGAAGACAAAGCCAGGCGAGCTCCACAACACCCAGGCAGGCAGGCAGCCAGGTAAGAAGTGGACATGGAATATTTTTGTTTATTTACTATTTTAGTTATTACAGTAATAATGTTGCCACAATTTAAAAAATTGATACAAACAAACAAAAGAGACAAAAGGAAAACCTATGGTGTCCTTTGTCATGAGTTACTGTTTTCTTTAACCAAAATCAAGCCCAAGACAGAAATACATAAAGCTCTTCCCTGTGATACAGCCACGCTAGGCTCAGAGACAGAAAGGATAAAGTTAACTTCTAGAAAAGGAGACGAGGTGGAAGAGCTCCTGGGTTGCTTGCCCTCACTGTCTCCAGGATGGTGCTGTGTTCCCAAGGAGGCATCTTGCATAGTTTTGCAAAGGTCCATGGCCTCTTGAGATCTCTGGCTTCTCATTTGTAAACTGGAACGAAAGTCATTTCACTTCTCACAGTTGCTGGGCCTCTCTAATGTACATGGAAGAGCTCCTTAAACTGAGTGGGGCCCCACAGATGATCAATGCCATGCTTACTGTGATCCTGGAGTTCCAAAAGCAAGTTTTTAATTTGCAAGTTAATGCAAGCATGCAGCAAGTATTTTCCATCACAGATGCTGTGTTAGCCATGAGACCAAACATCACACGCCATGCGTTCAGACTGCTCACCATCTGGATCTGAGTGTAGACTGACAGCCAAGCAAACAAGACATTGGGAAGCCATGGGATACAAGTCACACCGTAGAGGTAAAGACAGGACAATTCAGCCTCACATAGGATGTCACAGAGGCAGTGGCCATCCAAGTGGGATGTAAAGGACAAGTAGGAATCACTCAGAAAAGCAGAGACAAATGGAGAAACAGAATTTTCTCGAAAGCATGAGCAAAGGTAAGAGGCTAGAGAGACTAGGGCAAGCTGGAAGAACAGAGGAGCACAGGCCCACGTGGCTGGAGCACGGGCCCACATGGCTGGAGCATGGGTCCACATGGCTGGAGCACAGAGTTTAAGAGGAATGGAGAGAAGAAAACGTGAGGATCCCATCAGGATTCAGAAGGGGAGCAGAAGACAGGTTATGAAATCACGTTCTCCTTCTGTAGACTGGGGGACATTAAGAGATGAAAGGATTCCTCTGGAGAATAGGTGGAAGGAGGGGTAAGTGACAGAGGCAGGGAGATCAGCACAGGGACCAGTAATACTTCAGAGGTGAAATCATGGTGCCAACCATTGAGAGAGGGGGAAATGAGCTAAACCAAAATACTGTCTCAGAACACAAGGTATGGAAACACTGGGGAAACTGTCAATAAAAAGTGACCAGAAAGGGACAGAGGGAAGGAGGGAGGGAGGGAGGGAGGGAGGGAGATTTAACATTCTTCTCATGAAGAAAACAGTAGTCATGAGGATTTTAGGTTAAGCACCACAAAGCCTCCAAAATATGAGTAATTCCCATCTTCACAATAAATCCTTTCAGATCAGAGTAAAAACCCAAAGAACACCTAGCTATTCATTTTGTGACATTATCAAAATCTTGCTAACAAAACCAAACACAAGTGGCCTAAGAATGAAAGTCATATATCAATCATTTCCTTAGAAAGAAGAACTCCTGAATACAATGAATCAAACAGTACCGAAAGAAGCCACAGTAGTAGGGTAGATCAATGCTCCCATTCCTATTGAGAAGACAACAGAGCAGTGTAAGCCGATGAGCTCAGCTTCACGTGTCACTCGAGATAAAATTTGAACCCACGACACGGAGCAGGGAGGATAAGGTATGACTTCACTTGTATAGAATCCAAAACAGGCTAACACCAAATAACAGACACACACACACACACACACACACACACACACACACACGTGGCTAAACTCCGATGACAAGCAAAGGAGTTACGACAGTCTTTACCTTTTGCTATGGTAACTTCAAAACAGAAAAGGATGCGGTAAGAAAACAGCACACCAAGCTGCCGCGCAGACAAAGCTCCATCGAATGACCGGTGAGCCATGGTGGGCACATGAGCAAGCATTAGATCATGGCTCCCGGGCCACCGTACTGTGGTTTCCATAGGCAGTGTTCCCCATAGGCTCCTTTGTTTGAATACTTTGTCCCCAGGTAATGGGACTGTTTGGGAAGTCTGTGGAGTCTTTTGAGGTGGAGCCTTGATGGAGGAAGTATGTCACTAGAGGTGGGATTTGAGGTCCCATCGCCTGGTCCCAGCCCCTGTTCGCTGGTTGGTCCCTTTCCACTTCCAGACTATGGGTGCAATGTGTCAGGCTAGCTTCACTCCTGCTGCTATGCCTCCCCCACCACCGTGAATTATCTCAGCTCTGGAACGGTGAGCCAGAAGAAACCCTCTTCCCTAAAGCTCCTCTCGCTGAAGAGCTTAGAAACAGCAACAGAAAAGCAGTAACCATTGTCTTCCCTTAAACATCATATCACATAATGTTTTTGTGAATATACGTATGTCTAGTAAAATCGGTTTTAACTAGGATTTTATATGTGTAAGTATTATGCGTGTACCTGTAGATTTAATATTAGATAAACAAAGCCCTTTGTGAGGAAATGGCAGATTAGTCAATAAATTCTTTAGCAAAATAGGTAAAAAATGGAGGAGGAAAATGGGAAAATACAGATGCTTCCTATATCCATGCATCAAAATAAATTCCATGTGGGTAATGGGTGTGTGTGTGTGTGTGTGTGCGTGTGTGTGTATGTGTGTGTGTGCGTGTGTGTAACATGAATATGTAATATATATGTAATAATTTCACCATTTTCTAGAATCAAGAACTGTGAAAGGAGAGTCCGCCACCGATCTAAAATGTTTTTCTACTGAAGGTTGTGTGAATTTCATCTGGAATTTTTAAACAGAGTTGTAATCACTAATTTAAGGTATTTACCTGATACCGTGACACCAGGCAACCTCAATGAGAGGGTCTGTTCAATGGTTTCACATGTGCGAGGGCCACAGTTTTGAAGTGTGCTACTGCTCATAAGGTTATGTTGAATCCAAAATTTTAAAAAATGTGGCACAATAGCTCTAGACACTTACTCCTCTCCTTCCAGCCTGTGTGTCTCAGTGCACACCTCTTCACTCCTGACTGTGTGTCTCAGTGCACACCTCTTCATTCCTGACTGTGTGTCTCAGTACACATCCCTTCACTCCTGACTGTGTGTCTCAGTACACACTCCTTCATTCCTGACTGTGTGTCTCAGTGCACACCCCTTCATTCCTGACTGTGTGTCTCAGTGCACACCCCTTCATTCCTGACTGTGTGTCTCAGT
>NC_034590.1:53856583-53865499 GCF_900095145.1 Mus pahari | reverse complement strand
GTCTCAGTACACACCTCTTCATTCCTGACTGTGTGTCTCAGTACATACTCCTTCATTCCTGACTGTGTGTCTCAGTGCACACCCCTTCATTCCTGACTGTGTGTCTCAGTACATACTCCTTCATTCCTGACTGTGTGTCTCAGTGCACACACCTTCATTCCTGACTGTGTGTCTCAGTGCACACCCCTTCATTCCTGACTGTGTGTCTCAGTACACATCCCTTCATTCCTGACTGTGTGTCTCAGTGCACACCTCTTCATTCCTGACTGTGTGTCTCAGTACACACCCCTTCATTCCTGACTGTGTGTCTCAGTACACAGCAATGGGAGAACTCGGTGGGCTTAAAATTGACTGGCGGGGGGGGGGGAGGCAGGGAAGAACTAGGGGAGAGAAAATGGGGCAGATTTCAGTCAAAAGCACATTCTATGCCTGTATGAATTTTTCAAACAATAATAAAAAAAAAAAGTTAAAAAGAACCTAATGCAGAGAGACTGAACAAGTGGCCAGAAACAAGCTTGACTACAAGCTCCTGGCTTAGTTACCCTAACCAAGGCATTGTCCTGCCACATAGCAACCACCAGATCAGATTAATAATGATGATCAGTCACAAACCAGTGTGGGAGGCTTACTGCAAGACATGGTGTTGCAAAAATAGCTCATCCCAAGCTCACAATGAACCTGAACAACTAAGTATTCCCATTCTCTGAACAGGATGCCAGAAGGTAGCACACGCAGTCAGATCAAGACGTTGGACACAGCCTGCGACACGCATGTTCCTCCATTTGGTAGTTGCTAGCCAAGTGTAATTCAAGCAGTGTAATTATATTTACACCGTACACCTAAATGACACAACCTGTCCCCGTGCCTAGCAGGCCACTGCTCAGAGTGAAGAGCCACCAGAGCCATTGGCTGGGGACAGGAGAAGCTACAGTATGAGTGAATCACAAGCCTCGTTTGGAGGAAACCAGTCCCTGGCCCTACTTAAAGGCAGAGCTGGTCTGAAGGAAAGCATTTTTTTTAGGTGTTCCTAAAGGAGAAACAGTGTCGCTGCTTGCTGCTCGAAGGCTTGCCTGCATCCTCAGAGGTCTGTGACAGGCTGTGCAAGAAGCATCTGCCACCTGGCTTAGCCAGAAACCCAGACTATAAAGGGAAAAACAAACTGGGAGGGGAATGAGAGAAGAAGAAGCTGAAAGGAGCCCACAGTGGGGTGTGTCTACGCACTTGGGGAGATCACAGGGAAGAGGCAAAGCCTACATTATCAGAGCCCACCACATGCCTGGCTCATAACTGGATAGGCACCACAGCTCATCTGAGCAGATCCAGCAGCCCTGAACAGTTTTGGAAACCATCTCAGATACTTGTTTTTAAAAAGTCAGAAAACGTGAGGTCCCAGAGGTAAGAAGGCCTGACTACTATCTAATAAGAAACAGAGGCTGCTGGGAAGCTCATTCACTTCCTTTTCCCACAAAGCCACACAGGGTGCAGGATGAATTTGCTGGGGAAAAAGAAAAGACTAAACATTTATAATGAAATATTGGGGGATCAGTGTGGCATAAGTTAAGAAGAGATTTTTTTTTTTTAAACGATACACTAAAGAGCCAACTGTGAAAAACAAGACAGGTGACTCAAGCATCCGCGCACCCAGCAAACATTTTTGAATATGTGCCACATACTGCAGGTTAGGTACTCAGATACATCAATAGACAAAGGGGATACGAAATCCCTGATGACACTGTGGAAAGAAACTGCACTAAAATCCAAGTGGATGTTTTGTAGACCATAAAAATGTTCAAATATAGGCTGTAATATGAAAAAAGATAAATAACCAGAAACATGTTAGTTTATTAATGTTGACTATCTATAAGAAGGCAAAAAGAGCCTTCATAGAATGTAGAAGTCAAAAAACCTAGAGCAGAAATGTTGAATGACAGAAACTTCAATAGTGGTTGGAAATACAGATAATAACATCAGGATGCCATCTTAGAACCATGAAATGGGAACCTGAGACCCGATGGTGCTGTCAGAGGCCAAATGGCCATGACAATGGGACCCTTTATTCAATACGTAGGCCATAAACTGATATCACAGCGTTGCGGGTTTGTTTTTTGTGATAACTAGTAAAGCTGAATCATTTTGCCTGCAAATTCCACTCCTTGGAATAGATCTTAAATTAAGCACAGAAAGATGCACAGAATTGTTTGCAAAAGTAAATAGGAAAGAATCTAACCGAGTAAGTTTAAATGTTCTTATGCTGCAAAATACTATGCTGCTGTGAAAAGAGATGAAT
Organism: Mus pahari; assembly: GCF_900095145.1. Lineage (NCBI taxonomy): Eukaryota > Metazoa > Chordata > Mammalia > Rodentia > Muridae > Mus > Mus pahari. Next base: position 53,863,212 of record NC_034590.1, on the reverse strand, counting down.
TAAAGATATATATAATAACATGGATGAATCTCACTATTGCTGAGCAAAATGGAATCAAGTTGCAGAATACTCACCTATAATTCCACATATATTCTAGTAATGTAAGATTTTAAAAATACAAACCAGTTGTACATGTTTTCCTTGGCCATATAGCAAATGTTTAAAATTAAAGAGGGCAATTAGAAACTCAAAATTTAAGGTAATCAAATCCTCTGTGGACCGAGAGAAGGAAAAGGAAACGATGCAGAGGGAGGGCTTTGTGCTGAGAATGCTTTAGTGCTTGGCTGAGACACGGAAAGCCAGGGCATTATGTACTGTTATTTAATCTCCTTCTGTGGTCTTTATATGTATAAGCTTAGATAGATAGATAGATAGATAGATAGATAGATAGATAGATAGATAGATAGATAGATAGATAGATAGACAGATAGATGGATTGATCGATGAGTGTGTGTGTGTGTGAGAGAGAGACAGAGAGACAGAGAGACAGAGAGACAAAGAGAGAGAGAGTACACTACATGTGTGTAGGGCCCACACAGGTGCATCGTAGTCCCTGGAACTGGATGGCTGCAACTCACTATAAGGGCACTGAGAATCTGAACCCAGGTCCTCTGCCAGAGTAGCAGGTGTTCATAACAGCTCAGAGTTCTCTCCAGGGCCTGCTCTAATTCTTAGAATAATCACATAATTATTCTTTTCATAATAAGATGTTTATATCATTTCCATAGTAAGAAAATTCAGTAAACTAAAGGAATATTTCAAAAATATAGAACAGCATAAGCAACGATTCTCAAAAGATAAAGGAATGCCCTCCTTGGTAACGTGCAACTTAGCAATTATTGCTTTGGATTGCAAATATAATACGAAGCCCTGAGGTAGACTGTTAACATGAACTTTATAGCCCAGAACTTGTACACCATGAGGTACTGCTAGACGATAGAGGAATTTTATGTAGTTTTCCTAAACGCACAGTAAGAAGCCCTGAAATCCAAGTAAACTGTTCTGGCAGCCAAAGGGTAATCCGGGCCTTTGGGCTACCTTGATCAAAACCCAGGCCTGCCCCCATAATCTCCGATGGAGCTGCCACTCAGGGAAGTCTTGAGCCATTGAACGTATGGCATGGATGTGGAAGGAGCAGGAGAAGGCCAGCTGAACAAGTGTGGGGCACAGAGGCACAAGGACAGACTACCACCTCAACCTGAACATCTTCCAAGAAAACAGTGTGTCACCGAAGAATCCTGACTGTGCCCAGGACTCACGCTGGACTGAGAGGAGAGAGCAAGACCCAGCAGTGAGAAGGAAAGTCAGACGAAGTCCAGTGAGGAGAAGAAAATCTCAGTTGCACACTGTGAGATGAGAGCTGTCAACTTGACAGGATGAGGAATCAGCTGAAAGGCGCATCTCCCAGCATTCCTCTATGTCCCTGGGCACCAACGCCTGGGATGCATTGTGTTGACTAGGTTAAATGACGTGGGCCTTCGTCTTGGCCTTCACTGTGGGCAGGGATGCTGGGCTGTATAACATGGGGGGATGAGCTGAGCATTAGCATGTATGCATTGCTCTCTACCTCTTGACTGCGACTGCAATGTGGCCAGCTCCTTCAAGCTCCTGTCACTTGGCTTCCTCACCATGGTGGACTGCAGCCTTGAACCGTAAGCCAAAATAAAACTCGTCCTTTCTGCACGTTGCTTTCATCTGGGTGTTCAGTCACCGTAACAGGAAAAGAACTAAGGCATATACAAGGAGGGGGAAATTCCTGGGAGTGAGAAGATCGGGAAAGACTTTGTCGATGGCTTGATTCTTGAAGGATATCATGGATCAAAGGAAAGAGGGCATGGGAAGGACCCGTGGGGAGCATGAGCTCATTGTGACACCAGTGCGGTTTCTCCATCCTCCACACTGTTCACAGGAAAGAGTAATTCCTGCTCAAGGGCCGAGTAGGAACTCAGGGAGGGCCCCCCTAACTGTTACAAACACAGGTCTGAGGAAGTACCTCCTCTCAGTCTTTCCTATAATGTTAGATTCCTGAGCCTTAAATCGAAGAATATGTGTTCAAATTCCAAATATTTCCAAGTCAGTATCCTAGTCCTCGTCAACTCCCAGAAAAGATCGGGCCAGTTTTGAAGGCATTTTTCCCCGACCATGATGCAATTGGCCCACCTCACGCCAGACTGTAGAGCACTGCTCCTCAACCTTTCTAACACTGCTCTTTAGAGCAGCTCCTCCTGTGCCAATTCTATCCATAAAATGACTTCGGTTGCTGCTTCCCAACTGTAAGTTTGCTACTGTTATGAATCGGAGTGTAAACATCTGATATACAGGATGCCTGATGTGTGACCACTGTGAAAGGGTCATTTGGACCACCAAAGGGGTCGAGACCCACAGGTTGGAAACGACTGCTATAGAGTAACCTGGAGGAAAAATGAATAAGAAGCAAATGTCGTCTCTTTATTCGTTAGAAGCAATGTTTTCGTAACTGAAGAAGTGAAAATAGACCACTTCCAAGAAAGCCAACATTTGTACAAAACTCATTAGATGGCATCTGTTCACTTATGGAAAATTTGAGGTAAGCAGCATGTTTTGGGCCAAGCCAAGGGAAACACCAATTAGTATTATTTAGACTACCACACTGCCATACTCCCCTGTACAATAAACAAATGCAAAATCCCTCTCCCATTTAACACTGATGCTCACGAAAACCACACCAAGCTCTTTCTTCTTCCAGTAGAGTGGTCAGTTCAGTAGCCAGGCCCTTGGCTCAGGGACTTCACATCTGAGGCTCCCACGACCTCTGCTCAGATTGAGTCTGAAAATGTTCAAAGCAAAACTCCAGAAGTACAAGGCCTCTAGGTTTAAACGCTGTGCTGTTCCGAGAAGGAAGATAGACTCTCACACTGTCCTCGGCTCCCTACTACCCCAAACGAGTCATCCCCCTGGCCAGAGTACACACACTGTATGCACTTCCTGTCTAGTAGTGGCGTAGCATCCCTTTCCGGTATCAGGTGAGTATTTTAGAAACTGTGCTGTCTCAACTGACCCTTCTCTAGGAGCCCAGTGCTGTGTCAAAGCCTATGACTCTATTCTCACTTCATCTATGTGGCCTTTGTAGCACCTCGGGTCATCACAAGAACCATTCATTATTTTGAGAGGCAAAACCAAATTCATATAACTTTTATAACCGTATCTTGGTACAGCTCTTCTGCTTTGTCGCTGACCACTGTTGCCTTGCAACTGTGTACTCCACCAGTTGAACTTTATCATCGGCATACATACACTGCATGGGAGGCAGGAGAACTTAGTATGCAAAGCGTTTGACATTGTCTACGGTTTTGGGCATCCACCACATATTGGAGTGCATTCTTTGTGGGTGTAGGGTGGTTGCCTATGAAGTATTTAATGCCCATATTGTCATAATGCCCTTTGACAGAGTTGACATTTATTAGTGAAAGAGAGCAAAAAGGGAAAGAAAAGTGTGATGGGGTGATGAGAGATAGAGACAAGAATAAAAGAAGAGGTGTGGAAGGGGTAGGGGGAGTCACTCAGATGCTCACACAGGCACTGATGCCGCTAGTTCCGTTCAAACCACCTATGTGTGCAGATCAAAACCAGAGTCTAGTCATATTCTGGTGAAGGTACACAACATCTCAAAGAGATGGGGAAAGGTATATTGGGTTATGGACACAATCAATGAACTTCTCTCTAAGTACAGCCCTGAACACCATAGCACAGCACAGCACACAGCACAGCACAGCACAGCACAGCACAGCACACAGCACAGCACAGCACAGCATAGCACACAACACAGCACAGCACAGCACACAGCACAGAACAGCAAACAGCACATCACAGCACACAGTACAACACAGCACAGCACACAGCACAGTACAGCACACAGCACATCACAGCACACAGCACACAGCACAGCACAGCACACAGTACAGCACAGCACACAACACAGCACAGCAAACAGCACAGCACAGCACACAACACAGCACAGCACACAACACAGCACAGCACAGCACAGCATACAGCACAGCACAGCACTCAACACAGCACAGCACAGCACAGCATACAGCACAGCACAGCACAACACACAGCACAGTACACAGCACAGCACACAGCACATCACAGCACACAGCACATCACAGCACACAGCACAGCATAGCACAGCATACAGCACAGCACAACACACAGCACAGTACACAGCACACAGCACAGCATACAGCATAGCACAGCACACAACACAGCACAGCATACAGCACAGCACAGCACACAACACAGCACAGCATACAGTACAGCACAGCACACAACACAGCACAGCATACAGCACAGCACAGCACAACACACAGCACAGCACAGCACAGCACAGCACAGCACAGCACAGCACACAGCACACAGCACACAGCACAGCACAGCACAGCACAGCACAGCTCAGGGCAGCACAGCACAGCACACAGCACAGCTCAGGGCAGCACAGCACAGCACAGAACAGCTAGCAGTCAGAAGAAGGCTTTCAGAAAGGTAGAAAGAAGAGGACAGATTGAATAAAAACCTCAAAATTTGAAGGAAAAGTGTTGTGGTACATTCAGTTTTCCTTTTTGTGGTTGTTGGTTTTGGTTTTGTTCTTTGTTTGCTTGTTTGTCTTGTTGCTGGTTTGGTTTGGTTTGGTTTGGGGTTGGGTTTTTTTGTGAGACGAGGTCTCATAATGTAGTTCTGGTTGGCCTTGAACTCAAAGAGATACACCTAACTCTGCCTCCTAAATTCTGGAACGAAAGACTTTTACACTCCTTATATTCGGAGCTGAGTGCTACTCAGATATAACCAAGCACAGGAGAGGAGAGGAGAGTGTGGCTGCTTTCTCTAGTGGAAGGGTCCTCAGAGGTAGCCCAGCAAAACAGAAATATTTTATGCCCAAAACTGCCTGGCCAGAGAGAAACCATGGTCACCTCTCTATTGTCACTAGCAGCAGGATCAGTAGAGAATAGAAAGCCTGGATTTGGTTTCCCAGTGAGAGAGGGGACAGTCTAGGGCACAATTCCATGGCTGTTGGTCTGGCAACATATCTGCTTGGTAGAGATTCAGTAAAGTGTCTAGGTTTGCCTCTGCCTAGAGGTGGGTGATCCTTTCCTTTCCAAGTAGAATTTGGAAAGGGCAGAGCTTAGGAGGGTACTACAGAAAGAAATCTTTAAACTTTCGTGAAATGTCCCAGGCAGATCTCCACCCAGCCCAGCAATGGAGCTGGAGAATGAACAGTGGCCGAAAGTCTGGAGTGAACTGCAGTGTGGGACAGCACTGCATAAGGAGGGGCAGACTAGAAAAGTCCTGTGTGGGATCCACTGGGTGGGTTATAATTATGACGCACCAGTGCAGCAAAAGCCTGCACCTTAAATCTAGATGGAGTCCCTGGCTATGGAAATAGAGCATAGCAGGTGCTAAATCTAAACAGGGCTAATGGCCCTGTCACTCTAAATTGAATCAAACAACAGAAGCCAGGGAATTATAACATAATTCCTAAAATATATAGGGCATAAATAACCGCTTGCTATATGATGAAAAAGGAAACTCCTAATGTAAATGGAAAAAGTTAATTACCAGATGTCAATATCTGACAAAGATTTTGAATCAACCACCATGACAATATCAACTTCTTTTAAAATAAATGAAGAAAATTTTTTTTAAAATACAAGGAAGAAAAGAGAAGACATAGTGAAGTAAATGGAAATAACAAAATTGAAAATATAGTACTTTAAAAAAAAAACCCTTCTAGGTTGATTTTTCTTTCTGTCATATTGAGTTGGCTGATGAGGAAACTCTAAGGATTACCCAATCTAAACAACAGAAAACAAACTGAAAGTTAAAATTGATGGGACAGTCCAGGGACAATTAAGGGACCTCCAGGACCATAACAACCAGTGGAACTTGCCAAAGTTCCAAGAGGGAAGAGAAGCAATGTGGAATAAGAAGAATAGCAAAAGAACTAAATGCTGGGTGTTTCTGGTTTGGGGAGAAATGTCTAAAACAGAAGAAACACAAGAAGACACATGACAAATACATGAAATCTAAAGACTAAGAAAGATTAAAAAAATGAGCTAGAGAGAATTCATGTTCCACCTACTTGGAAAACAACTTGGAAGACAGTGAGCAGTAGAGCTCTTGTCTGAAGCCATGGAAGCCAGAGAGGGAAATGGGACAGAATACTCCAAATAGCCCAAGGGCGGGCCGCTAACCTAGCACAGTTGTCTGCTTAGCACAGTAGCCTCCTGCAATCAGGTCATTCTCACAGGAGCCAAGACGAAGAATTTGTCCAAAGAACCCACCATCAAAGAAAGGCAAAATAAGTATAATAAAAAAGAAAAGGAGAGCCGGGTGTGGTGGTGCACAGTTTTAATCTCTGCATTCAGGAGGCAGAGGCAGGAGGATTCCTGAATTCGAGGCCAGCCTGGTCTACAGAGTGAGTTCCAAGACAGCTAGGGCTATACAGAGAAACCCTGCCTCGAAAAACCAAAAAAAAAAAAAGAAAAGAAAGAAAGAAAAAAGAAAAGAAAAGAAAAGAAAGAAAGAAAGAAAAGAAAGAAAAGAAAAGAAAAGAAAAGAAAGAAAAGAAAAGAGATGAGGGAAGGAGGGAGAGG
>NC_034590.1:53852364-53855683 GCF_900095145.1 Mus pahari | reverse complement strand
AAAAAAAAAAAAAAAAAAAAAAAAAAAAACAGACTTATACTGTAGTGTCATAATGAGAGTTCAACGGCTCTCACAGAAACTGGTTGACAATCTCTGACATGGTCAAGAAAGCAGGTGATCTTAAAAGAAGTGAATTCAATTGTGGAGCTGGCAGCCACACAGCCAGTGGGGTCCTCCTGTGTGGTCAGCTTTAGAAGTCAACGATTCTCTGAATTCTCCTCAACCACGAGGTGGGATTGCACAAAGGAGGTTTAGCTTCCTTGGGGGTGCTAGGATTCCCTTTAGAGGATGTGCTAAATATGTGCTCACAGCCTGTAGCTTGGATTTTCATTCTCTCGCTAGCTCTTCTGTGTGGCACAAGTTTTAAATCAGAGATTGTCAAACAATGTGTTTGCTAATTGAGCTTCAAAATTACGTGCTAATCCCAGTCTTACACAGCAAAACAGAGGTCTAAATACAATGAGTACTTCCACATGGCACTTTTTTTAAGTGCCTGTGCGCTGTGTGCCATGTGCCTTTTGAAGGACAAGCCTCCCTTGGTTATTCCTAGAGTGGAAAACCCCTGTTAAAGCCATCTAGGACGTCACCCTGGTGCTGGACAACTCTTGGGAGCCAAGGGTTACTCAATGTATTCTCTGAGTCCTGGGACGGACATCACAGAGGATCATCTGACAACACAGAGAAAACCCAATAAATGCGGCCAACAGAGCCACCTCCCTGGCCTGCTCCACTCAAGGGACTCCCAGTGGTGTACTGGGGAAGAACTCGTAGTTGTCTTAGCACATTATCAGTGCTACACTGCACATGCACTAAAGTGCTTGAGTTCTATTCACTTATGTTTTTCAGTAGAACTACATAATACATAGTCGAGGAGAATCCATCCCACGGTGTAGCGTAGGTTCGCTGTTCTCTTTGTAAAAGTGTTCAGGAATCTTTGAAGTGCCTTGGTTTTAAGTATATTGATAAGGACCCATCAGACATCAGCAATCTTGGGTCAGTTTCACAGTGGGAAACACCAAGGAAAATTGCCCCTCTACCCGACAGGACTGAACCGAACCTGCTAGAGTGTGGCCACCAGCTACTCTACGGTTCCCTTCCCTGCTCAGGGCATGGAAATGCTCTCCTGGCTCTGCTGCTAAAAGCTGTTAATGCATCCCAGAAAGTGTTTATAGAACATTCAGCACAAGTGCTCGCCTCCAGGGTTGTGAACGGTGATGTGTGCCACATGCCGGGAATACGGAGGAAGGCTCCAGGGTCAGCCCAAAGCCATCAGGCTGTTACCAGAGGCAAAGGCCACAGAACCTGGCCTGAGAAGTGCTGCCACATGCGCAGACCCCCACATACACAGTGGGGTCCAAAAGGGTCTGTGACAGAGATGGAGCCATGGCTGGAGGGAGGGTTACTTGGTTGAGCCCCTAACCAGGGCTCCGTGGAAAGGATCCTCTGCCTTCTCCATGTGAAGTATTTCCTCTGGAAGGAATTTGGCTTGAGTGTCCACAGGGTATTGAGTTTACTTTGCTCTGCTCTTCCCACTCGCCTCAATCTCTCTCAATGTAAGCAAACAGTAGTCAACAAATAGGCCAGCTTCCCTCCAGGACAGCCAAGACCAATCTCACCCGGGCTGACGTTTTCTACCACCCCTTCTTCTGTTGTATGGCCCAGCAAAAGAGTGGGTCACCTGTTGACCAGGAAAAGAAAACCGAGATTCCAAGAAGAAAGAAGGAATTCGCAGGCTAGGCCCTCACACCAGGGAGCATCCTGATGATGCTGTTTTTCAAGTCACCCAGAGTCCTGCCTTCCAGACCCACCGCAGCATCAGCCAGGCCTGCTCGTAACTGCGCCACCCCTCCCTTCCCTGCTATAGTGTTTTTTAACTCTACCATGTGTTAGTCTCTCTTTCATAAATTACAGATTCAGAAGATCCAGTGTATCACACAGTTTCAAATATACTTCTCTGTGAGCTGCATCAGCCCTTAGAATTTCACACCCTAGAAGGAGAAAGTGGCTAAAGCATGAGGCCCTAAGCTTGAACCCCCAGAGCTCACCCAAAACCAGGTGCATATGTCTGTAATTCCAAAGTCCCTACAGCAAGGTAGGAGGTGCAGAAAAGGGACATTAAGGGACATTTCCAGAAGCTCTCCGGACAGGTAGCCCACCTAGAGAAAACAGAGAAGAGCAAAGAGACCCTCCTTCACACGAGGTAGAAGGTGAAAACTGTGTGGGAAGCTGTCCTCCTCTAACACCCACACATGCATTGTAACACAAGACACCAACTACATGCACAAAACACACACCCAGCATACATACATATACATCATACACATGCAAAACAACCAAAGCCTCCTCTCTCTCATGACCACGGCAGCCGATTCTGTTTGTATTTGAGGATGGCGGAGATGAAAATGTCCGCACCACACAACAGCTCTAAGAGCAAGATTGTATGGGCAGCTTTGATGCTGAGATCCTGTATCCCAATTGGTTCTTGATTTGTCAGTAGCAGAAAAGATAGGCAGGACTTCCGGGTCCCTGGGCAAGCTGAGACCCCAGGGAAGAGACAGGTTTGTGATGCAACTAGTGAAGGAAGTTGACCAGCCATGTGAGATCTCATAACAGAGTGGCCACACAGGCCGCTCCTATAGACCGGCAGTCAGGGGCATTTAGCAAGAGCTAGAGGCGACTGAGCCAATAAAAGTTTAAGGCAGGTGGGAAAGGCAGAGATAAGAAACTGATAAGGGTACACTTTTCCAGGCAGGAGATAGTAGCACCCAGCAATTGTGCCAAGAAGGCAAGTTGAAAATGAACAACTGTATGTGTGTGTGTGTGTGTGTGTGTGTGTGTGTGTGTGTGTGTGTGTGTGTGTGTGTTATCAGATTCAAGGGAAGCTGGGAGGGGGTTGGTAGCGTGGTCACTTCCCTGAGCAAAGGCGTATAGAGAAAAAGCTACACATGACACATGATAATAGGGCTCCCTGAGCTACTAATGAACAATCTGGTAATGAGAAGAGATTCTCCGGAGTAAAGATGTCTGATAGTCAATTACTAGAATGCTGGAACAACAAATGACAGAGCAATCCAGAGACAAGATCCACAGGAGAAATGGAATTCAGTCTTTCCTAACAGCTAGGCCTGTCATTCCTCTTAGCGGACTTTGTCTTTATAACAATAGCTGGGCCAGCAAATGGTGGAGCCAAGTTCTTAGGATCAGTAGGAGACAAAGAAGTAGAAGACAGATCACTCCTCAGTGTGAGAGAACACAGAAGGAAGGAAGGAAGGAGGGAAGGAGGAAGAGAGGGAGGAAGGAAGGGGGGAGGGAGAAAGAG
>NC_034590.1:53828331-53852156 GCF_900095145.1 Mus pahari | reverse complement strand
AATGGGAACCTGGGAGGGAGGAAGGAAGGGGAGGAAGGGAGGGAGGGAAGGAGGGAGGAAGGGGAGGGAGGGAGGGAGGACACACTGAAGAAGAAGTGAGGAGAAATTCATCCTCTCTAATTCAGAGGAATGTAACTAATCATCCAATACAATAATTTATAAAAATGTTAAATTTCCAAATACCTTCAGGGTACAAATGAAATTAAACCTTTTCATACATTCCAAAAATTAAAACATGAGGTCATATTATGAAAAGAGGAAAAAAAATCTGAAACCCATAGCAAGATAATTTAATTGTTATGAAAAAAATTGGGAAGTATTCTCCTTTCCTCTGTCCTGTCAGCTGTTTAATTTCTTGCCAATGAAAGTCTATAGAACACAAAACTTGCCAAACTTGATCTATGAGGCACAAGAAATCCCAAGTAAATTAAAAACTATGAAAAAGATAGTTTGCTCTATCAAAAAGGCTGCAGAGATGGCTCTGTGGTTAAGAGTTCCTGCTCTTTCAGAGGACCAGTTCCCGGCACCCAGGTTGAAAGAACCCTAACTTGACTGTAACTCCAGTTCCTGGGGATCTGACACTGCCATCTGGACTCTGTGAGGACCCGCAGGGACACGCATACACACAGAGAGAGCTAATAATAATAACTACTATTATTATTACTACAGTTTTATATTTTATATTAATTTATTTAATTTATTATTAATTATACTTGCTACAAATATTGATAATTATTGATGATTGGTAACTTATTGTTACTAGTAAATTATTATTATTATTATTATTATTATTATTATTATTATTATTATTAAAAAAGAAGTAATCAAAGAAACACTTCCCAGAAGCATTCTGTGCTTCTTTTGCTTCACTGGCAAATTCTTTCAAACTTTTGAGGAACTGGTTGTCTCTCTGCTCCTTTGTTTGTTTAGTTTATGATTGTTTTGATTTTGTTTCTCTGATCTTAGGGCAGACTAAAAATGAGAGAAACTGATGAAGCCTGTGCCCCTGCTAATTTTATGACGTTAGTAAAACCTGAAAGCTGCCGTGTGAACTAACATCTCTTATGGATTCACACCTAGCAATACACAATAAAATATTTTCAAACAAAATCCAGCCAAGCATTAAACCCACAATACTCCATGGCAAGGCACAGCTAGGGCCAGGAATACAAGAAATATTTTAAAACATATTAGTATGATTCTGGGATTAATACAGCAAAAAAAGGGGGGGCATGGTTATCTAAACCTTGAAGAACTCTGCTGAGCAGGCAGGCTGGGAATTCCAGCTTCACATACCCTAACCCTAACCCTAACCCTAACCCTAACCCTAACCCTAACTCTAGTCACTGCTTGTGACAGGTGGTTCTCTTACAACCACGTAGTGGCCTGTCAAAATCAAGAGCTGTCCTAGAATCTCCTTTCCAGCTGTTGATTAGGACACGCACATGTGTAAACACAGAATAGCATTACTTAGTGAGCACAGCGTGAACAGAGCCCAAGTGTAGACCTTGATATTAACTGGTCAGGGCTTAATCAACCTTTTTTTTTTTTCATGAAATCATTTGGACTATAATCAAATAGAATTGAAAAGAACAATAAATATCATGGTAAATTACTTATAAAAATGCTAGTCCTTTTACCGAAACACTTCAAGTAATATGAAAAATTACTTATTTATTATAAAAAATTATTTATTTAGTCCTGAGGTCACAGGCATTGCCTTCCCATGGGTGACAGTGAGCAGTCTAAGAGAGTTTGAGGCCAGCCTCATTTACAGAGTGAGTTCACAGACAGCCAGAGCTACTCAGAGAAAACTTGTCTCAAAACAAAACCAAAACCCAAAACACAAAGCAAAACAAAACAAAACAAAAAAACAATGCTCCCTGGAACTCAGTGAAAATCCCACCCTGCCACAGAACGATATTAGACTATCTTCAGAAAGAGTCTAGTACACACTTCTTCCCTTTGCCTCCTACACAGTCTCTCAGAGAGGAGCATACTGGATTGAGCTAGCTCACACATCTAGCTCTGAGCTCAAGGAAGGTGTCCCGGTTAGCTAATCTCAGTTGTAGCTTGACACACCTGGGAAGAGGGACCCTCAACTGAGAAATCATCGTCCACATCCAGTTGGCCTGTGGCCATATCTCTGGGCCAGTTGCTTGACTGCTAACTGAAGTAGGAGGAGCCAGTCTACTGTTGGGAGGCACCGTTGGGCCCTGTGTTATACAAGAAGGTAGCTGAGGCAGCCAGTGGTCAGTGTCCTCCATGGCCTCTGCTTCAGGTCTGGCTTCTAGGTTCCTGCCTTGAGTTACTGCTCTTCTCTTCCTCACAGATGAACTACTGTCACCTGGAAGTGGAAAACGAAGCGAACGCTTCCACACCCAAGTTGCTTTTGCCAGTGTTTTATCACAGCAACATAAAGCAAACTAGGACAGCAGGTCAGGGCACTTCCCTCGCCCCACCTTTCCTGCCAGTTATGTGACAGCAGCAGAAACTGCATTTGCACAAACCTGAGAGACCTACCTGTGTTCCGGTTATCCATTAGGAGAAGGAGGAGCAGGAGAGCAAGAGGGAGGAGCAGAAGGAGGAGGAGGGACAGGAGAAGAGGAGGAGGAAGAGGAAGATGATGATGATCATCATCATTGTCTATCAGAACAGAACACAGGCAAAATCAATATGCACAGATGTTTAAAAATAGAAAGAAACAAAAGAAAAACATAGTCAAAGAACAGCATTGTGATTTGTGTATGACACATCTCCTAAGGCTCATTGCTGGAGTTTTTGTTTGCCACACAGTGGTGGTGGAACTTACTAAAGGTGATTGGATCATGGGGTCTCTGAGTTCAATAGTGGGTTAATATATCAATAGATCTGTAATTTGGTGCCATCACTGGGGGTTAATGACTCTCTAGGAAGTGGAGCCTAATGGAAGGATGTAGGTCACTGGGGGCGGGGACATGTCCTGGAAGCATGTATCTTGTTTTTCCCACCCCACCCAGTTTCCTGATCACCGTGAGGGGAGCAGCTTCCTCTGCCACCGGTTCCCACCACAGTGGATACTGTGCTTCACCTCAGGCTCAGAGTAATGGAGCCATCCAACCCTGAACCAACACCTCTGAAACTGAAACCATGAGTCAGTACACGTTTCTCCTCTTTTCAGTCGAATTTCTTTTCTCTCCATTCACATTTTCTCCTCACTTTCAGCAAAGAAGGCCTAAAAGCAGTCCCTAAGCTAACCTACTATAAGAAGGCGACTCTCCCACTTTCTTGCACCCATTCCTAGCCTCCAGCAGTACCCCTCTGCAGCAGGCCATACTATGCCCCTAGCTAAAAGAAACTGCTCCAAGGTCTTCCCTCCCGGTTCATGAACCTTGCCATTTCTTGCCTTCAGTCTGGGGCCTCTCTGGAGGCCTTCTTCCAAAAACCACTCTGGGTGCCCAGTTTCACCAAATACCTGAAATACCTGGATTTATGAAATCTATAAAAAGGAAGGGACTTCCTTGCCACAGTAGACTAAGCATGCTAAAAGGAGCCACCACTTTCTAAGTATATGTTAGCACAGAAGGAAGCTGAAAGATTAAATGGGTGGCACAAATTCTGAAATTTTTCAATATTTAAAAAGAAAATGCCGGGCGGTGGTGGCACACGCCTTTAATCCCAGCACTTGGGAGGCAGAGGCAGGCGGATTTCTGAGTTCAAGGCCGGCCTGGTCTACAGAGTGAGTCCCAGGACAGCCAGAGGTACACAGAGAAACCCTATCTCGAAAAACAAAATTAATTAATTAATTGATTAATTACATAAAATAAAAGAAAAAGAAAATAAGCTGGGTGTGGTGGCACACGTCTTTAATCCCAGCACTTGGGAGGCAGAGGCAGGCAGATTTCTGAGTTTGAGGCCAGCCTGGTCTACAGAGTGAGTTTCAGGACAGCCAGGACTACACAGAGAAACCCTGTCTTGAAAAAAACCATAATAATAATAATAATAATAAATAGAAAATAAGGCCAGAAAACAGCTTAGGTGTGCATGTATTTCCTCTCAATAAGATATTATTTCTAAATATGATACAAAGACAGATCAGAAGAGATTCTTGGAGCAGACTACATAAAAAGTTTCAATGCTGATACATCAAATCCACATATAAAAATACAATACAAATCACAAATAATTGGGAAATTATTTGCAATGTGTCAGTAACAAAGGGTTAATGTTCTTCATTCATTAAGAATACTTACAAGTTGACAAGAAATCCAAAATAGAAAAAGAGAACGTGGGGATTAAATTTTATTTTTCTACTTCTAATGTCTTGTGTATGTGCTGTATACAAATCGTGTGTGTGTGTGTGTGTGTGTGTGTGTGTGTGTGTGTGTGTGTGTGTAAGTCGGGGCTCAGCATTATTGTGTTCCTCAATTATTCTTCACTGTAATTTTTGAGACAGGGTCTCTCACGAATCCTGGAATCCACCAAATAGGCAAGACTAACCAACCAGCGAACTCCAGGGACCTTTGAGTCTCTACTCATCCTCCTCAGTGCTGAGATTACAGATGTGCAACTCCGTGCTCATCCTTACATGTGTGAGCTGGGATCCTGAACTCAGTTCTTGTGCCATTTATCCATGGAGCCATCTCCCCGGTCCTTTATTACTAATGCTTTAGGGATAAAATACATGAAAGCAGTAATACGAGTGGTCTAGAAGTCTATGTCTCACTAAGCCAAGCATAGTGACTCGTGCCTGTAATCCCAGCACTCGGGAAGCTGAAGAAATAGGATGGATACATGTCCAAGACCAGTCTGCACTATACAGAAAATTCAAGGCCAGTCTGGATACTTTTAGGAAGGTGATTTGATAATATAAATCAAAACCCTTAAATTTTAACATAGACTTGACTCCAAAATGATGTCCAGCCAAGGACATGTTTCAATCAAGTAATCACAAATATACACAAAGAGTGGTCCCCAGGCATAGTTACAGAAGACCTTTGAAATAGGAAAGAGAACCTGAGAGAATGTCTAATGCTCAGCATCGAAAAACTAATTATTGAAGTCTGATACAGATGCAATGTTATAAATACAATAAATATTATTAGAGTCAAATACTCCTCACGTTGATTAATACTTTTTAAACTATCAAAGTGAGTATTATGTCCTCTCTACATGTGTCTAAAAGTGTGTGTGTGTGTGTGTGTGTGTGTGTGTGTGTGTGTGTATGAACACGTGTTCATGCATGTAGAAGCCAGAGGCCAGCCTGGAGTATTGTTACTCGGGCACTGTTCACATGCCTACTTTTTTAAAGAGAGTCTATCATTGACCTAGGACTGGCCAAATAGTCTAGGCTGGCAGCAAGCCCCACCCCCAAGAGATCTGCCCATCCCCCTGCCCAGTGCTGGGATCGCAGGCATGTGCCATCATGTCTGACAAGTTTATGTGGGTTCTGATGGCTGTGCTCGGAACCCCATGCTTGCTGTGAATATCAAACAGTTTGCCAACTTAGCCACGCCATTACTTCTTTAAATAAACATGCATGCTAATAGTCCAAGGTCAGAACTGCATACAGGGACGCCTAAGAGGCTGGAAGCACTCACTCGGGATGATGCTGTTTAGCTTAACCTTTGTCCTTTCGGGGCTTCTCACGCTTCCATACTGAGTTCTGCCACTGTTGGTTTTAACTCAGAAATTCGGGAAGGTAAATTGAAAAGAAAGGACTTCACTACATTGTAAATTACTTTTATTGTTACGATAGCTTACTGATTCTAAAAGTGCTTTCAGAGGAGAATTCTCTTAAGTGTCTAAATGGCTGCTTGGAGAGCAATGGGGTTTCTGCAAATTTGGCCACAGTAATTTATAGCATATATTGGCTGGAGCTCTTCAGCACTGACAAATTCCAGGAAGTAATTGCATAAAATACTTGGAGAGGAAATTGCTTTATGCTTCCATGCTATTTATGGAAATTAGCATCTTTGTAAAAATAAAGCAAGAGGGATCACAATCGTAAACCCTGAAATGTGGTCTCCAGGATGCTCGGCTGGCGCTCGCAGACCATTAGTGATGCAGTGTGAGAATGCTGCTCTTAGGAAACAGTTACATGTAATTGCGGCTTTTTTCTTTCCTTTGTATCCTTAATCTCTTGCTTTCTCTCAGAAGCAGCCTGTGTCTCTGGCGAGCAGTTCGCGGAGAAAATCTTGTCATTCCATTTAATCTCCCAAAAGCTATGCACACCCCTCTTCAGTGTCTCAACTTTCTTTGATCCCCAAAGCCCCTCAAACCTAGTCCTTTGAAGTGACCCAAACATATCCCAGGATCAAGGTGGAACAATTGACTTCTTACCCTAAGCCTAATGCAAAACCTGAAGGAATTTTACAGTTTTTCTTATTTTTTTTCTCATTTCCACCTGAACTCTTACCAAGCTCTGTCCCCGTCTAAGTGGATTCTCAAGGGCCCCTGCAGTCATCGAATCTTGTTCACAATTAGCCTCTCGCTATGTCCGTAATCCAGGACTCGCCATTTCCAGGTGGGACTCGTGCCCGCAGCCTCCCAAGCAGCAGCTGCTCCAGTGAGCTCCCAGCAGTGCACAGTCCTGACAATGCCTCCTGCCACCTGATCGAGTCTCCAGAGACCCCCCCCCCCCCGTACTGCCTACAGAGTTCTTAGAATGTTCTTCAGGCTCCTCCCCACGGCAGGCACAGACTAACGCTTCCTGCCCGGTTTCAAATGCATGGTGTCTGGAAATCCAGAGGAGGAAACAGAGTTGAGAGGCATTTCTGAGCTGGCAACTCTGACAAAGTGGGTACAGGGCAAAGACAGCAGGAGGGACATTTGAACATCCCGGGATCCATGGCTAGTCCATAGTGAACCAGGAAGAGAGAGAAAGAGCAGGGATATCTGGGACTGAGGAGACAGCTCAGTGAGGGAAGAGCTTTCTGCCCAATCATGATCTGCCTTCAGATCCTTAGCACCATGAAGGAAGCTGCTCCCGGCAGTGTGTGCTTATAACCCCATTCCTGGAGACAGGAGCCCTGGCCAGCCTGTCTGGCCAATCAGCAAACGCCCTGGCCAGCCTGTCTGGCCAATCAGCAAACGCCGGATACAGTGGGAAACTCTGTCTCAGAAAATAAGGTGTAAAATCATTAATGAAACAACCTCTGGACAGACGGACAGACGGACACACACACACACACACCATAATTTGCATTCAGGATGAGTGTGTGTGTCTTTTCTGCTCAGATTCCATCAACACAGCTTGGAATATTTATTCAAAAATCACACAGAAAGTACATTCATGACACGAAACCTGGAGTAATGGGGAAACTACTTAGAACCAAGACAAAATGGAGAGAAGGAAAGGCAGAAAGAAAATTAAATGTTGCCTAAGGAAGAATGACTCTAGGGAAATAGCCAAATAGTAAGCAGGGATGTGAGTTACATAGATATCCACTACACACCACGGGCAGTAGGGCAGGCGCAACTGCTCATGTCCGTAACCCTAGTGCTGTGGGAGAAATGCAGACACGTCGATCCTTGGAGCATACTGGCCATGCAGTCGACAAATCAGAGAGCTGAGTTCAGTAAAAGACTCTGTGTCTGTCACACAAAAAAGGGTGACAGTGGAAGATACCCAGTGTCAAACAATTTCAAACTCCAGGATGCACACACACACACAGACACACCTATATAAACACATACACACATGCACACACAAAAACATGCATGTGCACATACATAGGCACAGTGCACACACACACGAATATGTACACACACGCACACACACACACACACACACAGCACTTACAGAGAGAGGGGGAAGAGAGGCAGATCGAGAGAATCAAAGTAAAACATATATGTGTGTATATATACATAAATATGCTAATATAATTTTATTAATTAGAAATCTTAAATGAGTTTTGTGAACTGAAATCCAGGTTCACCAGGGCCAGTTATACCTGCGAAGACTCCATGGGAGAAATCACTCCTTGTCTCCCACCTTCTAGAGGTTTCCAGCATCCCTTAGCTCCTGGCTACATTACTCTTCCAGTTTCCTTGGCAACCTCTTCTACTCCCTCTGCCTCTACTTCATCCTGAGCCCCACCCACTATGAGAAGTGCTGGGCTAACCTCCTCAACCCCTGCATTCGCACTCACATGCCAAAGTCTCTTTTGTCACATAAAGAGCAAGGGTGGCTTCTAGGGGTTAGGATGTGAACATATGTGGGAGCCATTATTCAGCCTTCCACACTTTCCAGAAGCTTCTATTCCTTAGACACAGTGACTCTGTCAATATTACAGTGGTCAAAAAAATAGAAGCTTGGAGGGGCAGGGGAGCCTCTGCTCCTCTTCACTAGGAACATCAGGTCCTAAGGCAAGATCCAAAGCAACAGCAAGCTGCCAGGCCCAGTAGGCAAGGAGAGAGGCCTTTCCTACGGCTGAGTGGGAGGAGCCTTTGGCTTCACCAGCTCCAGCCCTGAGCCTGTCACAACAACTTGTAACCAGAAACCACAAGAGTTTACACTTTCTGAGATTTAATAATAAGAATCTCATTTTTAATAGTTAATTAGAATGTCCCAGACTTCTTACAGCTCCGCCTCACACATCTGAATGTCTTCCACCAACTAAGTACCTTGTAGCCTATCTGGAGGCAAGGGGAACAAGACTGAGGAACACCTTGAGCCCACTCCCAACATTAAAATCCTAAGACTGATGGAAAACTTCTTACAAAGCTCAAATGAGCCTGGGGGGAAATACCAGAGACAGTCCTGTCCACTTCTGCAAGAACTTGCTTTGAGGAGATAGCCCCTACCTAGAATAGGCGCATCTTCTCTCCTCAGCTCATGTCTCTTGAGCGCCCCCTACAGCTTCATAGCAGAATATGCAGGCACAATGCTAACCTCAACTCCCTCGCAGCAGTAGAGTTGACATTCATTGCCCACATCCTTGTTTTGTTTCACCTTTTCCCACTTCACAGTGCATTGCCTCTTGCAAACAATGTTACAAAGTGGGTACTATTCTGAGTCCCTCTCTACAAGTGTGGAAATAGATGTAATGCACAGATGTGTGACCCAGCCATACACACGGTGTGCTGCTGCTATGCCAGCAGTGGGTGGTGCCGATGACTGAGACCATTACCCTAACGCATGGAATCTGCACCTCCACAGGCTCACAGATATGGAAAAATCCAAAGAGGTCACTGAATGATTCAACCCGGGCAAATGCCTTAGGGGCTCAGTCCCACCTGACTGGGAAGGACATTTCGTGTGTCCTACTTCAGATCCTTTGATGAAATGGAAAAGCAAGTCATCTGCTTTTACAACACTGCACCGCGCTCTCCAGAGAAACCCTAAACCACACCCCCGACTGTAACTTTTTAGAAGACATATTTTATTTCAAATTATGTGTATTTCTGTATGTGTCTATAGGGTGGGTGTATGCACATAACTGCAGTTGGCCATGGAAACCAGAAGAGGGCGTCAGATCCTCAGGAGCTGGCTGTTACCCCGCGTGCCTAGCAGATGTTTTAAACCACTAAACGTCTTTCTCTCCATCTACTTAGCCTTTCTTCTAACAAAACATAACCATTAAAATATGGTCACAGAGGAACACTGTAAAATGGGATAAAGGGGATGATGTCCCTCACTAATCAGTTGTGTGTGAGCCACAGAATTGATGGGGTACTGAAAAGGGCTTAAAGGCAGTAAATCCAAGAGACTACAGCAAGAGGAACACACACCCCCGCTTCATTTACCCAGAGTATAGATTTTCATCCATGCCTGCATGCTTGTTTAACCGACTTAAGCCTTTAAGTACTAGGCTGTCTGCTAAGATCGTGAGGGTGCACAGACCACAGCCAGAAGTGAAATCCCCAGGGAAGTGTTGTCTTGTTCTAAGTCACATAAGACGTTGCACGGGATTAGTAGCCACCCTCAGGACACGGTATTAACTGAAATGTTCCCTGCATTTTTAGGTCACGGGCCCACACACTTCTTGGCTGAATCCAACTGCAAACATATTTGTCTGGATCTCACTTTGTTATAAACCAAAGGGTTGTGGAAGAAATCTGGACGCCCCAGCTATCTTGAAATATAAGAAGGCCCAGCAGTCCAGGACTTGCATTCCCATTTAGCAGTGGCAAACTGGAGTCAGGCAGGCACTGTTCTTAGTGGAGGGAAATCGAGGGTCCACCTTGTTGGGGTCCACCATTCCCCATCGTTTCCTCAGCAAACTCCCCTAACTCCCTTAACTCTGACCAATAGACAAGTAAGAGTGCAATCCATGAGCTTAGCTTCCCAGGTTGGGTGGGAAAGATAAGAGTCTAGAGAAATGGTTCTCAATCTATGGGTTGTGACCCCTTTGGGCCACATGGGTCTCCTAAGGCCATCAGAAAACACAGGTATTTACATTATGGTTCATATCAGTAGTAAGCTTAGTTATGACATAGCAATGAAATCATTTTATGGTTGGGGGGTCTCCACAACATGAGGAAGAGTATTATAGGGTCACAGCATTAGGACAGCTGAGAACTACTTCTCTAGAGAGAGATCCACACAATATCGGGGTGTGTTAACAGTGAATCCAGAATAGTTATTTAGTGGCTAAGCTAGTGTGGGAATCAGACTCTTCCTGATTTCTAACACATAGCTTCTCCTGGACAGCCACTCTAGTCGGGAAAGACAGGGTCCACCCAAGCCCCCAATCGTTCAGTGGTGAACGGGTCCACACGGTATGAAGTTCCTGCTCTAGATCCAGAGAGGACCCCAGATCTTTGAGCTTTCCTTACAGAGAAGCCAACCACAATATGATTGGTATTAGATTCTCTAGTGCAGCGTTAACACCGCTCCTACATCTTGCATGGACTAGAATACTATTCCTATGCAAAAACAGGCATACTCAGCATTCTTAGTAGCCCATTCTATTACCTGCAGAAGACCAGAGACTGTAAAGATTATTCGTGTCAGCAGCCACCAGGATCCTGTCCAGGAAGCCATGGGGTCCAATATCATAGGAGTCTCCCTCACAGCCTACAAAAGAAAAGACAAAAAGAAAATGCCTAGTTTGCAACCAGCTCTGGCTCCAGAGGCAGAATCTGTGAGCTAAGGAACCAATCGGAAAGGCAGGGACCCTGAAGCCCAAGCAGTGTCTTGGAAAGGTTTGTGTTGGCCCAGGATGGGATTGTCTGCTGCAGAATGGAGTCAATACGGGGATCCCTTTAGGATGAGTCCACCAAGATCAGAGACTGCCTCCAGTCAGCAATTCATCCCTCCAGTGCTCCATCAGTAGGGACAACCCTGCCTGGACACCTCCTAGCCTGTTTGTCAGCACCAGGGTGTGGCTTTTGGCGTTCGGGGGTTGGGGATAGTGGGGAGGACCAGCCTAAAGCCAAGGATTAGGACACCTGCCAGTTTCAATTCCTTGAGGCAAAAATGAGTCTGAAGCCAACTAAACTAGACCAGCGAGGGAAGAACCCTGCCCAAGGGCACACAGCTAGGAGAGGAACGCAAATCGGAGAGTTAGAGGAATTTCTCACTAGATGATAGAATGCCCTCTGCTTCCAGGCCTGCCTTTAAGAGAGTTCTGGTGGCCACAGTTTTGCCGAGTGTAATCTCTTAAAGGTGAGGAAGAACTAAGACCAGGAGGGCGACGAGGACCGTTTTCCCCAATGTGTTTTCCTGTCAGTTTACAGGGAACTCAGTTTGAGTGGAGACTGGAAAAGCAGAGGTCACACTCGACTCCCGCTTCGCCTCGCGGGCGCCTTGGCGGTGTCGGTGTCCGGGGGCGGGTCGGTGGCTTCTCTCCATCTGGAGAAAGCATTAAGGCCTGGCTTAATGCGATCCGCAAATGTGCTGCTGTTTCCGACCTGAGGCGGCGACTCTGGGACGAAGGGAGGCGGCCAGGGCTGGGCCCAGGACCATGCGCCCCTCTCCGCTGGCTCGCACACTTCAGCGCCCGCCACCCTCACGCCTCCTTTCCCTGGCGTGCGTCTCCTCTCGTTTCTCTGCGCTCCAAGCGTGCGAGCCTCAGTAGCCAAACCTCCGGACCTTCGAACACTGCAAGCAACGATCAGCCCGCAGTCCGCTGACCCCGCAGGGTATCCCCCATCATCCAGAGCACCCCTCGCTTGCAGAGGACCACGGAAGGTTCTGCCCAACGTTCCCGGATCCTGTAGCGCGCCTGCCCCGAACTGTCTAAGCCCCATAGGACAGTGCTTCGATTGTGAAGCCCCGTGATCAGCCAAGACCCTACTTGCCAGTAGCGTTCCCATCAACTTGCCCAGCCTTACCATCCTCGGAGAGACCGGTCCTTGGATCCCCGCGGGTGTTTCCAACCCGGCGGGCGTCGCGGCAGAGTCTGTCGGTGCAACTGGGAATGCGCGCTGAGAGATGGTGGCGAGCAGCGCCGACTCGGCGACACCTCGTGCGGATCGCGGGATCCCGACGGTCCCCGACGCCGGCCTCCAGCCCGCGCCGCCGCCAAAGTTAAATGGGGCTGGGACGCGGCCGCCCCGCCTGTCCCGCCCCTCCGGGCGCGCGGAGCGCAGTGCTGGCCCCGACCCAGGGGCGGAGGGCGCGCGCCGCCACCTGCGCCGCCCGTCCGGCAAGTGCGCGCCGCGTCTGGGGTACCGTCCGTCCCTCCCGCCCTGCGTCCTCTGCCCTAACCCAGGGGTGCTGGGAATGCGGGGACAAGCGGTCCACTGAGCCGCAGCCTGGCGGCTCGGAGCGCTCGGGGCCGCCGCGGCCACGGCGAGACTCCGCTGGAACGCTTCTCCGCCCGCTTCCTGGAAGCCACTCCTCGCCCTGGGCCTGCAGCCAGGCCTGGTGCCAGGAGCCCCGGCTGCCGCCGGCGGCAGCGCGCTGGGGAGGCGGCCGCTGCGCTGCGGGCCAGCCAGGCCAGCCAGACCAGTGCGAGGATGCCACCTCCTCCCAGCGCCACCGCCAAACCCTGGGGACCTCGGCTGCTAAGTAGTACCCTGCAGAGGCTTCCCAGAGTCTACCCACTCCTGCTGGTAGCCTTAAGAGCTTGACCATCACCCATTCGAACAGCCCCTACGGTCTTGGTATATTTGGGGACCATGGATGACCCAGCAGGGACACCTAAACCTGATACCTGGAGCCCCCGGTAGGAAACAGGTTTGGGTCCCACAAAAGTCCAGACCTGCCAGGAAATAAATACAGCTACAGCACTGGGGCCTAGAGGTTTGGAAGAGAGGCGTCCCAGTCATGAATGGAGGAGGGGTGAGGGTGCCTTGAGCACTTTTGAAGGGAAGAAAAGTCATGGAAGAGACATGGGGGCTTGGCTTCATCCCAGCAATAGGAGCCAAGGGCCAGGTGTTCCATTTAAGGCACCATTGTGCCTCCAGTCTTTGCTCCCTTGAGTGATGCCACTTTGCCAAGTGGTATGTGTAGCCAGCCTTCCCAACAGCAGTAGTTCCTAGAGTTATCTTAACTCCTCGGGGAGTAGCTTTTCATGGTGATCAGAGAGGCCAGGTCTGGAACTGGTTCCTAGGCACCTATTTCTCTCTGGAGTCTGAAACATTTGCATCCCAAGTTGCTCTCTTGCCTAGTGGACAGACGGCTGGTGTGCTCCAGAGTCCATTATGGCATTGCCAAGAGTTCCCCCTACGTGTTTTCCACACCTGTTCTCTCCTTCCCCCAGTCAGATGGCCTCCTCTGAGCAGGAGAAGGGCATCAAGACTGTCTCTCCACTCCAGAGAGGGAAACGGTTGGAAACCTATGAAAAATGAGCAGGTGATGCATGGGAAGGGATTCAGGAGGAACCAAGAAGGGAGGACAGAGCTAGACCACGACTAGCTCACCCGCAGACAACTGAGTCTCTCTGCTCACCCTAGTTTAGCTCTGGAAAGTAGAAAAGATAATACACATATGGGTACTGGGCTATTGCTCTGATGGGAATTATACAGGATTAGGTTCCCATGAGCCTCCGGTTATGTTTTGACAGCCAGTTGGCACACTGCCTTATTTTGTATGCCTTTCCGTGTAAAAGCACCTTGTCTAACACATGTTCATTCATTCTCCCTGAGCTCCTGGCACCGGCACCTGTTAACTCTCCTAACAAGGGACTGCTCTCTAGCTGTTCACATCCACATCCCAGCCTCTTGGTCCTGGGGGAGACAGAGCCAGCACTGTGCTCAGTGGTTGCCTCAAACCATGCAACCAACAGCAAAATGTTACATCGAGGACATTAAGGATAATGGTTTACAGAATAAGAATGGAATAGACCCAAGAAGACCAAAGAAGTCTTGTGGGACCTTAGCAGCGAGGGTGCACACTAACTGACTCCAAATGTTCACTGGCCTTCCGATGACTTTGGAAGTGTTGTGTGCTTTGATGGTATGGTGACCGGTGATGATTATGAAGCAGGATATGACAAACGAGAAGGATCCATGGTGTGTGTGTGTCTACATCAGTGCATCAGGAGAGGAACAGCCATACTAACACTTCGGAACATCTATAACACACCATGTGGCAGTTTGAACGAGAATGGTGCCATACGGTCATGTTGAATCCTTAGTCCTCAGTTGGTAAACTGTTTGAGGATGAGGAGAGGCAGCCATGTTGGAGGAACGGTGTCACTGGAAGGGGGTCTTGAGGTTTTCAAAAACACAAGTGATCTCCTGTGGCTCTGTCCTCCTGCTGCCTGTGGATTCAGATGTAGAACTCTCAGCGGCTTCTCCTGCACCGTGTCTGCCTGCGTACTGCCATGTTACCCACCATGATGATAATGGGCTAACCCTCGGAAACTGTAAGCCAACCCACAATTCATTGCTTTCCTCTGTAAGAGTTGCCTGGACCCTGGTGTCTCTTCAAAGCAATTAAACAGTAACTAGGAAACAGCACCAGAATCTATTCTAGGCATTTATTAGGTACTGCTAATTCAGCCTCCAGCACAGCTTATTGGATGGCATATTGGTTTGACCCAACATAAAACACTTAAGAGGAGGAAAGATTTCTTTGGGCTCACAATTTCAAAAGTGTGTCAGTTCATTGCGGCAGGGCAGACATGATAAATCAGAGGGCAGGTTCACATCTTGGTAGCCAGAAACAGAGAAAGGCAAAAGGATCTGGGACCTGCTAAATGATCTTCAAAGTTACAGCCTCGGTGACACCTCCGCGGCCACGTAGACTCCCCTTTCCAAAGTTTCTACCACCTACCAAAACAGCACTGTGGGCTGGGCAGCAGGCACCCCATGCATGAGGCTCCGGGGGACACTTCACATCCACACTGCAGCAAGTAGGTGTTTTTATATTCCTGTTTTACAAATGAGACACATGAGTAGAAAGATTTAAGCCCCATATGTTCTCAGCCACTAGACTGATGTCTCAAATCATTCACATTCTAAACCTAGCCTATAGCATCGTAGAATCAATTGGAAAACTTGCATGAATATTCAGGAAGAAATGGAGAATTCAAAGAACTATTGTGTTTGCACCTTGGCAGCTGCATCAACCTCAGCTCCCCCTGTGTGCAACAGAGGAAGGCCTTGAGCAAGATGCCTCTGGAGTTGGGGACATTGCTGGGAAATTTTAAGTGGCTCTACTCTTAGGTATTAATGTCTCCACAGAACTTCCTGTCTCATTTTCCTTTAGGCACTTTTGATTCCTGAGCCAGCCTCCAAGGAATGCCTCACACTGTAAACAGGGGCCAGAACAGAGCCTTTATTTCTTCAGGTTCCATCTAGAGTCAGGCTGTTCCTACAAAGAGCAAGCTGAGGGTGAGACATTAGAAAGGGAAATGCCACCCATCCTCTTATGGAAGGTCTGCTACTCTGAGAATTCCGGCACGTCGAACCATCTCATGAAGGTGGCTAAGGTGCTGGGAATGGGAATGGCAATACATTATAGAGGACAAGTGCCCCCCATCCCCATAGGCTATCTGTACCTCAGAGAGGTCCCATGGAATGATCTTAACTGTCAACTTGACTGGATTCCAAAACCACCTAGGACATTATCAAGCAAACGTCCATCGTGGTATCTACAGAGATGGCTAAATTCTGATGAGTCTGACCTCAAGAATGCATTAATCCCTTGATGGATTCATAACACAAAGGCATAATTGGGATATGTTGAAAGGCAGAAGACAGACATACCTAGAGAACATAGGTTATGCGGCGGCGAGGGGGGGTCTTTGGAAGCCTCCTCTTCCCCTGGGCCCTATTCCTGTACCCCCTTTTCTTGACTTCCTGGCTGCTGTGGTGTGAATTGCCCTGTTTTCTCACACCCTTGCCACCATGATGGAGTGCCATCCCTCAGACTATGAGTCAGAATAAATCTTCTCTGCTCTTGTCCCTATATCTGGACACAGCTACATAAAAGGAACTACTGTGTCAGGTTGCTGGGCTGGGTCATCCATCTGCCCTTTTTACTCTGAGCAAGGGCAGATGGTGCCTCCCCTCAGTCACAGTGTAGTGGTTATTCCTGGTTGTCAACTTGAATATATTTGAAATGAACTACAATCCAGAATTGGAAGGCTCACCAGTGAACCTAATCCGGAGGCTGGGAGATAGAAGTTTCTGATCTGGATCTTGGTATGGAGATCTTGAGACACAGTGGTGATTGAATCCAGAAGATTAAGACAGGGAGATCTCTGAGTGGTGGCACACCTTTAATCTGGGCTACACCTTCTGCTGGGGACCATATAAGGACATTGGAAGAAGGGAGTCTGGCTCTCGCTCTTTCGCCTTCTTGCCGTGTGGGACTCAGCAACTGCTAGATCCTTGGACTTCCATNCACAGCTACTACTGAACCATTGTTGGGATTTGGACTGCAGACTGTAAGTCATCAATAAATTCCTTTACTATATAGAGCATATCCGTAAATTCTGTGACTCTAGAGAACCCTGACTAATACACACAGTCTTCCCTCTCAGGCTTCAGGTCCTCCCTTGGTACCTGACTCACATGTTAAGGAAGATGTTGTCAAAGGCATGGACTGGGGAGACAGGAGCGTGGGAAGGACAGAAATTAGGGAATCCTGAGAGAGGCTGAATGACCTGGCCGTCGTGTGAACTCCTCACCTGATCCACCATTAGTTTCTAGGTCAGCCTTCTTCTTCTTCTATCTCCTAGACTTTCTTCTCTTGAGAAGCTGCACTACCTTGGGGACAAGGAGTTACAAGCTGACTCCCCTGAGAGGACTTGGAAATCAAGCTCTGTGTCCGACTAAGACACACCTTCTTAGCTTCCTGGTCTCTGCCACCTGTCCAAGGGTCTGCTGCTGCCTGTAAGAATTTCATACTTGCCTACTCTTCCTGTCTGGAAATATGATGAAATCTTTAGGAGCTGTGGACATGAGGTATCTCACTGGAAGTGGGCAGGACGGTAACATCTCCCCACGTCCCACACTTGCTGATAACGTGAGCAGGCCGCTTCCTGCTCTTCCCACCATGCCATGACTTCCCAGCCGCTGTAAGGGTCTGGAACTGTAAACCAGAGTTCCCATGAAGAAGCCATTGTGTCAATCCTGGGCTGACGTAGTGATCCCAAGATCTTGAACCCACCAGGATCTTGAGTCATTTGGCAAGGAGAGCTACAAACAGGAAGTGGAACCAGATAGAGTGAGGGATTACAAGCAACAAAACTGGAGGGGTGAAGCCGTCTAGATCACTTCAAGCTGAACCCTCAGATACTGGACACGGAGCTGCAGAGTGTTTACCTGCTGGGTGTGGGGTTTGTTCTGCTCTTTTCTTTTAGAATAGAAATTTATACTCTGTGCCATTTGCATCGGGTCACAATTGAAGAGATGGCTTTGGGTCTCAGAAGAGACTTTGGGCCTTGGAACAGTGATGAGATTATAAGACTGTTGGAACTTTTGCAATTATATTAAACGTATTTAGCGTCATGAACTTGCCATGAGTCTATGGGGGCCAAGGAGCTAAATGCAGTAGTTTAAATGAGAAATGTCCCCTGTGGGCTCCTATGTTTGAACACTTGGTCCCCAGTTGGTGGTACTGTTAGGGGTGTTGTGGAACTTGTAAGAGATATAATCTTGCTAGAGGAAGTACATCACTGGCAGCTGGCTTTGAGCATCTATAACTTCACCGCAGCTGACTCTTTGTCTCTGTCTCTGTCTATCTCTGTCTCTCTGTCTCTCCCTCCTCCCTCCGTCCCTCTCTCCCTCCTCCTCTCCCTCCCTTTCCCTCTCCTTCCTGTGTGTATGTAAAAACATGTGATCAGCCAGACTCCTGCTCCTGCAGCCCTGTCATGCCTTCACCACTATTACGGACTCTGTCCCTCTGGAACAGTAGACTGAAAAACAAACAAAAACAAAAAACAAAAAAAAAACTTTTTCTTCCTTAAGTTGCTTTTGGTTGTGGGATTCACCACAACTGAAAAAAACAAAAAACAAACAAACAAACAAACAAACAACAACAACAAAAAACCCTCTCCCTGCTCTCTAGCCTGATGGAGTCCCTCTGGGGTCTTAAAGGCACCAAGTTCACAATTCTGAGTCAGGAGCTTAAGACTCAGGCGGGGCAGCACGGGAGATATGAGATCATCAGAACCCCTGTCAAGAAGCTGAGGGAGACGGTGGCTGCTGTACCCAGACAGTTCTAAACCTTCAAGGAAGGCTAGAGCCCCCTAATGTCATGTGAGGGATGAAACTATACTTGGTAGCCCTTTCAAAGCCAGCAGATCCTGCAAGCCACACCCCCAAAGGCTGGCTCCTGCTGGCTTCTGGGTTTAGGGAGGTGCTGGCCTGGTTCAGGGTATCTGCACCTTGCACCTTGAAAATCCTATGTGTATCCAGCACAAGTCCTCAGAGACTGCACACATCTATATATAGTCATAAGTTTGGTTTCTCTTATAAACCCAGTTATGTTATGTGAATATATCTTTGTTTTAATCCTAGGTATGGGATAGGAGATGCCTCAGTTCATCCATAGCCATTAACTATGATTGTCTCATGCTCTAGGTAGGGCATGGTCTTTGCCAGCTGCAGATCGTTTAATTCTGGGGGCTCTTGAGAGGGAATGAATGCCAGAGCCCTGAGAAGGACCGGGAGGGGTGCTCCAGAAAGAAGGCGGCGGCCGCTGCTCCCCACAGCTGCTCCTCGCTGCTGTTGTTTCTGTTTGTCAGATGACCTTGAGCCATGTGAGCAGAGAGATGAGAAGAGGCTGGAGATAGCCTGGCGACAACGACTGAACTTGCCCCCCCCCCCGGAACGCACCGACCGACCCTAATCAGCAGGAAGTAGCCCTAAAGAGATCCATGGCACCTTTCCCCTCTAACTTTCTTTCTCCCCTACCTAGTGGTAGAGAGGCAGTGGGAGGAATTAGGATGGAATAAAGGTTGGAAGGGAGGTAGAGGAATAACAACATAATAAAATAGCTTTAAAAACCATGCCCACACACATCAGAAGCTTCAAAGCTAACACATATAAGAGAGTACATACAATATTTTTCCTTTTAGCTATGGGTTACCTTACTTGGAGTGATTTTTTTTCTCCATCCACTTTCCAGAGATTTTCATAATTTTTTAACAGCTGAATAATAATCTATTGTGTAAGTGTATTGCATTTTCATGATCCATTTCTTAGTTGACAAACATCTAGGCTGCTTCCAGTGTCCAGTGAACAGGATGAGCAAGGACCTCTGTAGTAGGATGGACAGCCCTCCCTCAGGGTAGATGCTCAAGAGTGGTACAGCTGCATCTTGAGGTAGCTCTATTCCCAGCTTTCTGGAGAGCTGGCGCGCTGGTTTACACTCCCACTGGCAGTGAATAAGTGTTCCCCTTCCCCCACCTCCTCTCCAGCACAAGCTGTTGTTCGTTTCATTGGTCTTGGCCATTCTGACTGCTATAAAATGGAATCTCAGAGTAGTTTTAATTTTCATTTCCCAAAGGCTAGGAATGGTAAACATGTTTTAAGTGTTTCTCAAGAGATTTGTGCTTCATCTTTTGAGAGATATTTAGTTCTGTACTCCATTTAAATTGGGTTGTTTTCTTGATGTTCTTTATATATTCTAGATACTAACCCTTTATTGGACATATAATTGGATATATATATATATATATATATATATATATATATATATATTCCCAATCTGTAGGCTGCTGCACTGCCAGAATGAGCTATATCCACAGTTCATTACCTCACTTGACCCTCATCAGAAGTTTCTTCTTAGAGGAGATAGGAAGGAACACAGAGTCCCACACCTGGACACTGTGCAGTTGGGGCCCTCAGTCCTGAATGGGGTGTCTTCATCAAAGTCCTCTCCTTAAAGCTCAGCTCTATGCAGAAGAGGAGGCATCAAGATTGTAGTGACAGACATGAGTGGTGACTTCCAAGAAACAGTGTCTTCTAGATACAACAGGACTGGCGCACATATGAACTCACAGACACTGTGGCAGCGTGCCCAAGACCTGCACAGGGTCAATCCAGACAGGGTCCCAGAGCAAAGAGGGGGAAGCGGACACGAGAACTCATCCCTGGACATGAGAACTCACCCCTGGACGAGAAGCTCTGTTTTGTGGACATTTTGTTTTGTTTTCTTTGAGAATGGTTGTTTATTTAGTTGTACTTTGTTTTTTTTTTTTTTTTTTTTTTTTTTTTTTTTTTTTTTTTTTTTTTTTTTTTTTTTTTTTTTTAAAGAGAACATGCCATGGGGTAAGTAGGGAGGCGGGGAGGATCCGGGAGGAGTTAATCGAGGAGAGAGACATGAGCAAAATAGCGTGTATGAAATTGTTTTCATTTAAAAATGAAAAAGAAATAACAAGCCTTAATCATTTTCCTTAGCTTCCTGGCAGTAGAGATTCCCACCCTAGCTCTTGATGTGATTCACCAGGAGACCCTGAGCTGAGCCGAGCTGCTGTTAGAGGTATGCTCTAGAGCAGCGGTTCTCAACCTTCCTAATGCTGTGACCCTTTAATACAGATCCTCATGTTGTGGCAATCCCCAACCATAAAGTTATTCTCATCGCTACTTCATAACTATAATTTTTCTACTGATTGCAATGAATTATGATGTAAATACATGATATGCAGGATGGTCTTAGGTGACCCCTGTAAAAGGGTCTTTCCACCCCCACAAAGGGGTGCAACTCACAGGTTGAGAACCTGCCCTAGTTCCTATAGAACTGTGGTCTAAATAAACCTCATTTTTATGAGGTTATCCATCTAGGAAGGACTCTATCGCAGCCAAGCGGCAGCAGACTTAAGTACCACTTAAGTACCACACATCAGCAAGCACACGAATTCTGCTCGAGATTACCTGAACTTTGCACTTAGTCTTAATACCTGTGTCAGACTGATATTTACAGAACAAATTGGAGGTTATGAAGGGACAGGATATCCTAGAAGAGGCAGATTGACCACACAAAAGTGATGCTCAAAGGCCAGAAAAGTCATGGGAGAAATTTAAAACCCTTCAGTCACCTCACAGGGGCCTGAAAGCAACATTAGGGCATTGTATCATGTTGTGTCTGTGTTTACAAGTCCAGGTTACCCAGGAACTTATTGGATGAGGTTTGCTATGTGGCTCAGACTCTCCTGGGGCCACAGGCACACACACCCCATTCAATACTGCTCTAGAATGCACGTTGGTTTATACTGAAGAATACAACAGAAAGTTAAAAGAAATAATAATAATCTTTTCAGTAAGATCCTGTGCTCTGCTTAAGCTTTCTCACTTCAAATACTATTTTCTCTCTAAGAAAGGGAGCTATTTATTAATCTCAATTACTTCATTATTCATCCTTCATTTTCTAAAAGAATCCTGTGTGGGATCCCATCCCTGACAACTTGGGAACACCTGCATTTTACTCCACGACTGATTAGCTAGAAGGAGAAGAGAAGAGTATAAAAGATCACATTTCTCCAGCTCCCCACAGCACTTGATGTTTTACTCTCAGGTCAGGAAGTGTCACAATCTCAGCCCGACACTGTGTTGCTTCCACTGGCCGTGCACCTCGAGACAGGGTCGTCTGCTTACCGCTCCCTTGCGTGCCCCTTCCTTGCTCCTCGCTCACTCAGTGAGGCAATATTTGCATTGGAAGCACTGCAAAGGAATAGTTGAAAAGTATTTTTTCCCCCCCCAAAAAATAAGTTCAATAAAAACATTTCTATGTATTAAGGTTTGCCGAGCCCGTTAACTTTGGGAGGACTTTGTTAGCCAATTAAACATTTCCCGTCTTAACACAGACTCAGACAGAAATGTTGTGAGGTTGTTGTGTGAAGAGCCAGTTTCTTTCAGACCCCAGATTCTGCGTCTGGTCGGCTTTGGAAGCGAGGGTCCGGTCAGTGCTGTGCGGCAGTAGGCAGTGCACATTCATTGACAACTACTTCTTGCCAGACCCCCACACAGACTTAGGAACACAGTGGTCACCACATGTGTCTTGCAGAAGCAAGTGAGGTACAGCGTGATAAATATGCCCAGAGGTAAAAGAATGGGATACTATAAACATATCAGACAGTAACTAATTCAGTCTTGGGACTATTAGAAGCTATTTTCAGGTCAATTTGGGCAAAAAAGTTTGAGCACAAGTACCAGATCTTGCTAAATAAAATCAATTCAATATCTTGCTCACTCTGTATTCTCTAGTACAAAACAAATGTGTGTTTTAGAACAGTATAAGCTGGGCATGGTGGCACGTACCCGTGGTCCTGGCTACTAAAACCTGAGGAAGGAGGACCGGGAGGCCAGCAGGTCAAAGGGGGTAGGAGCAACACAGCGAAGCTGGTCTTTTATATTTCACTCTTCCATACAACTTACAACACAAGTTATATGACTGACTGTAGGGAATCTGCGCAATGAATAGCTTCCCGGCACGTTCTAGAGCAAAGCCTATTTGGGGCGAAACGGTTTCAAGCTTGCACTTATCGCTCTCTCTACTCTCTATCCATCCTTTCCTGGGTGGCCAGCTGACCTCCCCAGCACAGGAGGAGCATGTGCCTAGCCAACCACTCTCTTCCCCTCGGCATAAGGGGCTGCTGAAGCCTCAGCTATGCGGTGGCTCCTGTCCCCACTTCCCAGTGCTGACAGAGACGCTCTGCCGTGTCTATTTAATAATCTCCAGGGGGGAGAATAACCAGTATGAGTAAAGCATCCGGACTTAAAACAGTTTTTGAAATCAGAGGTTTCTGCCCGATCTGGAATTTCTTAGGAATACCAGTTTTCAAAAGTTCTTCTCCATTTTCTGACTGTGAGTGTTACAGAACACTGGACACTCTGTTCTCAATTTTCTTGATCCGTGTGTGAATCAGGGGATGCTTACTTCGTGTAGTCTATCCCCGCTTTGGTTGTTTAAAACGGCAATGATACACTGCACAGGTGCACACTTAATTGAATGACATTGGAGATCTTGTGTGAACAACAGAGTGTGTCCCACACTTACTTTACCAGAGATCAGGCTACAAGAAAACTTGTCAAAGCTGCCTTGGAGGACTCCAGCCTTTCTGAGTATATCTGCCAAGTTCATGAGCTAAGAAAACGTCTCTCCAGCCACACCCACTGGGCAATATGACCCAATAGTGAAACCCCAGATAAATGTCTTAAGTGGATTAGTGTGATTGCCTCTTAAATTTGTTTTTCAAAACACGGAGACCACTAAAGAAAACCTCAGTTGGCCAAAATGCAGAGAATAACTGATCACAGGTGCTCAGACCCTACTGGTCTATCTACAACATAACTCATGCCCAGCCAGACCTGATCGGTACACCCACAACATAACTCCCATACCTAATCCCAGGGAACATGGTAGAGGAGGGAGCAGGAGAAGGAGCTAGAGAAAGTACCTGTACTGGATAGCTTTGTGTCAACTTGACACAGCTGGAGTTATCACAGAGAAAGGAGCTTCAGTTGGGGAAATGCCTCCATGAGATCCAGTTGTAAGG
>NC_034590.1:53806370-53826381 GCF_900095145.1 Mus pahari | reverse complement strand
ACTGGGAAGAGAGGCCCCTTGGTCTTGTAAACTTTATATGACCCAGCACAAGGGAAGGCCTGGGCCAAGTAGTGGGAGTGGGTGGGTAGGGGAGCAAGGAAGGGTATAGTGGACTTTCAGGATAGCATTTGAAATGTAAATGAAGTAAATACCTAATAAGAAATTGGGGGGAAAAAAGAAAGTAAAACCTCTGCACACAAAATAAATCTTGAAAGAAGAGAGAGACAGACACAGAGAGAGGAGTGGAGGAGAAGGACGGAGGAAGGGAAGGAAGAAAGAGAAAAAAT
Source organism: Mus pahari (assembly GCF_900095145.1). Lineage (NCBI taxonomy): Eukaryota > Metazoa > Chordata > Mammalia > Rodentia > Muridae > Mus > Mus pahari. The sequence goes on along the minus strand of NC_034590.1, from coordinate 53,826,094 downwards.
AGAAATAAAAATTGACCTAGGATCTGAAAAGGGAGTTCTCAAAAGAAAAAAAATTACTAAGAAATATCTCAAAAAATATTCATCACTCTAGACGTTAGGTAAATGCAAATTAAAACACCTTTGAGATTCACCCCAGTGAGAATGGCAAAGATCCACAAAACAGCCAACACCAAATGCCAGAGCAGGCTGTAGGGAAAAGGGGGCTCTCAGCTGCTGAGGTGTCACAAATACCTACTCTGAAAATCAGTATGAAGACCCTCAAAAGGCTAAAAACAAATCCACCCAGCTGAAGCATTCCTGGGCATGTGCCCGAAGGACCGGAGCTCCACCCTGCAGACACCTGCTCACTGTGCTCACCATGCTCAGCCATGCTCAGTCACGCTCATTGTGCTCACTGTGCTCAGCCATGCTCAGCTGTGCTCACCATGCTCACCACTGCTCTGTTTGCAATAGTTAGGGAGTGAGAACTTAAACATCCTCCAGAGGATGAGGATGAAAAGGTGGTACACATACACTGTAGAATACTATTCATATGTAAAGAAAGAAGAAGTCATGAACTTTTGAAGTAAATGGATGGAACCAGAAAAAAAAAATCATATTGAGGTAACCTAGACCCAGAAAGACAAATGTCACATGTTTTTTCTCATCTGAGGTTCCTAGCTCCAAGTCTCCAGATGGGAGGACATATCCCAAAGTAACTCCAAAAACCAGAAAGTAAAAAGGGACCACGGGGCGGAAGCAATAGAGAAGGGAATAGTCAGGCAGAAGTGGATTGAAGCAGGGAAATGGATACAATATGAAGCGATTTAATTAGAAGGGATGGAAACTAATACAGAGGAGGAGGGGAGTAAGATAACAGCAAGGATGTCTTTTAAAGTCTTAAGGATTAGCATCTGCCTAAAATACATATAAGTCTGTGTTCATATATGCATATATAGCTTAAATAACAATTTCCCACCTGGGCTGGTAATGCTCCCTACAAGAGCCATAGACTAGCTAACAAAAACGAGAAGACTTCTTTCAGAGTTTTGGTCAGGGCTTTCCAAGAGACTCCAAAAATATAGGCTATTGCTGTCGGGTGCCTCCCAGAGGTTAAAGTAAAAGTCCCTGTTGCTGAAGACACAGAACCTGGAAGATTCATACTGGATCCGACCCGAAAGCTTCCTCCCTGAGAACAGGCTTGCACGGTACCAGGAGGTGCCACATGAATGTCTGAGGGAAGGAAGCTACCCATAGTCCTTCCTGCCCAGCTATGGCCATGATGCCTGTGACCCACACAGTGACAAGCCTGGGACATACCTTAGTGATAACCAACAGCTCACTAATGGGACTTAAGATCTTCTCAACAAGAAAAAAGTCATGTCTGATACTGGAAACCCATCAAGTCTCATTAACATGACTGCCTAAACAAGACCTGAACAAGTGCAGTGCCAATAGACGGCTATCAGGGAAGGGGGAAGTCCCGTGGGCCCTCAACCCTGGATAAAACACAACAGGTAACCAAGGAACGCTGAGAGGGGGGGGGGAAGTCTTCCCTAGGGAAGAATCCTAAATCGATTATCTATTACCAAGTGTTCAGTCCTGAAAACATACATGTGTATAAGTAATAAAGTACAGTCTGAGCAGATTGTATTTTTAACAAGAAACAAATTTTTGGTGCTGGGCAGATGGCTCAGTAGGTGAGTTTAAGAGAAAAAAAATTGAATAATTTTTATAATAGCAAAATAGGACTCTTGCAGAGGACCTGAGTTCACAACTGCCCGTAACTCCTGCTTAGAGGGATCCAATGCCCTCCTCTGTACTGCGAAGTCACCTGCTCTCATACATGAACACATCTGTGTTCATGCAAACATACACACATAAAAATACAATGAGTCTTTTTTTAAAAAAATGTTTTTTCAATTGTATAAATATAAAGAAGATACATATTATAGTATGCAAATAAGTAATGTTTTGGTCCCTGGGCTAAGCATAATAACTATTCCACCAATATGAGGAATGCATACAGTTGTCTCTTGGAAATATTTCTGCCTAAGATGTAAGCAATGGACCTTTTATTTTATATTTGGATTGAAGGAGATAAACAGAATTCTTGCTCCGTAAAAATAATAATAATAATAATGGTTTTCATCTTTGCAAAGCTTGAAGTTAATTATACATGTTACATGGAGTTAATAATATGTATATTGTGGAAGAACTAGTAATATCTTTCCTGATAAACAGATATGGGTAGATGGTGATTGGACAGTATTTAACCCATCAGGTTCTGTGTCTTTAACTATCTGCCGTATACTGCTGTCCCCAACAGAATCCTCCAGGCCAGGTTGTGCAGCTTATTGTGGATCCAGTGTCATTTCCAGGGCAGGTTCTCCCAGACTAAGCTTTTGACCCTGTCACCCTTTCTCACTCAGCACACTCCTTTTCTCCTTTGTGCTCCATATCAGTGGATGACACAACATTAACCTTGTCACCTAACCTCGAGTCACTTTGAGTCACCCCTCCCCAATAGCACATGCTATTGAGAAACATGGGTTTCTCAAACTTTTTCTCCTAAGACCCTTTTTGACAGAGAAATGTTTAGGTAACCCTGGGTATACAGATGTATAAAATGGGTGTACAAGTGCAAATTGATAATAATGACAACTCTTCACAGTTCTTTGGCATAGGTGTAACTATACTGTTAGAAGTGAAAATAAATTTGAGGTGGGCTTGCTTTATATTAACATGGCTATAAGTCTGATATTCCCAGACATGGAGTACCATCAACATTCTGCAAAGTTGGTTGATGTTTTGAGTTTATAATCATCAATGCTGGGACATGTTGCACATATATGCAGTATGAAATGGCAGAAGTATCTAGATACACTTCAAAAATTGTTGGAAATTTGGTCCTAGTCCCAAGTCAAAATTCATTGAACCATTTTATTTAAAAAAAAAAAAATTAAACTTGGGTCAGGAACTCAAAAGAGCAGTTTTAAGAATCAAGCATTGTAACATAATACAAGCCAGAGACATGCTAATCTGATATTTACATGCCGGGCAATGCTGGTGGGAAAAACACGAGAAGTGTTTGCTTTTTGTAATTAAACCACCGTGTTTCTGGGAAAGCAGAAATCTGCACAGACAGTAGACACACTGCAAGTCCTAGCAAGACTCTGCAAGCTGAGCAGAGGTGCTTCAGGCAGAGTGCACACGTGCACGGTGTGGTGGGATCTACAGTAGGAAGCGTGCATAGCGTGAGCTCACACCCGAGGCCTCAGTGCAACAGTGTGATGCATCCTGTGTGAGCACCACCAGGACCACCTCAGCTCAGTGTGCAGGTGACTTTAATGTTCAGTGGTTCTATAGCCAAGAAACTGTTGCCAAACTGTCTACGTTCACCCACAGGTCAGGACATTGCCCTGACGTCACTCACCCATCTCATCAACTCTACTGCTCCATCCCATCCCAAGTCTCTTTCCCTCCCCCACGATCAGCTATGCTAAGTGAGGCCGTCATGAGCTCTTCTGTTACTGGAACTATAGCCACAGGAATCACACCCAAAAGCCAATCATATGCCATTATTCTGCCAGATATTAAGGTACTCATTGGTCTCGGCGTAAAATTTGAAACCCCATCACACAGCTTATGTGTCTTAATTCCCCAGCTAGCTGTATGCATTTACCAATTTCATTTCCTAGCCAGTTTCCTTTTCACTTGGTCCGAGTGTAGAAGTCAGCACAGACCAGCTCTACACACAGCGGCACTGAAAACGCATGTGTCTAGCAGCTAAAGTTATTTCTTGTTCATGTCAAACTTGGCAATATCTGAGTAATTCTCAGGGGTAAGCTAACTTTCTTTAATGGGGTACTTCAGAGAACCAGCATCCTTTGATCTTGAGGATCTGTCTGTCAACAGGCAGCATCTGTGTTAACCGTGGGAGTGTGGAGGGAGAACTGTACGACTGGGGAATCTTCAGGAGCCATTCGTCCCCAGCACCAGGAAGTTACACAGCAGTCTTACCCTCTTACCGCTGGCAACAATAAGCACCAGGGCTTTGCCTAAGTGCAAAAAAGCTGGGGATTGCCACAGTCTGGGAGGACCCAGGAAGGAGGTGCATCAGGGCAATGAGCTGCATACAGTATTACCTCTGCCGTATATGCACACAGCGTAACTACAAGAAGCAAGACTCATCCGGGGCTCTGCTAGTATCTGTCAGCTCCAGATGCCCTACAGCGTTCCTGCAATTCTATATCAAACGAATAGCCCATGCTTAGTCTGCTGTGATTCCTCTCTTGAGCCTAGACTGAGTAAGATTTCCTGACTAAAAATTCGAAACACATAACTCAACATTGTGTGGAGCTCCACAGAGAAGAAAGGACTCAGGGGACTGGCAAAGATAAAAGCAGCTGGGCGAGTGAGAGCTTGAAGGGTCAAGAGGTTCTGTGAACAGTGGCTCTGGTAAGGCCTTGGGGGAGTAAAAAGGAGGTCTTCAAAGGACTTAAGAGTGATGTCAGTGAGATAGGAGGATAGCAGATTCCAGCTGTCTCGTCCATATACATATTTCACATGGGGACAGTAGAAAGGATGTCTTTAATCTCAGCACTCATGAAGTCCCCATGTGTTGCAGGATCAAGGGTGTAAAAGTAAGCTCATTTCAAAGATTTTTTTTTTTCCCTTGAGACGTACACACTGCAGGGACTTCCTGCTGTCACAAGGCCACACACGCACTTGCTTCTTCAGGATTAATTCCACTAAATGCTGTCACCCAGGTGTTCAGAGGCCACCTCATCCATGTTCCAAGAGAGCTTGCTACCACACAAGCTTGTGACAGACCTTAGTATCATCCAAGTTATTTTGGTTTTCTAGGCAGGCAAAATGGAAGGAATATGGGGTCATGGAAACTTTTACCCAGATGTTACTGAAAAGCCTGTAACCAAGCAATGAAGAGCAGGTTTGGCCTACCTATGACCAACCCCTAAAAGAGCAATATGTAAACCATGAAAGGGAAGTCAAGGATGCAGTAAGAACCCCAGGATGCTGCAGATGCCAGAAACATCAGGTGTATGCTGAGGAAAGCCACAGAAAATCAGGTCACCCCAAGAGAATGGCATGTGGACTGTAGTCAACAAGACAGCAGAAGCAAAGCCACTCAAAGCCACTGTTGCTTACCTGAGCATCATGTGCCCTGGATGCTACTGGGCATGTAGCTACAGAAATTAATGTCTTCCCTGCTGAATTTTGTTCTTGCTATAATTCTATCCCTTCTTTCTCTGTCCCACCCCTCTTTTTTTTAAAAAAGTAACTTTACTAAGCTTGTTCTTTGAAAAAATGATTATATGAGACTTCAACAATGACCAACCCCACTCCCCCAATCGCCCATCCCCACCTCCTCCCTACAAGTCTCTTTCTCCAAGTCATATCATTTTGTTTTGGTTTTTTTGGCTGAGTTTAACCAGGGCCATCTGTGTCAATGGATTTGAGCTATCCTTTGAAGTTCCACAGTCCATCCGTGGGTACCTACTGAAGACAATGTCTAGTCCTCTCCCACAATCTGTAAGTACCTAATTCCAGTGCTGAGAATTAAACCTATGGCGTCAAACACACTAAGCAAGTGCTCTGCCGCTGAGCTATATTCCCAGCCCCATAACTACCCTTGAAACAAGATAGTTTGCTGTTTTCATTGGAATTAAATAGGTTGCGGATTTTTACAAAGCCTTAGGGTATTTATTTAATTTTTCATATAATATACTTTAATTATATTCTTGGAACTGCTAAAATTGATGACTACTAGAGATAGACTAAATGCACATTGCATTATGAGTTTATTATGAATTTTGGAAGAACAGTGGACAGAATGTATGGCTTGGAATGAAATGGCCCCCTACACACACACACACACACACACACACACACACACACACACACACACACAAGTGCTGAAGACTTGGTCTTCTGGTGATGGTGCCATTTAGGGAGAAGGTGGAAACTTTAGAAGGTGGGGTTAACCTAGAGGAAGTAGTCTGATGGAGGCTTGCCTTCGAACGTCTGATGTCCCCAGACACACTGTCTCTCCCTGTTTTCTGAATTACACGAAACCAACATATTATCTATGCATTCTTTCTCATGTGAGATACTCTGCCCAACCACAGGCCCACAGCAGAGGGGACAAGCAACCACAGAATGAGACCTCTAAACTTGTATCCCAAAGTAAACATTTCCTTCTTGTGAGTTGCTTTTCTTGAGTATTTGTCACAGCAGTATAGAACTAACACAGACATCATGGCAGCCAGGCTCAAGAAGAGAGAGAAGGAATACAGAACAACGTTCATGGAATTTTCCATCTAAAGCCACAGATTTTGCTAAGCAGCATACAGACTCTACCAACAATCCCTATCAGGGACCTATAGGACTATCCATGCAAGAACCTCCAGCCATCCAACACATGCCATCAACACCATATATGTCCACCTGTGCATGGTACCATGTCCATCCCCAGGTAGAGCCTGCAGTGCACTCCCTCCTCAGCACCAAGATTTCAACAGCAACCACTGATCTTAAGTGCTAGCCTAGACTCTGATGATTTGGAAGGTATGACATATTTCAGGTTATTATCTAGGGAAAACAAGTAGGAGTCCATCAATACCATGTCTGGCACTGAAGTGCCAAGAGAAAACAATGTAATTCTAGTCTTTATCCTGTAATATAGAACAAGTGAGAACTCTGTAGCAAAGGCCAGAGATATTTCAAATTTTCTAGCAGGGCTTAATGGGGAAGGCCCTTCTCTTCTGAAGCTAGTCAGTAAACACTAGTTGATCTTTTCTTTAAACATGAAGGCAGCCCCAAGAGCTTAAAAGAACTCAAAGAGTCAAAGAAAATATAACACCAGTGGATCAGGGAAAATGGAAATCTAGCATTTTCCTTACGAATAATTCAAAGCAATCACTTTAGCTAGCACGTTACAAGAGTACACAGGTAGAAAACAGCATATGAATGAAGTGACATGTCCAATAAAGAAGTGGAAAATAGAAGAAAGGTCCTCAGCTGAAGAACAAAACATCTGAAGTAAGCACTTCAGTAGACGGCTTCAACAGCAGACCTAGCCAAACGAAAGGCTGAGCAAACGCAGAAACATATTTGCAATTATCCGATCAGAAGTTAAAGAATGAGGAAGCTACGGGATGCAGGAAACAGCAGAAAATAAGCCAGTGCAAAAGGCTTGCTCAACTTAGGAAAATAATGTCAGAAAAAATTCCCAAGTGAGAGAATTCATAAGGGTGTCTTCCCTGAAGTGTGTGACAAAAATCCATCATTCAAGTCATTTCGAAAAAGTATTTCCAAAGCCCCTCCATGTACCAACGAATCGATAAGATCACTGGCAGAAACTAGGTAAGAACGGGATGACGTGTTCAAAGTGATACAAGATACAGCTCCCCAGACTACGAAAGCAGTCCTCCAGGAATGGAGAAGAGACACTTTCCAAAACCAAAGTGGAGGGAGCCCGCTGTTGTTAGTCGATGCGCCCTGTATGGAATCCTAAAGGCGTGGACCTAAAGCATTAACACGCGTAAGGAAGCTTAAATCACATGGGTAGCTGCAGCTACTTGGTCAGATTCAAAACACCGTGTGAACTCTCTCAGATGCTAGAATGTTAAACATAAAAGAATTAAAAATAGCCATTGAGAGAAGAATTTGTTGTTGGCTATATATTCATTATAAGAATATGGAAATCGTGACTTTAATAATAAAAAGAGGGAGAAGTGTAGAAGTGCACAGACTTTGAATGAATGCACTCAAAACTAAAAATTACATCATCAACTTAATGGACTACAATAATGTTTTATGTAACTGTAGAAAAAAACCAAGAGTTTGTGTTTTATGTTTTTGGTTTAAAATAAAAAATGACTAGCTTTAGCTAGATCAAGAGAGAAAGGGGCAGAAATACAATTATAAACAAAAGGGGACATAATGCAGTTGCCACCAGGGAGACACAAAAAGGCGTGAATAGTTAACCAACTAACTGCACAGAAAATGAACTAAAGTTCTAGAAATACTCCTATGTATGCCTACCAAGACTGATCCTTCAAGAGGGAAATCTAACTGATCAATAACCAGTATTTAAACTCAATTACAAAACAAATGCAGGCCCCTGGTGGGCAGCCCATGCCTGAAATGACCCCTACTCAGTGCCATATGACATGGGAGGGGCATAGCACTCCTGAGCAAGAAAGTGGTGGAGAGATAGATGAGAAAGAGGAGCAGAAGGATCTGTGTACAATGTAGAGAGGCAGAGCTGGAGACCCGAGGGTGGTGAGGAACAGCCTGATGTGAGTAGCCCTTGATGTCGTCACCCAAGGCCATGGTGAAGTCCTGGCCCATGCTGCCCCTGAGGGCCATGTCTGGGTGCATGGCCCTACAGCAGTGTGAGCCTGTTACAACCAAAAGCCAGGCAAGCATCTCTGGGCTGGGCTGGCACCTGCGGCCATGTGGCTGTCTGGGTGCTGTGTAGAACTGGCCCCACCCCTCACCTGAGCAGTGTGGGAGAGCTGGTCAGGAAGATGTGATAGCAGGAGAGGGGTCCCCTGTCCCTCACCAACTGCAGCACTTGGGAGAGTGGGCCCTACACCTCAGCCAGGAAGCACAGTAGAGCTGGCCCAGGCACAAAGCCATGACTGAGCTGGCAGAGCAGAAGAGCTGGCCCTGCTCCTTGCCAGCTACAGTATTTGATGAGTTAGCCGGAGCTTGCCCTGCTGGTGTGGGTGTGAGAACTGGTAAGCTGACCAGTTCAGCTACCACCCAGGCCCAGATCCAGGGCTTTGAGTTGGCCCACTCCAGCATCCACCTATTTGTGAACTGCTGGAGTGTGTGAAGGGACCAGTCCCAGGGATTCAAAGCTGCCGGCTCTTCCTGACACCTTACAACAACAGGATATCCCAGGAGTCCCCATGAGGATCTAGTACTGATAGTGCAGCAGAAGCCGGAGGCCTCAAACCAGACTGGTGACTCATTGCAGTGAACATTTGCAAGTAAAGATGTGTGGACAAAGGGTACACTGTGTGCGACTGTCATGCACCATGGCTTCCACAATGAGGTGTTTTTTTTTTTTTTTTCCTTCTGCAGGGGAAGTTGCAAGGGCAGATATGGAGGGTCAGAGAGATGAGTGGAATTGGGGTGCATGATGTGAAATTCACAAAGAATCAATAAAAAGCTAATAAAAACAAACAAACAAACAAACAAAATCTCCTGAAAAAAGGAAAACCCATGGCCAAACCACTTCACTGTCACCACACAAAGAGAACTGATAATATTCCTCTATTTCTTCCCCCAAAATTGAAGGCCAGGGAACACTTGAAATTCACTTTAACAACTCTTACATCGTCTTGGTACTAAAGCCAAATGAGGGCACTGTATGAAAAGATTGCCTTCCAGGATCCTTAATTTGCATAAATGTAGAATTCTCCAATAAAGCCCCCGCTCTCTGAGCTGAATAGCCTATTAAACGGACTACGCACCATGATCAAAGGATTTTATAACAGAAACATGAGGATGGTTCAATGCATGCAAATAAATGCCATCCATCATACATTGCTGCTGTTGCTCCAATCAAAAGATTCAGCCAATCAGCCCTAACAGTCTTCCTTGCTCCTCTCCAGAAAGTGGCTGGAGCTGGTCTTGACAGTCACTCACACAGACGGGTGCAATCGTAGTTGTCCAGTCTTGCGACACTGTCCAAAGCAGGACTAAGCTAACGCTGCCAGTCTTCCCAGCCTACAGTCACATTCTAGTAGCCTTGGAAGTCTCTAGGTACTTCAGCTATCATTCCATACAGGCCGCCCCAACCCCACCTCCCAAGAGCTATTTATTTGCTGCCTCTGCAGGGTTTAACCCAGGAAGCGCAGCTACTGGACATGTGACCACAAGCAGATCCACCACCCTCAACCTTGTGCTGCACCCAAGGTTGATCCCTGTGGAAGGGTGGGCTACAGCATGCATCAGCTCTCACTTTGCAGCTGTCTACACACACATCTTTAGCTATATCTCATCTGCCCATACATATTCAAGGCCTAACCAGTGGTTAGCATCTTACTTTACATAGACAAACATCAAAATGTAAGACTAGAACATTCTTGATCGAACACCAAAAATACAGGTTACAAAAACCAAGTAAGCAGGATTACTTCTACATCATATTGGTAAAATGTCAGGTGCTGCTTAATTTTATTGAAAACAGACCCTGGGGTGGAGAGAGAGCCTCCACTGCTTCTTCTAACCCCCTACTCTATATCAGGCCTGTCCCCCTACTCTGTAGGAAAAATCAGCAGGCAGCAGGTATCATGAACACTGTCCCTGAGAACAGCTCAGCCAGCCACTTCAAACAGTCATTGCTATTGCTTATCTCAAGGTGTGAAGGTGCCTACAGTTGGAATGAGAACCCAGAAACATCCATGGTGAAAAAGCTTAACCAGCCTCTCCTGTCTATGTGTGCTGGACGCTTGTGAGCCTCTGATTTGATGGTGGTGGTGTTCTTTGCTCTCTCAGTCAGGCAACACCAATCAACTCTACCGGGAGTCACAAGCTCCTGGTTTGATGATATTTTGCCATCTGTCTGCTGCTTCTCTCTGACACTCGCTACTTGTTTTTTTACCTGTTATATAGTTAATGAATGCCCCTCGCACTCATTCAAAACTGAAAGTATGGCTACCATAGATCATTCCCTAGAACCATACAAAATAGCATCAAATGAGGGTCTTCTGCATAGCAAAGGGAAAAAAATCAATCTTTAGATTGCAACAATATATTTGCAAAACATATATGCAAAGCATATATACTTTATGTATTAACTCCTGGCCAGGAGCTCAGATAATGGCCAGGCGATAAAAAGATCAATAACACTAATTAGGAAAATGCAAATTGAAAGCACAGGAAGTCATAGTGCTTTTGCATACCCTTCGCTCTCCACAGTTTCTAGTGAGTAACTGCAATCTGAGAATATTAAATGGAGAATTCCGTAGATGAACAGTTCCCTGGTGTAACTTACAGACCACTCTCAGTGATGGGCTGAAATCTTGTCTTGCTCCACCGTGCCCAGGACATGGACTGCCTCTCTGTCCAGTATCGCCTCACTGTATCATGCTCAGCAATCATTAGCAGAATGCCTGCTGTCCCATCTACTGCTGTGCTATGGCAGCACTTGTATGTAAGTAATATTTTTTTATTGAGTATGGCCTTATCGTCAGTACAGGGATGGTGATGGGGGCAGCTTGGAATACGCCAAGGGAAAGCTGTAAAGGTGTTTCATGTAAGCAAAAATTATGAACTTCTCAAGAGACAAAATAATCAAGTTTAATAAAAAAATGTGTGGTAAAAAAAAATCTATGAAATTGTGAAGACAAAAAGGGATGTTGTGTTAGTTTTACCACCACAGGCTACAGAAGTGAGGGTCACAGGCCATGGAAGATGCTTAGTTACAATGGAAAGGTGTTAAGTGTGCGTAAACACACATAGGCAGAATCTGTGTGTCTGTGTCTGTATATGTGTGTATCAGTCTCTGTTTCTATGTGTGTATGTGTATCTCTGTGAGTATATGTAGCTCCGTCTCTCTGCATATGTGTGTCTCTCTGTTCTCCCTATGTCTATCTCTGTCTCTCTCAAACACGTCTGTGTATATCGGCCTCCATCTCTCTCTGCACATATGTGGATCTGTCTCTGTGTGTATTTGTATGTTTGTCCCTTTCTCTGAACGTATGTCTCTGTATGTATGTCTCTGTCTCGTGCGTGCGTGTGTGTGTGTGTGTGTGTGTGTGTGTGTGTGTGTGTGTGTGTAAATTACTGGGTACTTAGTCTCAGACGTACATACTCTGGGTCCCCTGCAGTAAGGAGAAATGAGTGTCACCCCACCCCATCAGAGAAGGTTAACAAGTAGTGAAGGTTTGGAGGAGAGAGATGTTACAACTCATGGTGATAGTGTAAACTGATATAGAGATCATAGAACCCAGTATGGAAATGCAACCTAAAGCACAAACAGGCAACCTTCAGGATGCAAGGTACTTTATGGGGAGGTTAATTAATACACCAAATTTGCATAAACCCAAGTTCAATCTGCTTGTCTTTTTTTTTTTTTTACCCATTTCCATGTAAAATAACTTTAAAATTGGCCAGAAAACGAAATGTATAAGAGAAGAAACCTGGTTATAACTTATGCACCCACAATAAAATACTTACTAGTTAACTCAAGGAATTAGGCTGTATTAGCATGTAATTAGCATGTAGAGCCAAGATTACAATGTACACTCCCATTGGTGTTCACATGTGAATACACAAGTATGCACTCACAAGATGGGAGGGGAAATGGCACAAGGTAATTCTTTCGGGGTTGTGGACTATAAGGTGATTTCCACTTTCCTTTACAACTTCACAGACATCCCAAATTTTTCTATTATACATCTGTATTACCTTTAAAATTAGAAAAAATAAAGCTATTTAAAAGTTAAAAATCGTTTTGACATCTGAAAGGTCATGGATACTTTTGCCAATAAAGAAACTTTCCATGACCTTCTTAATGATGAAAAATGAAAACTCAATGCAGACTGGGAGGTGTGATCCGCTGTTATTCATCAACTTGACACGAGCTAGGGCCCTCTTTCCATTGGGAAAGAGGGAACCTCAGCTGAGGAAACGCACCATCAGGTAACCTGTAGACAACCTTTTTAGAGTCTGTTGATTGACTGATATTTAAGAACCCATCTAAAGCCCATTCCAGGTGATGGCACAGGGTTGACGGTCCCAGATCACACAATCCAACAGGCTGAGCAAGCCAGCAAGCAGCAGTCCTCCAGACCTGTGCTTCAGTTCCTGCCCAGGTTCCTGCCTTGAGTTCCTGCTCTGACGTCTCTCCACAACTGACTACCTTGGTCTGTAAGGGAAAATAAGCCCTTCCCTCCCAAGTCGCTTTTGCTCATTTGTGTTTATTGCAATAGTGGAAAGCAAACCTGGAAGACAGTGAACTTCCAAAAACAATGAAAGCCCTGGGACAGGAACTCACAATGAAATGCTCCCTCCAACCACTGGTTACAAGCATTTGGTCCCAAGCCTGTACCAGGAGGCAAATGTTATCTGACAGCCTTCTCCACAAACACCATGTGGAAGTAGAACCCTGCAAGGCAGCTGAGGCCACAAGCCCATGGGCGACACGAAGTGACACTGGCAGAGTCATCAGGGGGGCCACAAGCCCATGGGCGACACAAAGTGACACTGGCAGAGTCATCGGGGGGCCACAAGCCCATGGGAGACACAAAGTGGCACAGGCAGAGTCATCAGCAGGATGTGGTTGCAATGCTCTCTCCTCAGCAGCTGCCTGGCGGTGTACTACATCCTGTTGCTAATTGCTTTAAAGCGATCTGATGCAAATTGCTGGATGTTTTGATATTGTTAGAGGTAAATCTGTAGCTGTCAATCAACTTCAATTACTGCATATTTTCCCTAAACAAGTTAGAGTAAATTATAAGCATCAGGAGTCCTGGGTTTCTCATTGGTAAATTTCTAATACAGCAAATGAAGAATAAAAGCTGGGTATAAAAAGAGGCTGGTTTGTGAATTTACACGGAGAAAAGAGCTAATCTAGAAGGGTGACCACCGTGGGTTGGAGGAAGGCTGTAGATTAAAAATTCCAGCTCTGCGGCCCAGCATGGTGGTGCACGCCTTTAATCCCAGCACTTGGGAGGCAGAGGCAGGCAAATTTCTGAGTTCGAGGCCAGCCTGGTCTACAGAGTGAGTTCCAGGACAGCCAGAGCTACACAGAGAAACCCTGTCTCGAAAAAAAAAAAAAAAAAAGAATTCCAGTTCTGACATTTAACTGTGACTGGAAAAGTGACTTGGCATTTCTGTGGCAGCATCCACAGAATGGACATCAGATGGACCACACAGGATGGTCTTGGAGGGTTTCATGGAAGATGCTTAGAACAGCACCTGGCACATAATATCCAGTAAATGCTAAGAATCACCATCACACGCACACACACACACACACACACACACACACACACACACACACGCACACGCACACACACACACACACACACACACACACACTGTTAAGAAAGCCAGCTCTGCACTCTAGGACACCAGACTTCAGTCACCTTTTCTGGTGACCAATCTGGCCTCTGGGCCTTTGTTACAAATGCCAGTGATCAACAGAGCAGGTCCCAGTGACTGGTGAACACTGTGCGCCAGCGTCTGTCACACTACCAGAGCTCAGACTCTTGTTTCTGCCACGACTTGGTTGTCTGACCCTGGACAAGACATTCATGGCTCTGCTTCTCTGCAGAGCGAGCATTAACTGACTCTTCTTTGTGTGGCAGGGTTGCTGTTTGACTCCCCTGAGCCACAGTACCTGACAAGGTCATTCTCAAGGAAAGGCCAGGGCTAGTTCTGTAGACATAGGCTCTTGGACACTCAGCCCAGCAGACCATGCCAGCCTTCAGCATCCACAATTGAAAACCTACCTGCTCATCATGATAGCAAAGCTTGAGTTGGGCTGATGTGTGAACTCACCAGCAGGCAGGAAGCTTTCCTAATCTCGGGCTGAGAAGGGGATGTACCATGTGTAGATCAGTAGCTACTAAAGGGCCACACCCCACCTGCTGGCATTGATCTGCAGATATCATCTAAGGACCATAGCTGGGACCACAGGCCAGCCAAGGATTTGCCCTCAAGTTCAAGCTTAAAAAGCAATTTGACATTAGAAATAACCAGTCTTTTATGAACACAGTGTGTCATGTTTATTGGGCTGTTCACAGGTAAGCTTAAAACAGGAAAAGACTGGAGGCCATCAATAATGTCAGGAAACAAAATCTTTAGCTTTCATAGCTGCAAAGGGTGTGTTCCCACTGCAGCCAAGGACTACCCAGGCCACTCGAATGGGCGCAATATACTTGTTTTAGCAACAGGAAGCAAATACATTTAACCAATGACTTTTTAAAACAAGAAGAAAACTATTTTTATGAGTTAGGACAAAGAAATCAGTTATACAAATTAAATTGATACAAAATACATTATAAAGAAAACACACATACAAAAGTGATTAAGTGGGCCAGAGAGCGAGGATGTCACAGAACACCACACTGAGAGAGCACTGGTGCCATTTCATTTCAGTTCTAAAGTTGGGTCCAAAAGACACGTTTACGGAGGTAAAGGCACAATGACTTCCACGTAATTAATGGGGAAGAAGCCGGATTCCCCACGAAGCATCCCTTCATACCAGTTTTCATCTATCTGATTGGTTAATGTAATGACGTCCCCTTCTTTAAATCCTAATTCTCCTTCGTTTTCTGGCTCAAAGTCATAGAGACCACGACAGCAGGGCTGATCCAAGGGAGTGTCAGTACCTGTCCATGTGATATGGAGACAAAAAGAGCAGTTAACAGACAGATCACCCAGAAAAGGAACAATGGCAGACAAGCTTGCGCTCACTCCTGCCTACCCCAAGGCTGCCCTCCTTCCACTGCTATTTGCTTCCAGTGCCCATCTTTTAAGTCCTCTGAGGAGGACGACGACACATGTCCAGCCCATCTCCTGGGCGCGGGAGCACAAGGGGAAAGGCAAATCCCAAGGCCCCGGTCCTGCCACCAGAATAAATGCTCAGTCTTTCTTTGTGGTGACTGGATGGAACTTGGGACCGCTAACGGACAAAGCTGAGGTTACACATGTCAAAGAGTGCTGAGGTAGTAACGTGAGAACAAGAAGGGAGGAACCACAACAGGAACACAAATGTTCACAGAGCTGGCTAATGGGGTCAAGCCTAGAGTTCTCACAGTGAGTTTCCTCTAAAAGACGAAACATTGTCACTGTAAGAGAGAAAATGTGTATGCGGATCTGGGACATGTCAACTCTAACTTATTAACTCAGATAACCAATGTGAGGCCTGGGAAGGCCAGGTGTCTGTATGAATATATCTGTGAATATATTTCCATATGTTTGTTTTCATTAAATAATGTTCTTGCATTTAGTACTTCGAACCTAACCCCATACACAACTATCAGCCACTGGCCAGCTGCCACCTGTACCAATTTCCTTTATTGCTGCCATCTTTTATGCCAGTCACTCTGAGCACTCCTGGACCTATCAGATTTATAACTGAACATTCGTAGCCCTCCCTCCTTCCCTCCCTCTCTCCCTCCTTCCCTCCCTCCCTCTCTCCCTTTCTCCCTCCCTCTCTTCCTTTCCTTCCTTCCCTTCCTCCCTTCTTTCCTTTTTCCTTTCTTCTTTCCTTCCTTCCTCCCTCCCTTCCTTCTTCCTCTTGTCTCCTTGCCCTGTCTCTCCCCCCTTTTCTCATATCTCCTCTTCTTCCCTCCCTCCATCCTTCCCTCCCTCCCTCCCTTCCTTCCTTCTTCCTCTTGTCTCCTTGCCCTGTCTCTCCCCCTCTTTTCTCATATCTCCTCTTCCTTGTTCCCTCCCTTATTTTTTCCTCACACCCTCTTTCCTCTTCCTTTCTCCTTTAGACTTTCTCAGCTTTCACACATAAATCTGAAGGAAGTAGTGTGTGCATTTCTTGGCATACATATACACAAATATGTGCATTTTTCCCTCATAGTAACTGCCCAGAACAGGATTTGATCATCATAGAATATGAAGTGTGCTAAGATGCTTAAAACATGTTATCAATTTAATATTGTACCCTTATATTTAAAAATTAGAAGCCCTTATATACTCCAAGCACTGGACCTCTATCTGCCAAGTTTGGTACAAACTATTTCCTGACAATTAGTATGTTATATTTTATTGATGATTACAGTTTGTACTGGTAACTGGGCATGTAGTAGGTGTTCTCTTTTGCTCTGGGATATATAACTCTGGGACAGTAGAGGGGGGGTAAATGAGGCTTTTTATTCATACTTTATCCTCCATGGCTACATATGGTTACTGTACAGAATTTTATTTCAGAATTTTAAAACGAATTTTAAAACTTTTTCAGGTTACAATTTTTATTTTTAACACATTTAGATTTTGACAAAAAGAATTTGTGTTTTAAGGATGCTGAAGCATTTTTAAAATGATTCTTTTTCCTCACTGACTTCAAATATTGCTTTTATATCCTTTTGTTGAGGATCTCTTCCTATATAGCCCAGGCTGGCCTTGAACTCAAAGGGCCCCTCCTGCCTCCACTTCCCAAGGGTTAGGATGACAGGCGCCATCATACCTGGCTTTACCATTTAATTACCATGAGCCCTGTGGTTTATTTTGAGATTTTTAATTCAGTTCAGTAGATCCATTTGGTAACAGTACCATATCTCTTTTTATCTTACAGCTTTAAAGTAAATGTTGATAACTAGTAAGGCAAGTTCCTGGACACTATTTCGTTGAGAATTTCCTGGACCTTCTCATAATCGTTTGGATAAACTTGAGTGCCACTGTATAATTTCCATTTTGACTAGATTATACTTGGTATTTTTTCCTCTAAGTATTAGTAAAATAAGTTTTATGAGACTTTTCAAATCACTAACCATTTGAAAAGGCCACAGTAATTCAAGTGCCAGGTGTTGACTCTGACTTGGTTACTATGTTAAAGTTTTTATGTCTATAACTTAAAAGTGAAATGACCCAAGTAGGCTTTGGAAGCACAATTCGTTGATTTTATTTTTTAGAAGTAAATATTTCTTCTTTGTTTTTGAGATAGTCTGAAGATTTTCTACAGACTCCCTGACCATATAGTCCCTGGGCTAACTTAAGATAACGACTTTGCATGCCTGGGGTTAGGCCTGGCGTCCTGCTCTGGCTCTCAGTAGCCCCTTTAGAACCTCAGGGGTTCCCACAGTCCTCTGTGAAGCAGCTGAAGTTGAAATAACAGGCAAGATCTTAGGAACCTTGGCCAAGGAGATGGTACATTCATTAGAGGAAGACTAGACACATGGACCAGTGGTAAGCCCAAGGTTGTCTCTAAGGAAGAGTTGGAAGGCAGCTACACCCAACCCAGACTGCACACAGAGGAAGGCCATAGTCATTAGCTGGCTCCAGAGCCACTGCAGTACTTCTAGAAAGGGAGTGGGGGCTCCCAGAGCAAAACCAACTTCCAGTATTCTGACTGAATATCTGACATGCTTTTGCTTCTGCCACTCAATGTTATGGGTTCCATTTTGTCTTATTTCTTTTTCTCTATTGCTATTAGGCCAGCAGTGATTTGAATGAGGCTCACATACTTGAAAGTTTAGTTTCCAGTTGGTTGACTGTTTAGGAAAGATTAGGGGGTATGGCCGGCCTTGTTACAGGAAGTGTGTCACTGGGGGTGAACTCCGGGGTTTCAAAAGTGCCCACCAAGCCTGGTTCTGCTCTGTCATCTGTTGCAGGTCGGGATGTAACCTCTCAGATACTGCTCCAGTGCCATACCTGTTTGCCTGTAACCATGTTCCAGGCCATGATGGTCATGAATTAACTCTCTGAGACTGTAAGCAGGCCCCAAATGCTTTCTTTCACACATTGCCTTCGGTCTCTGTGTCTTTTCACAGCGTTAGAACCATACTAAGACAAGGCCTCCCTTCCCACCTTTAGACTTCATGTGAGAGATGAAGTTCTTTAGGATATTGTATCCCTTCCTCACCAAAGCTTCAGGGCTCACAAAAGGTCAACAAGAGAGAAAGATTGAGAATGGATCTGAGTATTTCTGCAGTTGGCCATGGATGACTCCCAGACCTGTTAGAGCAGACAGATGCTCCAACGATGTAAGTTATCTTTTTAAAATTCTCAGATCTTTCCAACCGAAGGAAGGGGGACTGAGAACCCTCAGCATCACAGCCTCTCTTGCATCCACAGTTAGGTGTATGGAGCTGCTGGGGAAAGAGAAAGCAGTTGTAGCAAGGCCTCCCCTGAGAGGCAGCTCCCTCCCTTCAGGTCACCTGTAGACTGACCAGCCTCTGCATCTATCTACACAATGACTGGGACCACCTAGATGCTTGTGGCATTTGGATGGCTCCTTCCAGGAGAGGATTTACCCCAGCCTGAGTGTAAACTCCCTTTGTTGTAAGGATGGAGGCCAGGGAGACAAATTTAAATACTGGGGCTTAGTTCCACTATTTTCATTTTGGATAGAATAACATTCAATGATTTCAAAGCACTAGGGAACTGAGTTTCCAGCAGAGAATTTTCATTTTTCCTTTGGTCAAATAGTACATAATGACAGTGGGTAGGACTGGATACTGAAAACCTGGAGTTGTGGGTCACAGTCAGTGTCACTGAAGGACAACTGTACTCGGTGTGGCATGTGAAAACAATCAGATTCTTGTCATGTTTCTGCCACTAGCAGATGGACCTGAAGAGGAAGCAGGCGCAACAGCCACAGTTGGCTCAGAACGCATCTCCTCTAACACACACCGATTGGGCAGAAGGCAATCCGGGAGTCTTGCACAAACCCTCCCCTTTTTGAAGAGGTCACAATGGCCTGATATCAAGTCAGAAACAAACACCAGGATTCCAGACCCCAAACCATGGCCTATCTACCTCACTCAAGGCAACTTCCTACACAATCTTAGATACTAATAAGGCACTGTGTGGGCTATCTCACTGACTGTGTGGGCTATCTCACTGAGTGTGAGGTTCACTCTATGATGCTGCTGAGGCACTGTGTGGGCTATCTCACTGACTCTGAGGCTCACTCTATGATGCTGCTGAGGCAGTGTGTGGGCTATCTCACTGACTGTGAGGCTCACTCTATGATGCTGCTGAGGCACTGTGTGGGCTATCTCACTGACTGTGAGGCT
>NC_034590.1:53784844-53805974 GCF_900095145.1 Mus pahari | reverse complement strand
CCTCCCCTCCCCTCCCCTTCTCTCTCTCTCTCTCTCTCTCTCTCTCTCTCTCTCTCTCTCTCTCACACACACACACACACACACACACACCACACACACACTCCAACACAATGAACTAATCAGGAGACAGACACATGACTCACTTCTCACTTCCTTCCTTACAGGCAAGGGCCGCTGCCATGTTGCCCATGTTGATATGCCAAGAGAGGAACTGTACCAGCAACTAAAAACTGGACAGTGTGCCTCTCATGAAACCACTGGGAAGAAAAACTCCTTAGGGAGTTCCCTGACTCATGCACCTGGGGACCTCCACACCTTTCTGCGCCGCCCCAATACCAAGCACAACCCCCAGGTGAACAGACACATGTAATGCACACCGATCAGAACTTGGGCTAGCTGGCCCGAACCACACCTGTGACAGTACAACATTCTGAAATGCCTCCTGATACATTTTTCATTCTGGGTCATTTTTGTTAACCAGGGCAGTCAATCAAGGAAGCCTCCCTTCAACAAAGACAGCACAGAGCCTGGGCATGAACCACACAGTTGTGGGTAGCTTGCAAGTTTGAAAATGTTGCTATTTCAGTTGTGAAATGCTGCGGGAGTCGAGGCATTCAGGGTTTCGTGCCAGGGCCCGGCATATTTTGTAAGATGTAAGAAAGAGGCAGACTTGAAGACCTCAGATGCTAGAGATTTTATTCCAACCTGTGGAGATGGGAGGCTGTTTCCTGCTACTTAGAAAAGAGGTAGAAGTTCTTCCTAGTCAGGGAGAGACCTGGAGAGAGGGGACAGTGGCCTACAGCATGGAAATGTTTCCTTGATTACACCCAGAGGATGCCATCTGCCCCACTCCCCACTGGAACTCTGGGTCAAGGCAGCTCCCAGTGCTCTGAGCCAGGGCAGTGTGGTGTCATGAAACCAAAGCAGGGCTTGAGGCAAGCACTGCTTACTCCCCAGAGTGTGGCCGGACTGAGGGTCCACAGGCTACCAGCACAACGTGACAGATGTTCAACCTACACAGACCTGGCCTCTCAGAGGCGGGACTGGGGCAGGAGACATCAGATGGAGCTCTATGACTAGAGACCTCGCTGTGGAAGGGAGGCTCACATGTGTAACCCCCAATCTCCATCAGCCCCCCCATACATTTGGACAGGATCTTGGGGTGACTGAGGACGAGAGGACAATTAAGGAAAGCCACCAGTTCCAAGAAGGGGGTTCATCTCTGACCAGTACAGTGATTTCCTGAATCCAGTGAATAATGACTAGGCCATCTAAGCTTTTCATTGGAGGAGACCGAGTTACCTTGAAATGGCAAGATTACATTTTTTTTTCCATTAAAAGAAATGGAAAAAAGATTAATTTTTTTTTCTCATTCCATTTTTGGCAAACAGTGGAAACGGAAAAAAGATCAAGCCATTTCCGCTGCTGGTCTAAATGGAGACTCATAGCAAGCCCAAATAGAGGAATAACACTTCTGTCTACCTAAAGACACAGAGGCTGGGCCTTCCAGGACACAAAATTCATGCCCCAAATGATGAACGTGCAGCCAGGCAAGACAACCTCTGCTTCCTTGGTGAGATTCTCATAGGGAAGGTGCCTGGCTTCCCACTCCCAGACACAGCACCTCCCTACAACACTGGTAAGAAAACACAGCTCCCAGCCAGACCCTGTGGTCTTAGAGCCCTAAGCAGCCTCCGCCCCTGCTGATCTGCATGCAGTTGTTGGTCCCCAGAAGTGTGGAGAAAGCGTGCACAGGAGTTTGTCTCTGTGTGCTCTACAGAACAGGGAGCAGACATCCAGGACGCTGTGGAGGGCCACAGACCCTCCTGCCCACCCTCTGGAGACCTCTGCTATTTTCTCTAACTCCTGAGGCCCAGGCCTTAATGTAGCATGAGAGGGAAGGGGGGAAATACAATCTGTCCTTGTGAATGTCATGAATCAAAGATTATTTTAACGGACAAAAAGAGAGCATCCCTCTTAAATATTTATTATTCTAGTTCGGCTGCACACCGTTAGGGGCAAGAGAGAAGGGGGGGGGTATTTTCTCTCAGTCACACACAATAGAGATGGAAACCATATTCTTCCTAAAACAAACTTCACTTCCCTCTTGGCAGTGATGTGGTCCCATCTCAGCCTCAGGAGAATTCTTTCCGCTGCCCTTCCCTCCACTTCATCCCCATTTGCCAAGCTCCTTCTGAAGAGTCACTGGCAACCCCAAACTGACTGCTTTTCTTTTGGTGTAGTAGCTGTCCCATCCCATAATCTCTCATCTTACCCAGCTTTGACCCTCTCAGGTGTTGGTGAGGCAAGCCACGCCTTAGCTCAGAGACAATGGATTTAATTTAATTTAATGTAATTTAATGACTGGTTACTACCATTCCCGCCCCCTGATGTAAGGGACAGAGAAGGCTCTGAAGTGCAGTCTGCTGCGTGGACCACATTAACTTGTACAGCTCTGAGTAACCATGGGAAGGTTTATCCCCTCCATGCCTCAGCCACCCTCAAGCCCTCTCTGTATCTGAGCCAATCCCTGCCCTTCAGCTGAGTTCCCAGACACAGGAAAACCTGAGAACATCCTCTACCTGGCTCTTACCCACCCTGAGGAACAGCCTTCCCTAATGGGGCTTCTGCCCTCCCTTCCTGTGCCTGGAGACTGCAGTCCTGAAACAGCATCCTCTCTGTAGTTACCAGCATGGAGACTGCTAGAATGGCGAGGGCTGGCTGGTTCTCCTTTCCTGACTCCCTCTTCTCATTCCCCTCCCTCAGGCTGGGAGCTGTTCTCAAATGCACTGAATCCATGCTTGACACAGAGGGGATGATGTAGCAGGGGTGGTGATTAGGGAAGGGGTGAGCTCTCTTCTCAGGTGTGAAAAGCTGAAGATCTTCCAACACACCGGATCTTGAGCTACCTTCCTGGGGCTTCCTTCCTTCTCTCCTCCTCTGGCTTTGACTCTAGAGATTGCAAGACTCAGAAAACACTCAGTCTGAGCACTACCAATGAAAGGCACACTTGAACCCTTTCACACACACACACACACACACACACACACACACACACACACGCCTACTTTCTGAAAGTCAGTGGGATGGAGAGAGAACTCATACCGCCTACTGTGTCAGTCCTGTGGAAGGACAAGGGGTGGGTCTCCAGGAAGCCACTGACCTGTGGAGAACACTTTGTCTTTTAGTAAATGCCCCAAAGTGTTGTTTCTTTTGAAAAGAAAATTGTTTGTTTTTAAACTATACATGCAATATGTAGCTTTGTTCTTGCCTCCCTTGTAGCTGCAACCTGTCCCTTTTCCTGCTGCCAGTGGACCTTCCTGAAGCAGTCCCTTGGGCCCTTCTAATCTGCTGCTCTCAGTCTGCAGCAGGCATGAGAAAGCAGATAACCAATTATGTAGCATCAACCGTGGCTGTGTTGTGGTCTCTTACATGGTGGCAAGCACTGTGCCCAGCACCCACCCCTAATTTATAGGCCTCACCTTTATCCTTAGAATAGTTCTACCCAGTGGGAAGTTATGATCCCTGCTCTTCAGGACCCGGAAGGACTCAGTGACAGAGATGGGATTCAGTGCCCTCTGGCCCCTAAACTCCCTTTCTCCTTCTTGGCCGAGCCTGTGGGTGAGGATGACTTGTTTCCCACTCGCTTCCTTGTCTCAAGTCCGAATGCTCAGTAGTGTCCCCTTAGTGCTTAAGCTACTCCCAGGGCCACTAAAGCTCGGAGACGGTGTCGTGTCGGAGAGGGTGCCTGGCAGGCTCAGAGGAGCAGTACTCCAGTCAGGAATGGATCCCAAGTGTCTTTCTGGAAACTTAGTTTCCACAAGACAGTCACCTAGGATTTGACTACACCTGAAGAATTTGACTCAATTTGTCTCCTAAACACGTTGGGGCAGACATCATTCAGCATTTTCTTCCTCTCCTCTCTTCTCTCCTCCCATCACTGTCTCCCCTCATTCTTCTTACCCACTTCCTCTCCCTGTTTTGTCTCCAGCCCAGGCTGGCCTCAAACACTCCATGTAGCTGAAGGTGACCTTGAACTTCTGATCCTCTGGACTCTACCTCCCAAGTGCTGGGATTATAGCAACATTTTACTAGGCCCTACCTGTGCAGCACTGGCGCTCTGACCCAGGGCCTCATGCTCGCTAGGTATGCACTCTGTCAATTGAGCCACACACCCAGCCCAAACGCATTTCCTTTTTTTATTAGATATTTTTTCTTTATTAACATTTCAACTGCTATCCCTAAAGTTCCCTATACCCTCCCCCTGCCCTGCTCCCCTACCCACCCACTCCCATTTCTTGACCCTGGCATTCCCCTGCACTGGGGCATATAAAGTTTGCAAGACCAAGGGGCCTCTCTTCCCAATGATGGCCGACAAGGCCATCTTCTGCTACATATGCAGCTAGAGGCACGAGCTCTGAGGGTACTGGTTAGTTCATATTGTTGTTCCACCTAACACAGGGCCTCCAATGGAGGAGCTAGAGAAAGTACCCAAGGTGCTGAAGCGTGTTTCTAACTCAGACACATGCACAATCATCCAGTGTCTGCTATAGGCCAGGCACCATGCTCACCTATACCAAACTATTTCTTTTGAGTTAGAAGGTGCTTACTTTGTACAGGCTCCCTCTCCAAAATTTATAATCTCAAGGTTTAGTTCTAAATTCTTTTGAAGCTAATATTTTCCCCATTGCAGACTAAGATACACACAAAATTTTGTTTCGCCATACCTAAATTACAGTATGTACCTCCATTAGACTAGACAGAAACTAGCAGTCCCTAGGTCCCAGCTCTGGATTAGACCACCAGAGACTCAATTTCCTTGAACCCCCTCCACCCCCACTTCCGGCTTGTCTCCACCCCAGCTCACCTCCTAGGCTGAACCTCTGACTCTTCCTCCCAAGTCTGGGATTATATGACACACATTTTACATCTTCATCCATGAAACTGTTGAGTGATTTATTGAAATGACTTGTCGGGGGAATCCAGTTTACTCATGATCCTCATCTACAGAAATAAGCCCTGTGATTTGCTTTAACCTTATACCAACCCTGCACCATCCACACAGATGAGTCACTTGGGTTTAACAAATAAAGCTTGTGCCCTATCCTGACAATGGTCAGCGTCATCTATCAGGATGAGTAATGCAGACACTGTGTCTCATTTATATACCCAAATTCCCTGACTGGCGACCCCTTCGAGTATAACCCGGTCCAGTGTTTATGACTTGTTTTTGTTAAGACATGGGGAATGGGAAGGACACCGCTGCCATCAAAGGCAGCCTTCTAGCCACTGGCCTAGGGACCAGCTGGCAGAGGGCCCTGGGTAGAGCTGGTCCTTGCTTTGTATGGCATGGGTTAGTCACAAAAAGCAGAAAATCAAGAGAGTCTGCATACATATAGGGCTTCAAGTCCCTCTAAGAATCATTACTGGCCATCTCGCTCTTATTCTCCAACAAAGGAAAGTGTCATTGACCAGTGCTTCAGAGGCATGCGTGCGTGCATGCATGCGTGCGTGCGTTTGTGTGTGTGTATGTGTGTGTGTGTGTGTGTGTGTATGTGTATACACATGTGTTCATACAGTTCTCTGGAACCATGCTACACAGCTGCCCCCTGTTCATTATCCCCAGAGACAATGAACTTCAATAATTTTTTGTTTGGTTGTTTTTTTTTCGAGACAGGGTTTCTCTGTATAGCCCTGGCTGTCCTGGAACTCACTTTGTAGACCAGGCTGGCCTCGAACTCAGAAATCCGCCTGCCTCTGCCTCCCAAGTGCTGGGATTAAAGGCGTGCGCCACCACCGCCCGGCCTATAATATTTAATATTTGGACTGTGATGTTTGAAATATTAGCTTACAGCTTAGCCATGTTGTTATAAAATACACACACATATAAGATATTCTGCATTTGAGATAATATTATCCATCACACAGCCATTTCCACCAAGTTCTATTGTGACTCCCAAAGCTAGGTGAGAGGCCATGTCTTATGGCTCGCAGAAACTCCCATGGCCGAGCTTGTAGATGAATTCCAGGCAACCATTCCGTACAGTGCAAAAGTCTTTCCCTTCCAAGGCCTCCTCCAGCTTGGACAGTAGCAAAGGGCCTCAGATACTCCCCATGCCAGCAGCTACAGACTGGGGACAAAGTGGGTCACCATCTATGCTCTAATAATGGCCTTTCAGCAGAGGAAATACTAAACTCTCAACCTGTCCACTTTTAAGATGTTAAGGATGCCATGTACTCAAAGACACAAGCCTGACAGACAACATTCAAAGGTCAGAGCACCTGAGAGCAGGGGGCCCAGTGCCTTCACTCAGCTTCCGGAGAGCTTAAGAGATGTACCCAAAGCTGGCCCTGACTGCCAGCATCTGAACTGATGTGAGACTCCTGGTCCCCTGTTCCCACCACCCTTGCAATGATTCAAGTCAGATCTACTACTGAGAGTTTACAGGAAAGTGTGTGGAGGGAGGAAGGCGTGGGGGTGGGAGAGAGGACAAACCTGCTGACTGAATCAACTCCACCCCCAGGACTCTGTGAAATTTTAATTTCCTCTTCGGAAACTTAGGTCAATAAATGTATATACTCCTATTGCAAAGTGTGTGTCTCTTCTTTAAAAAACGTGTGCGCCTTGCCTTTCCCTTTTGAATATGCGTTTATTTTCCAATGTGATCCCTGGAGATTGGCACCCACAAGAGGAATGACTTGGACTATTGCTGAGCAGCCTTCAAAGGGTCAAGAAGTTTATAAAGTTTCTTTTATACCTCACGAAAAGTAGACTGTCTTAACGCAAGGCACTGGAGAGATTGACTTTGCCTGCTCTGACAGACCCCAGCACACTGCTGTTAAGACTTCTCTACACAGTCAAGTGGATCTCAGCCTGGGACCTGGGAACCCTTAGCTGTCACAATAATAATCAGGACCTTCAGAAATCTCAGCAGAGAAAAAAAGAAAGAAAGCTTCATAAACAGATGCCACCGAGTAACAGGTACCTGAGGCTGTGACAGAGACGCCTGAGCCTGGGCTGGGGTGCGGACTCTTCAAGATGCCCACCTGTCCTTGATTCTGTATTAAAGCCTTCCCCAAGAACACCAGCACTGCTAAAGTATACAGACAGTGAAAAGTAAATACAGCCTGCCCTCGATTTTACTGTAGATTAGGTGACAGCTCAGAGCCTCACACAAGATCCCAGCGGTGAGGAAGGTTTGGGGGGACACAGGTCTCAAATGCCACACAGTTTTCTGATTCTGAGAACTGCCCAGGCACAGAGTTCATCTCAAGGACATTCCCTGGCTTCCTTTCCTCTTTAGGGACAAAGGGCAGCTTGAGCTAATGAAGCCCCATGACCTTGTGCACAGGGGCTTGCTTGGACAGACACTTGTTTCTCCTGGCCTCTGTCTGCACTCCCTCATTTGGCGTGAGTCCCCTCCTCCAAGCTGGCTCACCTCCTTCACTCCCTCAGCTACCTAGCAATGACATTATCAGGGGCTCCATCTCAGCCCCACCATAGTCTGCCTAATTGACCTACATCCTTTCAGCAGGCTCTGCTCTTTTTCCTTCTCTGGAAAGAAGAAATGATGAAGAAAATGTTCTTGGAATCTGTTTCTGGCAAAGTCTTCAGAGCTTTGCTTAAAATTGTTAGTGCAATGCTTGACATTTTTCCTTTCCTTTATAAACATTATAGGCAAATCATTCAGAATCCTAATGGAAAGTAATTTCCCATTAATGCAGGCTGTAAAATGCTATTTTCTTTTGAAACTGTGCCTGGGAAACAAACAGTGCAGGGCCCTTTTACACTTGAAAATTCCACCTACAAATCAGCAAAGCTCAATGATCGATGTGTGACAAGAAGACCCCATGGCTACCATCAGGGAACCTTCAAGGAAGTGGCTGGCACAGGCACATGGCCACGGTGTCACTAGGGAGACCCCACCGCCTGGGAGAATTGAGTTTCTGGATTCAGCTTTCTTATAAAAGCCAGCAGGGTATTACTTTTCTTACAATTTTCTGCCTAGGGACAGAGCTACTGGCCAAGGAGAAGGGACAGAAGCTTGGACATGTACAGCCTAGGTACGGAAGCCAAGGGCTCCTTTGTCCTGTTCTGGTCCCCTGCCACCAAGTCAGATGCACGCAGTAGATGTCCTTAGCCACCACACACTGGCCACACACACCCATGTCATTGCTAGGTTTGTCCTTGAGACAAACATTCCCAATGCTCTTAAACATGGTTACATTTGCCAGGATTCATATTCTCTTCTCTCTCTTCTCTCTCTCTCTCTCTCTCTCTCTCTCTCTCTCTCTCTCTCTCTGTGTGTGTGTGTGTGTGTGTGTGTGTGTGTGTGTGTGTAGGGGGCAGGAAAGAGATCTATGCGTGTATATGTGTGCACATGTATGTGCATGCAAGCACACCCGCATGTGGTCAGAGATCAATGTTAGGTGTCTTCCTTCTATCATTCTCCACCTTAATTCTGGAGCAGAGTCTCTTCCTGAACCTGGAATTCATTGATTCTGCACGACCAGCTGGCCATTCCTCCTGTTTCTGCCTTCCTAAGCCTGAGCTTGTGGGGTTCGCACCTCTCTGAGAGCTCACGTACTTGTTTGTAAAACAGCGGTACTGCAGCATCATGGCTGCATGAACCCGGCAGACTGCCCAACCTCATGCCATCTGTGGTGTGGCTGCCAGCATCATCACACTGTGCTGAGGTCTCACTCTCACTTTCACTCTCTGCAACATTAGTATGTGGCAGAATAGAGGTCCACGCACAGAGCAACAACCAGTGATGCTGGTGCACACACGCACTCCAGATGCAAAGGGCCCCACGCCGTTCTCTGACATTTAATCCAAATACTTTATTCCTCATGGAACTCAATGCTCTCCGGATTGCCAGTGAAAGACTGAAGCAAAGGAAAGCCGGGTCTGGTCTGGCAGCCAGCAGGAGACAGTGTTTTGGGTGAGCTTTACCTAAGGTCCTGGAATCCTGTCTCTAAGAACCAACCCCTCGCTTGGGTGCCGGCAGGGAGGAAGGTAAGTGGAGAGCTAGGGTCTGCTACTGGATTGAAGGCTGGGATTGTACTCATTTTCAAGTTTTTTAGTTCATTTGTTTATATCCACCATTTTTCTAAACAGAAAAGTTAAAAAGACTTCCAGAAAAATCAGTATCCAAAGTAAAGATTCATGTCAGGCCAGAAATAGGCAAATCATACAATGTACAAAACTCTACATTTTATCCAGACACCACAGCTCTGAAGGAGGAAGGCAAGACTGCTATACCATGACACTAGGGGCAGGCACACACTGGCACTGGCCCAGCAGAGCAGGTTGCCCTTAGCCCCAGCAGTCTGCTCAAGGACCAGTGAGCTTTCCAGCAGCCAGAGGCAGTGGCAAACTTTAACAGGGTATGTGTTGTCCCTAAAGTGCCAGTTCCAGTTCTCCAAAGTCACTGACTTCTTGCATTTACGCAAAAATGTGTTATTGAAATACAATTTTCAAGATTATCTTCAAACCAGATAAATGTTGCCATACCGACTTAGTTTAGCTTCCATGCTGGCCTGTTTACAGCCGTGCAATCATGGGATCTACTTAACGTTGTCTTTCTTCTCTATTTTACTTTGTACCTGTTCGAGTTTCTGCATAATCCACACACCATGACAGTTCAAGAGATGAATGGGATCTCACTTAGCCTGCCATTGCCGACTACGGACAAAGTGTTTACAAGTAAATGACTAGCCGTTGGGATGCTCCTATACAACTTAGTAGAGATTACTCTGCAGGGTTACCAGAATATCCTGTGCTTAAACGTTTCTCAAGGATGTGTTTCCAGAAGCGAAGCCGCTGAAGTGCACAGACACCTAACAGACAGGGCTACACTGACTTCCCAGTGAGGAGTGTCGGGGGTTGGCAAACTGTGGGCTGCGAGCCAAATAATGTAGGAATGGAACCCAGGTGAGCTCACTCCCTTATCTATGCACGCGTTCAGCTGATGTAACCATAAAGTCCAGTAGTTGTTACAGAGACCACACGGCCCTACAGAGACCATAACTCTTACATATTTACTGTCTGGCCCTCTACCAAAATATTTGCCTATGCCTCAGTGATTCTAATGTATAATCCCCCAAGGCTTGTGAGATTGTGCCCAAGTGCCACATATGAACAGAAATGGAGCCTGCAGCCCCCCCTTCCCCACAGAAGGCAGTGAGTCACAACAGGGCAGACACGTTCTCCCAGTAACTTTGTAGAACATCCATGTGGCATGTGCACACTCTCCACCAACCCCCGTCTCTTCCTCTTCAGTAGTGATAGAACTGCAGGTAGATCTGGATCTCCAGTTCACCTCTTCCTACCTTTGTAGCTGGCTGGGTCATGTGACTAAGCCCTGGCCAGTGCGGTGAGAGAGGTGAGGTGAGTCACTTATGCTCAATTCTTTAAGGGGAAACTCGGTCTAGACCTCCATCTTTCGCCTCTTGAGTCTCTGGGGAGCAGCAGCTACTATTAACCCAGTGTAAAAACTGTTGCCAGAAGCCAGGCATTGTCACAATAAAACCTGCAACCAGAGATGACAACTCAGAAGGTGACAATGGAGAGAATGTGTGTGTAATAGGTGTGACAGCCCTTAATGTCTGTGAGGTCACAGTGAAGCATTATGGTCCAAGCTTTACATGTGACAACCTTGAAAGCAGGCCACACACCAGGAACCCTAAAACAGATGGGGGATATCACTAGGAGGCACGTGCACATGAGTGATGTCATGTCACTGTTAGCAGAGGCCAGTGAAGGCAGGAGATCACTGAGTCTGTGAGTGAAGACCTCAAGAGAAAGAGCAGAGGGTGAGAGCTGGGTATTAGGAAAGCTAGCCACAAAGAAGAGGAGGTAAGTGAGCTGCTATTTCAAATACTTCTCAGAGACTCACCCAACCGCAGGAACCCAGACACATGTCCGTGACCTGTGACTGGTCCTTCACTCGGATCTATTGAGTGTCCTCAAGACAACCTCTACAAGCTGAGAAGGGGAAGCATGGATCTGACAAGGAGGAAAGACATCAAGCTGTCTCAAGTGCTGTGTCGAAGAGGGGACCATGGCTCTGGGCACTCGTAACTGCCAAGAGCACACAGGGCAGATGCTCCTCATGGTTTCAATGGAATCACCCTGTGGCAGATCCACAACCCTCACCTGGAAACATCTGAGCTTAGTGAAGCTTGTGGAGCCACAGCACAAGTCTAAGATGACAACTTGCAAGGCCAGCTTCAGATAGAACATTTCTGAGGGAGTACTGGAAGACAGCAGGATGAAGGGCAGGAGAGGGATCTACCATACACACAGACACAGACACACACACAGACACACACAGAGAGAGACACACACACTCTAAACAAGTCAAGTTCTTCATCTCAGGGCAAGGGGCATACACATTCTCTCTCTCTCTCTCTCTCTCTCCCTCCCTCCCCCCCTCTCTCTCTCTCTCTCACACACACACACACACACACACAGACACACACACATAGACACACACATATACATACATATATACCCACCCAGGAGTACCGACCCAGGTCTAATCAAGAGGAGCCCTTCACTGCCAGGGCATTAGGTCCCTGCAATATATGCTAAGCAAGACTCCATCAGTATCAGGGAGTTTCTCCTACTGTGTGTTTCTATTTGCCATGGTTTGAATGCTGCTATTAATATTGATCTGTATGAGTACCCAAAATTCATGTACTACAATGTCACTCCCGTGAGTCTAGTAGCCTTCCCCACATGATGATTTCATAAAGTTGGATCTCATTCATGAAGTTAGTGTCTTTATAAAAATAAAAGGCCCAGTAGAGCTTATTTGTCACTTCCACCACACAAGAAATATCTGCAAGGTGCCATCTATGAGGCAAGTCACATATCAGCCACCAAATCAGGTGATGAGCCGAAGAGTCAGGTCTATCCGTGAAGCCACAGAATGCGTAGCCAGAGTGGCTGTGGAGGGACTGGGGGCACTGCCTGGGGATTCCAGCTTGCCATTTTCATGTGGATGTGTTCCATTTCAGCCACTGTGACACAGAACCAAGAGAAACGAGTTTTAAGACAGACAGCAGTTTTGGCTCCCAGTCTCTGGAGGTCTCGGCACACGTCACTGGCCCACTTGACTGAGGAAAGGCAGCACTTCATGGTAGGGGGCGGAGTTCCTCTCTCCCTTCTGAGAAACAAGAAAGGGATGGAGTGTCGCTGCCCCCATCAAGGTTGTAGTGGCATAAGGTAAATCCACTAGGCCCCACGTTAAAGGATCAACCACCTCCCAGCAGTGCTGTGGTCTGGAGGCCAAACTTCTAGTACAAGGGCCTTTGGCAGTAAAGATATGCCAGCTTCTGCCCTTAGCCTTGCCAGTCACCAGAATATCTTATGTCCCTAACTTTCCCACTCAGCTCAGACAGCACTGTAAGGAGATGGCTGGCATTTCCTAAGCTGCTTTGTCCTTAGGTGGGGCTGTGGCCAGACTCTGCATGTCACTGCGTGCTGGCCTAAAAGGACATGTGTGCTTGCTTTCTCCTTCCTCCTGGCTGGATACGGGGAAAAACAGCCAGGATGGCAGGGCGTCCGCCTCTGAGGGAGCCGGTGGGTGGGAAACACCCTCCTTTTGGAATATTCCCCCTAGTCACTGTACAAGCAAGAAAACCTTACAATGCTGCATGTTGTAGACTTATTTTCTGTTTGTTTGTTTGTTTGTTTAATGGAAACTAGTGTTATTCTGATAGCAAAGTCTTGACACACCGGGTCCGTGAACACTCTTGACAACTCTCCGAAGTGAATGCCATTTAAATCATTGAAATTTGCATGAAGCATTGTATTACAATATAAACTGGAAGCTAGCACAGCAGGCTGCAACCACGGCTTCAGGCTGAGACTCTACAGTACGGAGGATGGGGAATGGACTAGTTCCTGTCACACCACGGACTTTGCTGATGAAGACTTCTAACTGCAGGCCCAGATTCTATGTTAAAGTTGGACATTAAAAATCTGTCAGGGCTGGGAATATGGCTCAGTGTATAAAGTGCCTGCCTTCTACACACGCATAAGGTCCTGAGTTCAGATCTCCAGTGGGGGTTGGGGGCACAAAAAGCCACTGGGTGGCAGTGCCTGCCTGTAACTCCAGCACAGAGAGGCAGAGACAGGATTGGCTCCTAGCACCCAGGAGATCTGATGCCCTCTTCTGGCTTTTGAGAGCACCTGCACACAGGTGTACACCCCTCCACACAGATACACACCCATACTATATACACAATCTTTAAATATATAGTTAAGGGGCCAAGGACATAGTTCAGCTGATAGAACTTGCGTAACATACAGAAAGCCTTGGGTTCATTCCGTAGTGCCACATAAACCTGGCATGGTGGCACACGTCTGTACTCCTGGCCAGAGTCAAAGGGAGATCTCAAGTCCTCTGTCACGAGCTTTGACAGTGAAGCAAGGGGCCACAAGCCAAGGAATGCATGTGGCCTCCAGAGAGTGAAACAGGCAAGACATGGGTCCTCTCCTCGAGCTTCCAGAAAGAACACCAATCTCTGGATAGGTCTTCAGACCTAAAATGCAAAGAGACTGTACCCGATATGTAGCTTTATGTCACAAAATACTTAGTAGTTTGTTAGGAAGTATAGAAAACTAATGCAATTAAAGAAAAATTTAGCATTCATTTAGCGTAAATGAAACCTAAATGAATGGGTACAGAGAGAAAGCCCCTAAGTGAGGTAGCCTCAGTGAGCAGCTATGGAAAGGAAGACACAACAGAGACACAGAGAAAGAGCCCAAAGCCACACAGATCGTCACAGGCCTGTGGTCCCAGCACTTGGGAGGAGGAGGCAGGAAGATCAGGAGTTTAAGATCATCCTGAGCTGCAGAATAATTCTGCAGTCAATCTGGTGAAAGTGAGATGCTGTCTCAAACACCAGTAATAATAATCATAGCACTAACAATAGAAGTTTAAAAGGGGAAATCTGAGGGAAGATAAGAAAGGTGTTTAAGGTAATAAAGATATCCACATTCATCAACGATGTGCGGAACTAGGTTTAAGTTTATAGGCTCAGTGAGAATGGAAGAGGAGGAAGGAATGGGACCCACTTTCCCAGCATTCTGACCCCTGACAGCTGCCATTCTCAGTTAACTCACTAGTTAACAGGAAAAGGCAAGAGCCAGCCAGGAAACAGGGGCAGACGACTCGCTCCAACCTGGCCTGCCGCTCAGAACCACCAGCAAGAGGGAAGCCAGATTGTTTTCAAGGGCACACAGAACATCTGCCAAGATGGGTCATGCTCTGGGCCACAAGACAAGTTTCAAAAAATATGCTACACAGTAAAATTCATACAAATAGACTATTTGAACAAAATAGAGTGACTGGCAGAAGAAACGGGTTAGTATTTCTTGTGCAAGGGAGGGTCATGTTCATGTGCATGTGTGCAGGAGTGTGTGCACCTATGTGGACTGGCT
The DNA here is from genome assembly GCF_900095145.1 of Mus pahari. Lineage (NCBI taxonomy): Eukaryota > Metazoa > Chordata > Mammalia > Rodentia > Muridae > Mus > Mus pahari. Next base: position 53,791,516 of record NC_034590.1, on the reverse strand, counting down.
TGTTAGTGACAGAGGTCAGTCTCAGGTGCCATTCCTCAGGAGCCATCCACCTTTTGTATTTTGGACAGGGTCTCTTACTAGCCAGGAGCTCCAGGGAATCTGCCTGTCTCTGTCAAGACAGTATTGGGACTGTAAACCTCCTTAAAACACTCACGATAATAAATCCATCTTCTCTTAAGTTGTGTCTGCTGGGTACGTTTGTGATTGCGGGAGAACATTGCTGAGCACAATGAAAGATGTCAGGAAATGAAAACTGGACAGCTTGTGGTGGAGACCAGAGCATTCTGTAGGATTGGGCCCTCAATTCTCCTACAACAATCTGTAGATTCTACCCATACAAAATTAAAGTCAGAAAGAGCTCTTTCTGTAGAGACAAGAAAACTAATTCACCTGGAAATGCAAACAAACCAACCTAGAAAGTCAACAGCAAACAGAAACAAAACCCAAGAGATAACAGACATGGCCTGGTTCCAAGACACAGAACTGCAGACCTTGGCAAAGAAGCTATGAGAGTTCAGAGATGTGGCCATAGTGTGTGTGTGTGTGTGTGTGTGTGTGTGTGTGTGTGTGTGTGTGTGTGTGTATAAGAAAGAGACAGACAGACAGATGGACGGACAGAGATCCACTTCCCTGATGCCTAGCTTCCAACTGCAACAGTTCAGTTGTAACTTCAGTGGGAAACAGGCCACTGTGTGCTAAGCAAGAAAAGCAGGGTAGGGGCATTTTAACACTCCTGAGTCTTCAAACATGAAGAGAGTCATGTTTAAAAGATAGTTATTTTCCACTGTGATTATAAGTAAGCTAGGTGGACAGCGTGCGTGGGAAAGTGAAGGAATTAAAGCCTCAGATGGCATATCAGGAAAACACCAGTGACTCGAAGAAACACAAAAATAATCCAAACTTCTTACTCTGAATTATGCAAGTAGATGTCAATTGAGTGGAAAACACACAGGAAGTGGTTTCTTTAGGAGAAGAACTGAGTCTGGGGGTGAGAAAGACCTGCTGGCCCTCACTGCTCTACCTCCCAAGGTCCATCTCCTACTTAAGACAGACGCAGATTACACTCGTAGTTTAGAGTTTTCATTGAAAGAAAAAAATCCTGTGACAATGCTGGGGACCGCACAGAGTTCGGCTTCTCTGGCCATGAGTGTAACGAGAACCTCTGTGTGATTGTGGGCTTCAGAAAAAGGATGGGGGAATTGTCTTCAGTATCCAAGGCAGAGAGTGCTCAACACTCCACACCAAACACACAGAAGTCTGTGAATATCCCATTCAAAGAATACAAAAATAAGACACAGAGAGAATGCATGGAAAGCTACAAGTATATCTCAAAGGACTTCTACTTAGCCTGTGTTAAAAAAAAAAAAAAAAAAAAAAAAAAAAAAAAAAAAAAAAAAAAAAACCTGACAAAGTTCAGCAGTAGATATAGAAATAATCCAATTATAAAATGGGTGGAGACCTGACGAGATGTTTCACCCAGAAAACAGGCACAGCAGACTCACAGGCATGTGAGTCTCCACAGTGTTCAGTAATGTGGCTAAAATAAAAAAGCAAGAGCAGCTACCATTTTGCAGTGTCACTTGGCAGTATCCACCATCATTTAAATGCCAACAGCACAGCACAGCACAGCACAGCCCCAGCCCCTGGCTTTGATGCTCAGAAATTTCGTTCCTACAAAGTCTTGATTCGTTGTATATACAGGCAGATAAGGGTAGACACTGTTGCAATTAACAGGGGCCAAGGAAAACCATGAAGTTGCTAAACACAGTGGGACAGGTCTATGTACCACACAGACATAACCACAAGAAAGAGCAATGCATTTTGGGAAGAAAACTGCACAACAAAATGTTACTTTTGTTTAATATTATGTTAAATGTGAAATACATGAGCCAGGCACAGATAGGACAATATTCACACACAGTCATTAGGGGAAGCTATGCCGAGGGAGGAGACCAGACGCAGTTGGAAATCATAAAGAGGGCATGGGAAAAAATACACCATCTGAATCTTTTCTAGGTTAGCTTTACTCTAGGTTGTATTTAAAATCTAAGAGTACAGTACTGGAGTTGTTGTCAGGCGCACCTCAGGGGCTCAGAGAGCACTAACTAAAACTGCCTAACAATTGAGGAGGTATTCTGAAAGGTGTTAAACCTTTAAATATAAAAGATAACATAGCAACTGTGATTCTCTAGCCAAGGGACAGTCTAGCGACTACATTAGGTGGCACTGGTACACAAAGAACATCTTCTTGGGACTGGTTTTCAAATTGTGAACACATGACTATTGGAATTGGGGAAGGAGGGGAACTCATCAATCAACCAAGGACAGTGCATCGGTTTCTCAGGGCATTCCCACATAGCCCACTTGGGATGACTGACTAGCTTACCTGGTATCTTTGATGAAGAGCTGGGTCCAACCCCATTGGCATCGGTGGTGCTCGTGTTCACAGGCTTTGGCATGAATTCTCGCTTGGGGGCTTTGGATGCAAGAGATATTCTGTAACACACATGGGGGGCCAAGTCAGATCTCCGTCCCAAACAGCAGAGCCTCCACAGGTCTTTGGTCTTCTTGAGGACCAGACCTGGTGGGAATGGGAGTGAGCATGGGGACTGTGCACACTGACTTCAGAGAGCCCAAAGTGTCAGGGATATGACCAGCATGCAATTCTTCCACTATGTACTTGGGTTTCTAGTTGAAAATTATCTGAAAGAGATGTCCTCATTATGTCCTCAAGGCTTAGCAAGTGGGTACTCCCCTAGGCTAGCTGCCTTCCTTCCTCTCTGCTGGAGCGGGAAGCATCCAAATGTGCTCATGGGATACCTAGATGGCCACTTGCCTACAGAAATAGATGTTTCAGGGACGGCCTTCCCTGTTACTACAGCACTACTTGAAGCAAAAATCCCTCTGAATTTATTCATTACCATAAACCTATGTAAAACAAGTTTCTATTATTAAGCCTAGTCCAAACGTATGGTAGGTTAGCCCAATAATTTCATTAAGAGGGTTACTGCATGTACTATACATGATATTACCAATTTCAGAAAGTAGGGACTGCACTGACCATGAAAGCCCCAAGACAAAGAATATTTCTTTATTACTCAAGGTATATTGTTGAGTGTCATAGGAACACAGCCTGGCAATGGTTTTCGTGGCTTTTACAAAGTTCTGAGCGTCGCTGGCTTCCTCCCCATCCCTAGATGTCAACAGGTAAACTAACCCAAGTCCGCCAGGAAGCCCCAGGAGCTGACTTCTGACATAGAAGCCATGGTGCTTATATGCTCTACATGTGGGGCACAAAAAGGGAGTACCAGTAATAGAGAGAAAGAAAAGCCAGTCCAGCCCGTTACCCAGTTCTGCCCTGTTCTAAGCTACATGTATATTATCATCTCATACCCAACCTGAGAGCAGACTAGAGAAAGTGTCAATCAGAATTGGAAGGAGGGGCTGAGAGACCAAGACAGAGACTGGCTGCCTCCACACTGCCTAAGTGAGGCAAAGGTGCTTACCGCAGCTCCAGCTTGCTCTGCAGCTCCTGGAGGATCTCTGTGGACTGCCTGTGATAGTCTAATGCCGCCTCTACAAACACAGCCAGCTGGCTCACTTGCTCTACCTGTGGCAGAAGTGCAAAGTTACTCTATGCTGGTCAGAGCCCTTGGGATACCCAGAGCAAACAGGAAGCCAGGGACAGCAGCCCAGCTCTGCAAGGTGGCTTGGCAACTGCCTGCGCCCTGGTCCATGTCATCTCTGCCCATCTTGGAGCCCTAGGATCCTGAGGGTCACATCAGAGCTGTAGAGGCTGGAAAAACACTGTCAGGTTGATTTGTTATTCTGAATCTGCAGTAACTTGCCCACCTCCAGTAGAAAGACAGGGCAGCCGGGCGTGGTGGCACACGCCTTTAATCCCAGCACTTGGGAGACAGAGGCAGGCGGATTTCTGAGTTCGAGGCCAGCCCGGTCTACACAGAGAAACCCTGTCTCAGAAAACAAACAAACAAACAAACAAACAAACAAACAAAAACAAAAGAAAGAAAGAAAGAAAGAAAGAAAGAAAGAAAGAAAGAAAGAAAGAAAGAAAGAAAGAAAGAAAGAAAGAAAGAAAGAAAGACAGGGCATCAAATGGAGGGATGGGGTTGCCATCCCACAGTCAAAATTCTGACCCATAATTGTTCCTGTGTAAAAGAACTGCAGGAACAAAAATAGAGAAAGACTGAGTGAAAGGAGGTCCAGTGACTCTCTTTTACAGTTATAAAATTATATCCTGAGATGATGATGATGACGATGATGATGATGACGATGATGATGATTTGGGTTTTTCGAGACAGGGTTTCTCTGTGTAGCCCTGGCTGTCCTGGAACTCACTCTGTAAACCAGGCTGACCTCAAACTCAGAAATCCGCCTGCCTCTGTCTCCCGAGTGCTGGGATTAAAGGCGTGCGCCACCACCGCCCGGCTCTGAGATTATTTTTTAATGTTCTAAAAGTCATGGATCTGAAGATGACAGGAAAGTTTCCCAACTGTGAATGAAACCAGTGGTAGGCATGAGAGCTTGCTTAGGGAAATGTCCCTGTGAGCACTTTCTAGTTAAGCCAGACCAAGGAACAGAGTCAGCTAATACATACTCAGGGAAATTGGGGACATAAGGCAAGTCACACCTGCTCCAGGGCAAATAAATGTCCCCTGCGTTCCTGCTGCCACACAACCAAGCATCCTCTCTGAGACACATAGCAGAAAGGGAAGAGCATGGAGCCTCCATCATTCCTCTTTCCCACAAATTGACACGTTCGTCAAAGTAGTGGCTGATTACAGTGGCACTCGGGTGGGGGAGGCTGGGGAGAGGATTACAGCAGGGTCCCACGTGGCCCACATTCTCCTCATACCAATTATATAGCCAAGGCTGGCCTTGAACTGCCTCCTCCTCCCAAGTGCTGTGAGGTTTGCTTTTGAAGCAGTTTGTAAGAAAGGCCCAGCAGAGCTGCAAGCTTGAAGAGGGGCCTGAGAGAAACCTGCATCGGGGGGTTAGAGAACCACCACAGCAAATCAGGATTAAGTTTATTTCTAGAACCTTCTGTTGCAAGCCCCAAAAGATTGAGGTGATTCCTCCCAACCAGCCATTCCCAGCCCAAACCTCAGAAACTCCAGATCTCCACAGAGTCACCAATCAAAACCGCCTGTCACAGGCTTCGCCCAAGCAGCCTTTTCTTACATAGCATTCTAACCGTCTGAGGCAGGATCTGGTTGTTCCTCATTCCGCCATCTGCCTCTCCCTGAGGAGCCAACTGGGGAGCTGCTAGCTTCCACAGATCCATTTGCATTTGTATATTGTTGAGAACTCTTCCTGCCCACTTTTTACAAACACAGCTTCAATGTGTGTTTACAACATACACAGAGCCCACTCACACCAGGAATGCAGTGGGCATACGCATGACTAAGGAAAGCCCTGGCATCGTACATGCCTTACCGTGATCAGTGGCTAGGAAAACAGTCCTGGCCCTCCATTCCCAAAAACCCAATAAACAAAACAAGGACAGCCCGGCCCCTGCAAAATCCCGGGATTTCTTACATTTCACCTCTTTGGCTTTTTCCCAACACTTTTGAGTAAGTCCAGTGCCACAGCCTGACATGATCGTGACAGATTCCGCTAAGAATAGATCACTGCTCTCTTGCAATGCTACAGCTGCGTGCTCTATGAAAATCGCCGTGACCTCTCCATCTCTAGAAATAGTAAGGTGTCTGTTTTGAGCCTCATTTTAACTAAGCCAGCTATCTGCAAAATTCAAAGATGGCTAAAAGCAACCAGGTGAATAACCTGATTGCACATGTGCGGTTCACACGTATCATGCATGTGGAAGTGGGAGTCACACCAACTATTCCCTCTGACAGCTAAGATCATGCAACCTGGAACTGCCTCTGGAATTCTTCCCTTGACAACTGACTTTGGGAAGGCGACAGATCCCAGAGACCCTAAAAGCTTGGGAGACAGCAACAGCACTCCACATGGTGCCTGCAATAGGGGGTGCCCAGGGAAAGCCCCTCCTGCTGGGGGCAAGTCAGATCCAAACTGGATTAGCTCAGTCAGTGTCCAGAGCTGAAGCTTCTCTCTGCCTCCTAGGATGTGAGCTGTGCGCTGGGAACCAGCAGAGATGGCGTCTGCTTCCAAGGGTACAACTTGAACTAAATACCTTGAACTAAATACCTTGAAGGACAGAGTCAAGCTAAAGCAACAAACTCAGGGCCGGCAAAAGCCAAAGCCTGTCCAGGCAAACACATCCTCCATCAGCCACATTACAGAACTTGAAAGCTGCCTGTTGGTTTCCTTTGCGGGTGAAAGTTACGAATACACTAGGCTGAACAGGAAGGGATGCTCTGCAGATAGGTTACACTAGTAACTATAAACTGTCTTTGGGCTGACAATACAGCCCAGATGGTAGAATGCTGACCCTGAATGCACCGAGCCTTGGGTTCAAATCCCAGTGTTACCTAAACCAGAGGTAGAGATGGGAATCCCAGCACTTAAGAGGAAGACAGAGAGCCGGGTGTGGTGGCGCATGCCTTTAATCCCAGCACTCGGGAGGCAGAAGCAGGCAGATTTCTGAGTTCGAGGCCAGCCTGGTCTACAAAGTGAGTTCCAGGACAGCCAGGACTACACAGAGAAACCCTGTCTCGAAAAACCAAA
>NC_034590.1:53768185-53784604 GCF_900095145.1 Mus pahari | reverse complement strand
ATGGTGGCTCACAACCATCCTTAACAAGATCTGACTCCCTCTTCTGGAGTGTCTGAAGACAGCTACAGTGTACTTACATATAATAAATAAATCTACAGCAGAACAAGAAGAGGAGGAGGAGGAGGAGGAGGAGGAAGACAGAGGGTTCCGTGTCACCCTCACTGTGAGGAAGCCAAGCTAGGAGCCACAAAACTACAGAATTCTCCTGCTCTCCAGAGCTGCAAAGGATGACAAAGCAGCTCTTTCCTTCAAGCCTCCAGTCCTGCCATCTCCCCCCATGGTCAGATGTCCAACCTCCAGACCAGAAGGCAATCAATTCGTATTCTTTAAGTCGCAGTGCTGCTTGTGGACATTTGTTACAGGAGCCACAGAAAATGAACAACACTGTTTTCTTCTCTTCTCAAACCAAGAGAACTCTAATGGTGGGCAGTACCGCACAGGGTCTCCATTTCCTGGGGATGGAAGCTGTTGCCTTGAGACTCATGGAAACAAACTGCCACCTTAGCTCTATGCTATGGTCCTTGGTCTTCTCTAGGCTGGGGGCTGGGGAGAAGACAAACAATACAGACTCAACACCCACCCATAACAGACACTGAATGCTGCATCAGAACCCAAGCCACCTATGTACACTTGTAATTTCATAACCTCTCTCCCACTGCAAACTGATGGATGCATTCCAGAATACGAAGCTGCTCGAGTATTTTGGCTCTGGGGATGAGGCTGAGTCTCGATGCCAGGGAATTAGAGTTACAAGGAGTTGTGGAAGCTTCAGGTACAACCATGTGAGATCTGAACTTAAGGAGGACATTTGAGCCAACTGGGCTTGCCCAAAGGAGCAGGGCCCAAAGCCTACAGCCTACAAAAAGGTCCTCCACCTCCACTCTCTGAAAGAGGACTACAGACATGGTGGCTGGGGAGAAACGGGCTGTAACACTCAATCCAGATGCCTGGGAGGCACCGTGTGACTGGCATTGACGTTGGCAAGCTAGCCTTTCACAGCCAAAGCACATGATCTCTGTGAGGTCACCTTCTATTTCAAATGTGGTAATTCAAGTGACTTCTCAGTCCCTTGCTTAAGATTTCTCAAAGGAGCTGGAATTTCTGGATGCTTTTTGACCAGTGAATGTGAGTTCAGATCTATGGACTCCATATTAAAAGAAAGAAAGGTATAAAGGAAAGAAAAAAGAAAAAGAAGAAGAAGAAAAGAAGAAGGAGGGAGGAGGAGGAGGAGGGAAGAAAGAAAAAAGAAAAAAGAGAAAGAAAGAGAGAAAAAGAAAAAGAAAGAGAAAAGGAGAAAAAGAAAAAGAAAGAGAAAAGGGGAAAGGAAACCTGTTTGTAGCAGTGTGCCTGTAATCCCAGTGCTGGAGAGCTGGAGACAAAGGAGTCCTGTGACTTGCTGGCAGCCAGTCTGGTCAAATCAGTAAACTCTAGGTTCAGTGAGAGACTCTATTTCAAAAGTAAGGGGGGTGATGGAGGACGACACCCAAAACCAACCTGTGGCCTCCACACATGCACGTGTATACACACGTACACACACACACACACACACACACACACACACACACACACGAGAGAGAGAAAGAGAGAGAGAGACAGAGACAGACAGACAGACAGACAGACAGACAGACAGACAGACAGACACGGGGAAACTTAAAGAAAATACTTCTCTGGCTGGGCGTGGTGGNGCATGCCTTTAATCCCAGCACTNGGGAGGCAGAGGCAGGCAGATTTCTGAGTTCGAGGCCAGCCTGNTCTACAAAGTGAGTTCCAGGACAGCCAGGGCTACACAGAGAAACCGTCTTGAACCCCCGCCTCCCAAAAAAAAAAGGGAAAAAAAAAAAAAAGAAAATACTTCTCTGGTCCAATGGAAAAAAACCCAGAAATCTGGAACCTAGTAATTCCATTGGTCGTGGATGAAGTGAAGCTTCTGGCTGAGGGATCTGTCAGCTGGTAACTGCTGCAACACCCTGGCCTCTTCAGGCTGAAATAGACACTTTTAAAATGTATTATGTCTGGTTTCTTCTAAGAGCAAAGGATGACATTTAATAATGCCACGTTGTAAGGACTCAGAGACGAGTCAAACCTGGGGGTGATGTGTTATCCTCAGGAAATGGCTAGGAAGCCTCAGAACCAACCCCCTGCCTGCAGCAGCCCATCTGACCAGGAACTGCGTGGCACATGGGCCCTTCTCCAAAAGGAGGTGCCCTCTGCGTGCCAGTCACCGTCCAGCACAGGAGGAGTAAGCCATGGGCCTGGCCCCCTAAGATTCACGGAAATGCAGAGAGCCCAACCGCTCCCTGTCTTAAACGGCTACCCAACGGGGTCACCTGACCTCAAGCAAGAAGTGAGGCCCTCGGGTCTGGCATCCAGCTCTTCCCAACACAGGCAGCAAAGACTGCAGTGAGGGGCTAAGGAGATCCTTCCCTATCCCCCCATCCGCAAACCAGCCTGCAAGATGGGTAGATCAAAGTGACACTGTTTAGGGATGGTGGAATGAACAACTCAAGTCACTCACACACACACACACACACACACACACACACACACACACACACACGAGTCATACGTGGACAGTCCCTAGGCTGAGATTTCACATATAGCTGGACATGCATGGGGTGCCAGACTGTGGGTCCAGTGAGGCTCACCTGCTGGCTTCTCAGTTACAAGAGAAAGCAGTGTGCATTGACTAGAGGAGTAAGCCCATTCTAAAACCTTCCACAAATAAATAGCCTGGTAGCCGGCAAGCCCAAGGAAGTGTTAGTTATATATCTGCATTTGGAGACCCGGGAAAGACTGAGTCTCTTCATTTCATTCAAAGCCCCTCTCAGGAAAAAGCTTCGGCAAACACTTTTTCTATTCATGTGCTGGTGAAACGGTTGCTGTACTGGACCTGGAGAGATGGCTCAACACTTGAGAGCACTGCTGCTCTCCCAGAGGACCCACAGGGTGCTCACAGCCACAGGCAGTGCTCTGACACGGTAAGCATCCATCCGCACAAAGTATCCATACACATAGCTGGTGTTTTAGGCTCTTGTTATAGCTTATCCAGGACAGTGGGAGAGGAGAGCTGGAGGCGGTGAGCCCTTCCCAGCCTTGGTGCGTGAGATTTCAGCCTCTGAATTCCTGGTGCCACAGAAGTATAAGCAGGAAGTCACCAAGGACAGAGCACAGCCTCTCAAATACTTCTCAGCGATGCTTACAAACCCCAATCCCACTCCCTCCTTGTGTGGATGAGCCTGGAGTCTATCCTTAACAGGACGCCTTACTCTGCCCTGTAACTGATTCATGTGGTCAGAAGCCCAGTGAGGGATGCTCACCCAGTGCCATCATCTTTTACAGTGTTCTGGTAGAGGAGCCCCGCTGGCTCTACATTGAGACCTGGCATCTATCAACTGAGGTTGTAGAGAGGAAGAAGTGAAATTTTGAGACTTTGGCCCTGGGCCATACCACCAACACAGTTGATCAAAAAGGTCGATAATTACACTTACTGAAGGCTCCAGATACCTGGCTCCTTTGTCAACTTCTCAATTAGACAAAGTCTGCTGTGGCTCAGCTCCCCAAATCTTCCCAACAATGATGAAACATCTCTTCTGTTTGGAGGAAGCCATGGCACTTCTGCTATCTGCTAGCATGCTCTCCCCAAAGCCTCACGTTAACAGCCTGTTCACCAGTTTCCAATTGGTGCAATGTCACATGTGAAGCAGTGTGAACACAATGTCAAGTGTGCAGCAGTGTGAACATAAAATGCCTTTGAGGATCGTATACTGAGGGTTTGATCCAGAGATAATGGCAAGATTCTGTAACTTCTAGAACTTTAAGAGATAAAGCCTAGTGTAGAGTAAGTAAGTCACTGGAGGGATATGGGGGAGAGTAAGGCTGGGGGGCGATGGATGAAAGCCAAGGTGAGAGTTTTATAAACCACCCACCCTCAGCAAGGACTATTAGCACTTCTTCTCCCCCATCCCACCAGATCACACCCACGGCGTGCTCTGCCAGCAGTGGGCAACGCTGGAGGCTTTTACACTTTACTGGTCAACAGGAGAGAGAATGTCAGGCCACAAGGACATGGGAAAGACCAGGGAGACTCCTTCCCAGTCTGACTGCTGCCACCCCCCAGAGAGAAGAAAGATGATCTGCTAAATAACAGACCAGTGAGTCTCCTCAGCTATAAACCTGACAATGGGGAAGGGGGAGACAGAGCTTCACCCCGAGAGTGCTGTTCAAGCTCGGCAAACCTACAGCTCCAAACCACAAGTACCGTGGCCTTTAACACCATGGCTGCTCTCCTGGGCCAGCTTCTGCTACAAGGCCACCCCAGAGACAAGCAGCCCTGCCAAGGATTAAGGCTTCAGTCAGGGATTGCTGACTGTCTCTCACCATATGTAAGGCAGGGACATTCTAGAAACTTCCATTGCAGTTAAGGTTTTAGAGCTTCTCATGTGCATTAAAGTCTTCTGTTTGGTTTAGATACTTACATCATTTTCTAAAAAATTAAACATGCTTCTTTCGGCCAACTCCTTTGACTCTTCAAACTTCTCTACTGCTTGTCTGATTTCTTCCTCGGGGATTTTACCTACCCGCCGCTTTTTATAATCATAATCCAGGCGGCGGCCTTCCAGCTTTCTCAGGTGGTGCTGAAAAGAGAAAGGAAGTCCTCACTCAATAAATGTCGAGGCTCACGCCTGCCATGATGAGGCTCACGAGGACAAGGACATACGAGGTGTGACTCAGGCTGCTGTGTGACTCACACAGTGATGAGACTCATACTGCAGTGTGATTCAAACCCTGGTGTGAGTCAGGCAGTGATGAGACTCATACCACAGTATGTGCTCAGGTGCACACACTCTCTTTCTTATATCTATGTTCCTTGTTCTGGGCCTAATCCTGCCCGCTGCCGTTTGAGAGCTGCGTGCATACAGAGGTGCTTTGGTCTGAGCCGCATCCATCCTCTCTCCTTTACCTTCCCCCTCCTCCCACCACCAGCATCCATTTCCCTTCCCAACTTCACATGCTCTTTCTTTTAAATCCATGGAGGCTACTAGTCAGTTGTGCAAGGACACAGAGCCACCTGCTGGAGAACTCCTCAAGAAAACTGACCCCTCTGTCCCCTAGAGGCCATCATCAACAGTCCTCAGCTAGGGGGTGGAACAAGGATGCGAGTCTTGGCCCTACCCACTCTTCAGGTAGGAACCAGTTACATCCTCTGCTCTGCACCCTCTGCCTCTTGCTAGAGGCCACCCATACTGCCGAGCACTCAGAACATTTACAGAAGGACACATGATGGGCGAGGGGTGGGCAGCAGGTGAGATGAGAGTCTGTGTGGAGAATAAGGAAGGATGCAGCGTCCTCACTCAGATAACCCTTCCTAACTCTCTCCACAGGACTCCCTTCCCCAGTTCTGTTAACATACATGATGTCTAACCACTCTAACTACAAAAAATAAGAATATTTCCATTGCTAATTCCTCCAAAAACAATGATGATGATGACGATGACTATGACAATGATGGAGCATGTCAAGGGATTCCGTGCCAGGTTTAAATACCACAGGGAGAGATCAACACAAGCAGGAAGACTGAACATGTGGGAAGGAAGATGGGTCTTGGTAGGGTGAGAGGGATGGACCTGGGCCCAGTGTGGAGTGGGCATGCTTTTCCTGGGATGGAAGGAAGGAGTGACAGGTGAGGGAATTCGGAGTTGTCCAAATAAGGAGGGGGGCCAAAACAGCAGCTTTCACTTCTCATCCAGCCTTCCTGGGTCCTTCTCTCATGCCTTCTGCTTTTAGAATAACTCTGAATGCAGGTGAAGGCAACTGGGGCTCTCCGGGACGCCCAGTCTTCTCTCCCTCCATAGCTACCTGGTCTTCACCCTGTGTCCTGGGCTCCTAGACATCCTAACCCTGGCCCTTCCACAAGATGTGCTGCCTATTTACCCAGCCCAGTCATCCTGGACAGCTCCTCGCTGGCCTTTCCTCATCCAGCTATGCTGAGGACGGTGCCCCTCCTCGGGCGTTCCTGCTCGGCTCTCCAGCATTTGTAACTGCTGTCTGTTTCCCTGCCCCATGTCTATAAGCTTCATCGGTTTGTTACAGGGACACACTACATAGCCCAAGTTCTCCTTAACTCATGATCTCAGTAGCTACACTGTTAAAACTGTCTGGGTCTGGAAAGATGGCGACAAGCCCAAGGTTCAAATGAGTTTGCAGCTGAAGGGAGATGTCAATCAAGTTTGAAGGCAGTGAGGTATTCTCTACACCACCACAAGAGGGCGCCTGGACCTTCAGCCAGAAGTCTGGCAGCCTGGATTGCTTGGAGCTGGTTTGCACATCTGCAAAAGCAGCTGAGCCGAACGAGACCTGGAAGTTCCCACAGACACTCTGGACAACAATTTCTTGCAGGTTTCCAGATTAAAACTGCCAGTTTCTAGACAGTGATTTTCTCGAGAAAGAATGAAATAGAATGACCACAAGCACACGACCGATACAGTGTGATATTAGTAATCAAAACTACACCCCAAAGTATGACGTCATTGTGTTATATGAGAAGTGGCTGCAGAAATATGGTATTCAGCCTGGCTTACAGATGACTCAGTGAGACGAAGAACAGGACAGTGACAGCAGAGCCTGCCCCTCCACGCCCTGTCTGTCTGCCAGGAGAAACGGATCCCGGTACTCCCTCAGGAACCCATATAATATAGTAACCGAGCGCAGTTCTCAACCTTCAAGTAAGACTGTGTGGTTGCTGAGCTCGTCCAGAAACCTTGGTTTTAAGTCGTGGCATCGTTATGAGCGGCAGCGGGCACAGGGCGGCCAGGAGGACTCACCCCAATCTCTTTTAAATCTTTGTCTTGTAGTAGCTGCAGTGGGTCAATAAAAGTTTGCTTCACGTTAATATCCAGAGAGTCTTTCACCTCAGCCATGAGTTTCAGGGCCTCACCAACATCTACCAACGAGTTGCCTTGAACAGAAGAACACAATGATTCCTTCAGAATGACAGTCTAGGTTAGGGGTGACACGGATTGTGGTTCAGTGAGACTTTACTCTGGGGCCTCTGCTTCCTGACTCAAAACAAATGGGAAAAGAAGGAAATCTACCTGTTTCCTGCATGTGTGCCTGTAGTAGCCTGCCCTCTCCCCTGGCCTTAATAGTGAGTTGGAGGGTCAAAGCACTTCCCACTTTGGCCATTAGATGGAGACAAAGTTCTTCTGTGGAAAAATCAGGTCTGGAAACTGGCACCAAGGGCTCCTTACAAGATCAGGGATAAAACATCTTTGTAACAATGAAGGGATTCATTCGCGGGGATCTGTGTTAACCAATTCAGATTACAATGGAAATACGGCCTCCCTTGGCCTGCTGTGGGAGTGGTAGGAAGATTGCACAAGGTCCTAAAGTTCTGGAACCTCCCTGAGGTCTTGGGTATCAGGATTGCCCTGTGGACAGGTGGGATGGTAAGGGATGCTGCCAGGATGTGGACATCTTTAATGACGTATACTCTAGTATCTTGACTGTAACTTGCAAGGCCTTTGCCACCCAGTGTCTGGTTGCCATGCACAGTGAGGTTGTGTGGCCTCTGGAAGACACACCTGGGGACATTGCATGAGATTCAACTATTATTTTATTTGAGATCTTCCAAATTGATTTTGTAAAAAGATGGGGACAAGATGCACTATTCCTCACCCGGCCCGAGGCTGACTTCTGAGTCTGTCAATGGCACGGGCAGTTCACTCACATCTGAAACAAGGAAAGTCACGGCGGCCTCACCTCATTCTTAAAGGAAGTAAATTCTCAGCTGTGTCCTTGCCAAGTAGAAGTGGAAACCATCTCTGGAAGCTAGGGTTGGCCAGGATGCCAGTCCAACCCTCGGAATGTCACTTCTCCTAGGAGGAGAGGTTTTCTAAACGGAGCTGGCTAGAATTTGATTCCGAGTTGTTCCTACATGGAGGAAGGACGTCTTTTCCTGGCATGGGGACCACTTCCTTCCCAGTTGTCTGACCCTGGCACTCCTTGTTGCCAGCATCCAGGTATCCCAATATCAGCCCATTGAGTTGTGGCAGAAACACTGGAAATATGCCCTGGGGGAACTGTGGAGATGTCCCGTCCGTAAAGCACTTGCCGTGCACAGGTGAGGACCCAAGTTTGACCGCTCCAACCCATGTAATATATAAAGAGCCAGGCTTGGTGGGGCAGAGCTGTAATCCCAGCGCTGGGGAAACGGGGTAAATAAAACTTCTGAGGCTGGCTGGTCAGCTACGTCACGCTAGCAGAACCAACAGCTCCAAGGTCAGTCAGAGACCAGGCCCCAAAATAGAAGGTGGAAAGAGATCGGTGAACACCTCTAGACTCTACACATGCACAGCCACCCTTATACACACATACACACGCACATACACAATTAAATGAAAAATGAAAAGGTCCTCTCCTGTCTGCAGGCTGTTCAGAGCTTGGGAATGTGAAGGCAAGCAAAGAAGCGTGTGTGCAGTGTTCAAGGTCAGACTGGTCTACACAGGGAGCTGCAGGCCAGCCAAGGGTGTGATGAGACCCTGTCTCTAAACAAAAAGCCAGCCTGTCTAGATGGAGGGGTGGAGAAAATGTGGTGCACACACAATGGAATTTTATTCAGCTGTAAAGGAAAATGAAATTTGCAGAAAATTGGCAGTGCTGGAAAATATTATATTTGGGGAAATCAGATTCAGAAAGACAAATGTGCAAACCCTAAATTTTCTTGATGTGTGTGTGTGTGTTTTATGTGTATGTGTGTGTGTGTTTTATGTGTATGTGTGTGTGTGTGTGTTATGTGTATGTGTGTGTGTGTGTGTGTGTGTGTTTTATGTGTATGTGTATGTAGAAAGAAACAGGGATGGGTTTAGGTAATAAAACTGTAAGAGGACAAAGAGATCTCCAAAGGGGAGGTTGAAGACAGTAACTGCAGGAAAGCAGCCAGATGGGAGAGGACCAGGAGAGGGGTGGGGGTGAGGAAGCCTGCAGAAGGGAGGGTCCCAAAGACTTACACACATCGTGCTGCAGTCTGTGGGGAAAAAGAGCTCATGGAAGTGAACAGCGAGAGGAGAGCTAGGAGAAGTGTACACACGCATACCTGCGCATACACTGTGTCGTCATCTTTAGAGACACGTGGGAATGAACGAGAGATGCTAAGTGTATATCAGGGTTTTTTTTTTTTTTTTTTTTGACTGAGCCTGCCCATGCAGATGGCACAATTACTGATGTTAAAGTTTTTCTTTATTTACCTATGTTTCCTGAAACCCCTGCAATGAATATTACTACTCTGGGAATACGTAAAACTATGAAATTGCAGAGGCATGGGCTTTGTGTACCACCAACGGCCCACCCAGGAGATGTCCCCACTCTGCCAGCCGGGACAGGGATACCCACCAAAAGCAGAGTCTTCTCCGAGCTCCTTGCCATACTTCAGCATGCAGTCCCCCAGCAAGCCTTCTGTCTGTGGGTAGCCGGTGGCCTTCACCTGCCCTCGGAGCTTCGACACAGTGTTCAGCATTCCTAGCTTAGCTCTGTATGCTTAAAAACATTGTCATTTGTAATTCCTTAAAGTTACAACATGTCGTGACAATCACATTGCCTTTAACAAACACTGCCCAAACTGCGGTCCTCATAGAAGCAGCGCCACAGCTGATCCAGTCATGTGACTTTCCATAGGCTTTGCAGGGGGTTGGGGGGGTGAGGGGTGCTAAGCCCATTGGCACAGCCAAGACGACCATGAACATTACAGACCATGTTGTCTCCAAATCACAGGAAGCTATATTTAGCAAGCACTGAAGGCAAGACACTCCTAATGCCTGGCATTTCCAACACCTTGGAGCTCAATGCTGACACCTGTGCAGCCATTTTTGCTGGGGACAAATGTGAGGATTGGAGCTACAGCCAGTTCCTCATCAAAACCCTCACCCCGCTCCCAAGAATGGACTCAAATGGAGGATTTGCAAGGCTATAAAAGAGGTCTGGGGAATGCAGGCAGGAGGCAGGCACCACCACAGTGAATAGCCTATGTTGCTTGCCCACAGCCAGCAACTTTCCCTGGGGAGGTAGTAGGCAGCTGTGGCTTCGCATCTCTAACTCAAGCACTGAGTGTTCATTAGTTCTGGCTTGGTGTTTTAAATGAGAACAGCGCCCCCACAGGCTCAGAAGTATGACTACTTGGTCCCAAAGGCCTTATTGGAGGAGATTTATCACTGGAGATGGACTCTGAGGTTTCCAAAGCTATTCCCAGTGTGCTCTCTGCCTCCTTCCTGCTTTGAGTTTCTGACCTCACGTGGTGGCTGTGCCTGCCCCGTGACCTTGCTCTGTCAACATGGATGCTAACCCTCTCGGACCTTAAGTAGGCCCAGTTGAAGATTTTCTTTCATGAGGTGCCCTTGCTCTCAGTGTTTGTCTGGGCCACATGCTGTGCTGACACTTGAGAGGCCCCAGAAAACACCTGCCCCTCCTGTGCCCTACTGTGCCGCTGCAGAGTAGCAGAATGGTGTGACCCTGATAAACGCAGGGTGGCACCAGGAAAGGGAGATAATGCAAGAAGATTTCAAGAAGCCCCTAAAAAGCTCAGGAATGTCCGTCAGTCAAGTACATCAGGAATTCCTTCTGGGTTCATCAGTGGCCATGGAGTGGGCTGGCTTGAAAAACAGCATATATGGGCAATGGAGACTATGAACTGAACTCCAACCTAAGGCTCTGAGGCACTGCCGTGGTATCTGGGACATTCATATTTAATGTACTCTAGACACGTCCTCCTCCCACTTAACCACACGCAGGTAACTCAGGCAGCTTGTAAAACGTGCAGACTGACTCAGTTACTCTGGGGAAGCTTGGGGGTCTCTCGGATGATCCTGCTGTGCTGCGAGTTACACTCTGAAGAGCGATGCTGGTGTCAGCCTTTTGAGCCTTGCCCATCTCAGCATTAAAGCCCTTATCTTCCAGGTCTCCCTGTCACTGTCAGGTGGGTGTGCTTCTCGTGGGGCTAAGGACCCAGGATGAGGCCAGAGGCTTCCTCGCCTTCATGATAACCAGCCGTCTCTTCTCTGCCCAGTGGACACTGCCCTGATGGCCAGCGGATCCCTATTCCGTTCAGTATCAGCTCTTGGATGGTGGAGTCTGCCTGACTGTGCATTCAAGCATCCAGAAAACCTCTCATGTAGAGGTGTCACTTACTGGTTTGTACAGGCTGATAATGTCACTCCAGTCATGATGAGGCTGGGCAAAGCACACGTCACTGTGAAATTTACTCATGTGACTCTGAATCGCTTTATACTCCCTGTTCTTCACTGATGGTCTGACTGAATGCATGCTCTTACATGCTCATGGCTGTGTCTCTCTGATTCCTACGGCTAAGGGACTCACAGTAACTCCCACAGCAAATCCTATAGGAAAAGTGCAAGGCTTGGGCACCTTCTGCCGGTTCTCATCATCCTGTGACAAGTGGTGTCTAGGACCCAGGGATGAAGGCCAGGAGCAGAAGCTGGTGCTCATTTCCAATGAGGCTCCGACAGGTTATGCTATCAGGGCTCAACCTCAGCATCAGGGTCACAGGTTAACACACAGATCTTTCAGAACAGGATAGAGAACTTTCTTGATAATTAAGAATTGGCCGGGCAGTGGTGGTGCATGCCTTTAATCCCAGCACTTGGGAGGCAGAGGCAGGCGGATTTCTGAGTTCAAGGCCAGCCTGGTCTACAAAGTGAGTTCCAGGACAGCCAGGGCTACACAGAGAAACCCTGTCTCAAAAAAACAACAAAACAGGGCTGGTGAGATGGCTCAGAGGGTAAGAGCACCCGACTGCTCTTCCAAAGGTGCAGAGTTCAGATCCCAGCAACCACATGGTGGCTCACAACCATCCATAACAAGATCTGACTCCCTCTTCTGGAGTGTCTGAAGACAGCTACAGTGTACTTACATATAATAAATAAATAAATCTTAAAAAAAAACAAAACAACAAAACAAACAACAAAACAACCAAACAAACAAACAAACAAAAAAGAATTGATAACTAAGAAAACTTTCTTTAAATGTGCAGTGAGTTTCTGAAGAATACTGGAATGCCAGAGCTGTCCATCTGGGAATGTCTATACTGAGACCAACACTGCAGCCTAACCATGTGACTCGCCACAGCCACACTGCGTCACTGGAGGCTCTGCATCTAACAACTGAATTCCATTGTTTGTACACAGGGACAGTGCTTAAATTGTCTCAGCCTCATGCAAAGGAGCTTGGGCCCAGAGAATCCACAAACACAAGTGTGCAACAGAATGTTTCAAGACGTGTTCTGACATTACCTGGATTGGGTTGGAGATATTCTGTGGCTTTTGAAAGAATCTCTGCAACAGCTTTACTGGTGATATCAATTTTCTTAAATAAAAAAGATAGAACAGAAATGTTAGTGAATTTAAAACTTGCTTAAGTCACAAAACCAACAACAGTATTTCCCATTAAATTAAGTTCTAATGCTACTATGGTGATTGTTTTTTAATTTCTTCTCATTTTATGTGAATTGATGCTTTGCCTGCATGTATGTCTGTGTGAGGACATCAGATCCATTAGAACTGGACTTACAGACAGTTGTAAACTGCCATGTGGGTGCTAGGAATTGAACCCAGGTCCTCTGGAAGAGCAACAAGTGCTCTAAACTGCGGGGCCATCTCTCCAGCCCCGCTGTGAGGATTTAAACACTGCCGGACCACCTCTCCAGCCCCGCTGTGGGGATTTGAACACAGATGTTTTCAACTCTTAGGAAGAGGTGACCTTTTCTCTGTTGATGACTCTGAGACAACACTCAGTGACATTAGACAACACTAATTTCCTTTTCTTCATAATGTTAAAAATGACTGTAAATGAGAAAATTAGAAATATTCTATACATTACAACTCTACTCGGTGAATAGAGACACTTGGAGAGCCTTAGTCACATCTACAGAGTGAACTTGAATGGCCGTGCCTAGAGAAGGTATCACGATATAATGAGTCATGCTAGAAACTACCCTGGCACTAATAAGACAACCACCACCCTGAGTACTGTAACTTAACACAGCCACCGTGCCCTGCTGGATGTTAGCAGAGTTTTTCTGCCATGCTTTGACTGATTTTGCCCTGCCATTCCTGCATTTCAGGAATTAACAGAATATCCAGGAACACCACAATACAGAGTTCATTCATTTTATTCTATACCATCAATAACCAGGAAGGAAGGAAGGAAGGAAGGAAGGAAGGAAGGAAGGAAGGAAGGAAGGAAGGAAGGAAAAGGAGAGGCCAATCACAAGAGAAATACAAAATCATGTCCTAAAAAGGAATAAATCTTATGAGAACACAGACTTTTAGAAATCCAATTCCCTATGTAGAAAAATTAATTTTAGAGAGACAGAAACCTCATAAATTAGCCTATAAAATCTCATCAGAATTATTATTTGGTTAAAACATGGCAAGTTGATGTGGAGGGCTTGAATAGGAATGGCCCCCATAGGCTCAAGAGATTTGAATTGCTGCTCATTAGGGAGTGACTCCACTTGACAGGGGTTAGGAGGTGTGGCCTTGTTGGGGAAGTGTGTCACTGGAGGAGGGCTTTGGGGTTTTAAATGCTCAAACCAGGCCCAGTGTCTCCGTCTCTTCCTGTGGCCTGTGGATCCTAATGCAGAACCCTTAGCATCGCCCCAGCACCCATGTGACCATCTTCCTGCAATAATGATGAACAAAGCCTCTGGACTGTAAGCCAGCACCAATTAAATGTTTTCCAAGAGTTGCCATGGTGTCTCTTCACTGCATAAGAAACCCTAACCAAGACAGAAGTTGGTGCCAGGGGCTGGGATATTGCTTTAGAAGCCTGACATGCTCTTGTTTGAAGGAATGTGGACTCTGAAACTTTGGATTAGAAAAGCAGATTAACACTTAAATCAGGGCTTCAGTAGGAACATGAAAGGCAGTGATGCTGAAGGTGATCTGAACTGTGGGGCCTGGCTCAAGGACTTTCATAGGGAAAGGATTTTAGTATGTGGCTTAGAGATCATTATTGTGATATTTTGGCAATAAATGTGGTTGCTTTGGCCCTCATCCAAAAAGTCTTTCTGAAGATAAACTGAACAGTTTTTGGATTAATGGCACTGGCAGAGAAGATTTCAAAACAGCCTAGTATAGACTGTGCTGTGTAGTTATTAATGGTCAGTCATATGCAGATCTACAAAGAAGAGCAAGTCAGTAAGCAGCACCCCTCCATGGCCTCTGCATCGGCTCTGCCTCCAGGGTCCTGCCCTGTTTGGGTTCCTGTCCTGACTTCCTTCTATGATGAACAGTGATGTGGAGGCATAAGAAGCCTTCCCTTTCCAATTTGCTTTGTGATCATGATGTCTCACTGCAGCACTGGTAACGCTAACTTAGACTGCTCATGATAAAGTGAGGTTCATAATTCACACTGTATTAGGGTTAAAATATGGACCAAAAACTAAAAGTGTAATAACTTATAAAACAGAATGTCTCAATATGCTGAAGTGGGAAGAAGCATCTAAGCTTGACCTGAGATCCCACGGTTAAACTGTGACACACAAAAATGTCATACTACACAGTGACAGATACAGTGCATGGAGTTTACAAAAAGTGACAAATGGGGGAGGGGAAATTACAGAAGGTCAGCATCCACAGAGCTTAAGAATTCTCACCATACATAATTTTTTTAAAAAATAAAATAAAATAATCTGGTGAGATACATTGTGAAAGGAACTCATGGGGAGGAGAAACAAAGGGAAGTCTATGCATAGCACTGAACATATTAGCAAAGATAGGTGGTCAAAGGAAACCTAAACTAACTCATGAAGTGTAAACACAAAGAAACAAAACCAAATGGCCCTCCTGGAATGGCTGGGATGTGTGCACATGCAGGTGTGTCTGTACTAACTGTTATGCAAATATCTTTGGCAAAACTCAAAAGAAAAAAAAAAAAAAAACCAGAGGCAGGCAGAGAGGTATAAGCATGTTTGGGAAGGCTGTGTGTTGCGAAGTGTGTTTTCCAGTTGATTAAATATAGGATGTGCAACTAACTCTCCCAGGCCAAGCCCACACAGGGGCTGAGAGGCAGAACAGGGTTCTGAGGATATCATGGGTGAGATGGCTCAGTAGTTAAGAACACTGGCTGCTCTTCCAGAGCACCTGGGTTCCATTCCCAGGACCCACAACCCACATGACATCTTCCAACCATCTAGAACTCCAGTTCCAGGAGATATGGTACTTTCTTCTGACTTTCATAAGTACTGGGCACACACATAGTACACAAATATGTATGTGGGGGGGGGTTAAAAATGGGGTCCCATGTCCGGCTCACCACAGGTCTAGGGACACTCATGGAGGCTGACAGGGGAAGTTTGACCCCATGCGGCTGCAGCCACCACCGGGTGAATGTCAGGCTGTGAGAAGCCCAGGACCCTGCTCCAGAGGTGGAGAAAACGCAGTCTGAGGTTCCAGCGGACCTGCCAGAGCTGGCTCAGGGTCCCCAGGCCTGCATGGAGGCTGAAGATGACAGGTTCTCAAGCTCTCAGACATCCCAAATACCACTGTATGCTGCAGAAGAGCTGAGAACAGAGTGGGGGCCCACGGGTGAGCTCTGGCCCAGGGCTAAAGGGAAAAGGGCAGGGCGAAAAGCTCTGGCTGGGTCCCACAGGAAGGAGAGTCCTTGTCTTGCTCAGGCAGCACTTGGCTCAGCTAGCTGCCTTGGCTGAGAGGAGAGAGAGGCCTCCTGCATGCTCCTTAGAGGGAGACCTGCTCCATCGCACTGTGGATCCCGATGAGAAAAGGCAGTCCATGGTGTTAAGGTGTTTATTGTAGAAAGACAGAGAGAGGGAGAAGAGTAGAGAAGAAGAGGCCAGCCATGGCCACGTGAGGAGACAGGGAAGGGAATGAGGAGCGAGGGGGAGAAAGGGGGGAGAGAGAAGCAAGTAGGAAGCAGCAGTAAGAGAGGGAAGAGGGGGCAAACAGCCCCTTTTATAGTGGGCCAGGACTACCTGGATGTTGCCAGGTAACTGTGGGGGGTGGAGTCCAGACAGAATACCAGGGACTTGGGGCCTGAATGGCCACACACCTCTCTGTGGGGGGCTGTGGGGGGCTGTGGGAGGCTGTAGCTGTGACAGGAGCCAGGGGCCCAGGAGAGGTGGCTGAACACCTGCCCTTCCACATTGGCAGAAGTCACCTACAGGGTCACTGGGGTTCAAAGCCTGTGTTTGACTGGGAACCAGGCTGCCTGTGCACAGCTCACTGCCCCACGTGTGTGTGTGTGTGTGTGTGTGTGTGTGTGTGTGTGTGTGTGCGCATATATATATATATATATATGAATGATACATGTATATATATTTATATGCAGGCAAATAATACAACACACACAATATAAAATGACCTGTGGCTATGGTTACAGCCCCTTTCTTTCTTT
>NC_034590.1:53763153-53768079 GCF_900095145.1 Mus pahari | reverse complement strand
TGTGTGTGTGTGTGTGTGTGTGTGTGTGTGTGTGTGTGTGTGTCTGTGAGAGGGTATGCACACATGACTGCAGATGCCCTCAGATGCCACAATCATGGGATCCCCTAAAGCTGGGCTTACAGGCAGGGGTAGCCTGAGCCCTGGGACATGAACTGCAATCCTCTGCAAGAGCAGTGCTCCCTATCAACCGCCGGGTCCTCCCTCCAGCCCCCATGCTGAAGCTCCCCCGTCTGTGTGGAGTGACTTCATTGGCTGCTGATCTCCCGGCTGTGGACTCTGTGATGTCCTTGCTCTCTATCTTGATTTCCTGCTAACTGCTCTTGAAAGGTATGTCACAGGTGTGGAATGCAAAGTTCTGTCACTGTCCTAATACATAATTCTACTTTTTTATTAAAACCTCCTTCAAATGGAGAAGTGGTTTCACATTTTAAAAGATTTATTTCTATTTTATATAAACGAGCATTTGCCTGTGTGTGTGTGTGTGTGCCTGCTACCCTTGGAGGCCAGAAGAGGGCGCAGGATCCCCTGCAACTGAAATTACAAGCCCGTGGTGGGTCACCACGTTAAGAACCAACGTCTGTTCCTCTGCAAAAGCAAAAGCTCTTACATGCTGACCTCTCTCTCCTGCCCCAGTTCACATTCCTGACATCCGAACATGTGGCATTGGAAAGCCATCTTCCCTGTGATTATTTCGTTCTATGACTTTCACCGTGATTCCTTCTGTAATTGCAACCAAAGAACCTAGGAAGAATGATCATTTCCACTCGGGGGATGCAGGCTGTACTTATACACAGTCAAAGGTATTAAGACATAGTTAAAGGTGTTTTGCCCAAATCTTCCTTGAGCCTAGGAGAAGCGTTGGTCCATCTGTTACTACGAGAGGGGAGGTGGGCAGCCTCTCTGACTTTAGTCTCCTCAGGGACTCCTCAAAGCTTTTACCTTACAAACTTAGAAGCTGTGTCACATGGTACAAACTGATTCAGAACTCTGATACTTTTCTTCATCTTATATTTTTTAAAGTTATTTTGGGGGTATTTGGGGGAAGAAGAAATGGATATGATTAAGATGAATGTATAAAATTTTAAAGATTGCATTAACATGACAATTTTTTAAAGGAAACATTTTTCCTTGCAATGCATTTTTGGTACCGTGCTGTCCTCTGATGTTAGCATCGCTCCTTTATTTCTGCTTAGCAAGCATGTTTGTGGGTTATTCTTCCCACTACCCAGTCATTCTCATGTCATCTTTTAGATGACTCTAATTTCTTCCATACAGACCTTAAAGTACTTAGTTTTTGTAACATATAATATAATCACCTAACAGCAAGCTCCTCTATCCTATACTATAGTATAGATATTATTTTTGTACTTCTGTCACTACCAATGATTTTTGGAGGGAAAAAATCTAAACAGGAATAAACAAAAGGAATCTCAGTCCATCAGCTAAAATTTCAACTGCCCCATCAGGAGTGAAGACATCCCTAAGAAACCCCTTCTTGCCCGTCCCCCTCCCATCCGTCCCCCTCCTGTCCATCCCCCCTCCTGTCCATCTCCCATTGGTTTTCAGATCCTGGATTTTCCCAGGATGCTATGCTATGCTATGTGAGAGGATCCGGGAAGCCCTGGTGCCCAGCAAAGGAGAAAGCGGCTTCATACCATCTGTACTGGTTTTGTGTGTCAACTCAACACAAGCTGGAGTTATCACAGAGAAAGGAGCCTCTCTTGAGGAAGTGCCTCCATGAGATTCAGCTGTGGGCCATTTTCTCAATTAGTGATCAAGGGGGGAGGGTCCATTGTGGGTGGTACCATCCCTGGGCTGGTAGTCCTGGGTTCTATAAGAAAGCAAGCTGAGCAAGCAAGTCAGTAAGTAACATCCCTCCATGGCCTCTGCATCAGCTTTCTGACCTGCTTTAGTTCCAGTCCTGACTTCCTTTGGTGATAAACAGCAATGTGGAAGTGTAAGCTGAATAAACCCTTTCCTCCCCAACTTGCTTCTTGGTCATGTTTTGTGTAGGAATAGAAACCCTAACTAAGACCCCATCTGACAACTTAAGATCCACCTTTCAGAAGAGAATGAAGCAGAGACAGAGGCAAAGTTGGGACCAGGGTCTGCAGCAGCGCAGTCTAGTTTAATTACCCATGCCTCAGCCACACCCTGGCCAGCTCTGCCTTGGTACTCACGCCTCAGCCTACAATTAAAATCAGAGCCTCATTTCACACGGAATCTTCCTGTGTTTCTCTTGGTGCAGACGGGGCTACACTGAATGAGCCATGCTGCCCAGCTTTGCCCTGCCACCTGCCTCTTTAACGGGCTTGTTGAGAACAAGCAGGTCAGGATACAGGAGCTGATACAGAGGCCATGGAGGGATGTTACTGTCTGAACCCAGCTGGTCAGGGCTGCCAGAGCCCAGGCCTTGACTCTAAACCCAATAACTTAACGCCAGATATTTATTTTTTAAGTGTAGCATATGAATTGAATAATCTAGTTGGTAAAGAAGCCATATACATCCTATCATAATATATTAATAAATTTAAAAATCAACTTCAGATATGTCAATGATCTTAACATGTTCAAAGGGTTTTCAATAAACAGAATTTCTTTTTTCAAAATCAAATACAAAATAAGCTTCTCTTCTTAGGGTCTTAACACTTCTAGGTATTGCATGCCTCTCAGGCACTTCCTGGAGGAAGCTGGCCAGGTCCTACCTACATTAAAGAGAATGCCCTCTCAGACCACACCCAGAGAGGGCTTCCCTAACCTGTACTGCCGGCCACACCCAGGCCCCCAGCTCTGGTCTGAGGAATCTAATTATTAGGACAAGCTCTGCTCAAAGGGCCCAAGACAAAGGGGAGGAAGCTGAACAGTGTGGACCCAGCTCCGGCTGCACCGGAGCCACTCTCCAGGTAGATGACCAGGGGACAGGACAGGGACGGAGTCTGCAGTCCATCATTGGAGCGCCAAGCCAGGAGCACTATTCTAAATTACTTCATCTGCATATATGGTTCTAGAAGGCCCCATGTGAGGCCAGTAGGGCACACACACTTATCCCAGCTGACACAAAGATAAACCAGCTCATTCCAGTTCACCCTGGTGGTTCTAATGGCAGAAAAGTATTTGCTGTGCAGCTGCTGAAACACACGGGAACAACAGCCTAGATTACCAAATGATAAATCAGTTGTTATAAATCGGAAAAGCCTTGTCCCAGAAACAGTTGACTCTAAGACATATGAGCACCATTTGGCCCTGGAGTTGTTGCCAAGGCCCACATTTTATGCATTCTGACAGATGGCCACTAGAGGGAACCAGTGAGTCACATCCAGTTTCCTTCCTCAACATGCCCAGACTAGATGTGGTCCAACCTGATCCTGGCTTGGGCTGGGAAGCACTGGGGTTCTGCCTTCCCCACTCTGCACCCATGCTTGCATTTGAACATTCTTGATTCCCACTCCAGGTCATAGTCACAACAGTAGGCAGTTCTCTCGCCGGCAAAGACAGCTCATTTCTAACCTGTCACGTGTTCAAACAGCTTTACCTTTTCCATGTCCAGAAATTCTTCATCTAGCTTCGTTCCTTCGGCACCACTTATTTTTTCACTAAACAGCTGCAAAAACAAACACAAATGCTTTCACTAAATAAAGATTCTCTATATTTCTTTCATTGAAATTAGTAACAAAAAATCTTGGTTCTGGTGTTGTTGGATTTTTGGTTTTGTTTATGTACACTGGGGTTTTGCCTGCATATCTATCCCTGAAACATTAGTTACAGACAGTGGTGAGCTGCCCCGTGGGTGCTGGGACTTGAACCCAGGCCCTCTGGAAGAGCAGCCAGTGATTGTAAAGGTTCCTGAGTTTGAGCCCTGGAGCCCACGTAGAGGTAGAAGGAAAGAACAGACTCCCCAAGGTTGTTCCCAGACTTCTGTATGTGCACTGTGGCGCGTAGACACACACACACACACATCACATACACATACATGCACACCCCACAATGAGCAAAGAAAAGATCATGGGACAATGCACACTCCCCATTTGTTCAAGCTTTATCATGCACCCATCCTCATCAGATGTCACAAAGCGGTTCTAATACACGCAGTGACAAGTCATCTAGGAACATAAGGAGTGACAAGAGTTAGCACCCAAACAGCCTGAATGTAAGAGGCAGGCAAAAAAAACGGACAAATACTAGAACCAAATGCAAACAATTATCAGTGCATCAACTTGGTAGGCTCTCAGAGCTGCTTAGAAGGTATCTCGTCTGCAGAACAGAAGGCAGATCATTCAGGACCTGACTCCTAGAATGCGTGGCATTTGAGTTTGCTTTTTAAGGACAGTGACATTTCAGTGTGCAGCACAGCAGGAAAGGTCTTCTAGGATGTGGTGGTGTTTTCAAAAAGAAAAGACTGAGAGGAATGGGAAGGGTGGTTTGATACTGAGCCCAGATCCTAGCCTTTGTAGCTGTCTGTACAATAAGAGGGGCTTAGCAGCATCTCTGTTATCTACCCGCTAAATGATCATTGAAGTCATGTTCTCACTGTGCAGAATGTACACACACATGTGCACACACATAAACACATGCACACATCTGCCACACCACTGTGACCACCAAAAAATGTCCCTAGACAATGAGAGACCAGTGTGCTCACAAAACAGTAAGGAGTTTCACTCCCAAGTGAAGACCGCTCGAGGGGAGAATGGAAGAAGACAGACATTGAAAGGGAGGCAGAGGCCACAGACCACAGCCTGGCAAGCCAGAGGGCATGGCAGACAGGTCTCTAAAGACGCCCTGCCCAACACATCCATTTAGAGAAGCATTTCAGAAAAGTGACTACAGCCCCAATGGATCTGGCTTCGTGAACAAGGAGAACGGACTGCCACAACAAAGCGTGTTGTCTTTAGAAAGTGTTTCACTGTGATTTACTTATGGCTTTAG
>NC_034590.1:53747953-53762467 GCF_900095145.1 Mus pahari | reverse complement strand
AAAAAAAAAAAAAAAAGGCTAGCGTTCTATTGCCCCGCTATCAGGGTGGCCCCATGACTTGTTCTGACCACGTAGAACCAAGCGTGGCTAGAGAGAGAGCTGTGTGCTTCCACCCACTCCCCTGAAACCCTTCGCCTGTGAGCAAGCCCAGCTAGCCAGAGGGGTAGAGGGGCACCAGCCCCTCACACACGGCCACTCACACCCAGAACCACAGCCACCCAGCTGACCCACAGCTGAGAACGAGCAGGACAGTCTCATCTGCGGGCCACCACCATCCCCCACCCCGCCCCAGGAACTAAGTCCAATAAACAGTCTTGTTTAAACTATAGAGCGAGCCTCCTGTGAGCTCCTCAAGACAACCCACTTGGCAGGAGCTCTCACTGCGTAGGCTGAGGACAGAGGTCAGGCAGGCTTGTTCCAATCCTTAGAGTGAGACATGACCTCACAGGAACCTGAGACTGCGCTACACCAAACAGTGAGAAGCAAAGTCACCTCCAGTATTGGTTCCAGACTTTTGGAGGTAATCTCAGACTCTAACAGGAGTTATACAAGCTCTGGCCTTAGATCTTGTAGCCATAGAAGACGGCAAAAATGGCCGCCATGCTATGTAGCTCCGCCCACTGAGACACAGCATATCCCATTCCGCCCTCCACTTGCCTTGGTCAACAAAACGGAGTGTAGGCTGTGACATGTGACTTCTGAACTGGGGCTTTAGATACTTTGTAGCTATAAACATGCTTTGCACACACTTGGGTTCCTTCTGAGATCCAGTGATCTAGCTTGGGGAAGAGGAGCCACAGGCCCACCACACTCTGTACATTGGGTGTGTTATGATGACTGGAGTAGCCATCTACAATCTCCTTCATTATTGGAACTGGAGAAGTCAATGCACTGATCCTGGTCTTGAAATATGAATTAGAGATCCTCTTAGTATTGAGAGACCAGAAGCCTAGTCAACTGGTCCGTGTTGGTAGGACTTCCCTGGCCACACACAGCATGGGCCGAGCATGGCTGACTGCAGCAGATTCATCCAGGAAGCCAGGGGAGGAACTCAAGGTGGGAGTCTGGGGGCAGCAACTGAAATGGGGATCATGGAAGGGTGCTGCTTACCAGCTTGCTCCTCATAGCACGCTCAGCCTGCTTTCTTATACAACCTAGGACTGGGAGTGCCACTGCCCCCAGTGGGCAGGGCTCTCCCACATCAATCATTATTCCAGAAAATGCCCACAGATTTGCCTACAGGCCACTGATGGAGACATTTCTCAGTAGAGGTGATCCTGGCTTTCATCAAATTGGCAAAAAACTAACCAGGCACAGGGGTAAACTCCAGACTAGGCATAATCAGAAGAGAAACAGGAAGCTGGAAAGTACTTAAGGGACTTACCAAACAAAACAAGGCACTTGATTTTCTATTGAAATATGAGCTGGTGGAGACAGAGAATAAGTGAGCGGTTCCAAAGTGGGAAGCACCCCGGGGAGCAAAAAATCAGTATTTTAAGAATAAGGAGTTTCAGCTGGGCGTAGTGGCGCACGCCTTTAATCCTAGCACTCAGGAGGCAGAGGCAGGCGGATTTCTGAGTTCGAGGCCAGCCTGGTCTATAGAGTGAGTTCCAGGACAGCCAGGGCTACACAGAGAAACCTGTCTCGAAAAACCAAAAAAAAAAAAAAAAAAGAAAAAAAAAAGAATAAGGGGTTTCGTCCAGGTGGTGGTACGCTTTTAATACCAGCACTTAGGAGGCAGAGGCAGGCAGATCTCTGTGAGTTCAAGGCCAACCTGGTCAACAGAGTGACTTCTAGAACAGCCAGGGCTACACAGAGAAACCCTATTTCAGAAAAACAAAACAACAGCAACAACAAAGAACTGGGTTTTTTTTTTCTTATTACACAAAGATATAAGTCTTTAATTTTGAAAATATACTGAAGTTATTAAGAAATATGATTATTAATTGATAAGATCTCACGAATAAAATATCCAAGACTATCTGTCGGGGTGGGGCCTGTGAGGCAGACAGGCAGCACAGCTGTAAGCAGACAACAGATCTCTCTCCTCAGCAACACAGCAGCAGGAGGAGGGGCTTCAAAGAGCTCAGTGCAAAGAAAACCAGACCTACCAGGAGAACAAAATAAAACCACCCGAGCCACTGGGGTGGCTACTAAAAAAATTATAATTATAATGTTAAAATGCTATGTCAAGGAAATAAAACCAGAACCAAGAAGGAACATGTGGCTACAAGAAATAGCTGGGGATGGACATGGAAAGACTCTTGCGATGAAATCAAGTATCCCCTGAGAACAGTCAAGTAAAATCTAATGCCTGGGTTCATACAGAGCCCACGTGACCACAGGTAGGGATGGGGCGGAGCTGCGGGTCCAGTGAGTGTGCCAAAGCCACAACTGTAAACAGAGGCGAAATGATGTGTAAGCATCTCATTCTAGACTTAGTACTTAACTTTAAAAGCACAGAGCTATAAAAGAAATAGTGCTGTGTGTGTGGTAATAATAGTGCTGTGTGTGTGGTAATAATAGTGCTGTGTGTGTGGTAATAATAGTGCTGTGTGTGTGGTAATAAGTGTCCTTATCAACACATGGGAAAAGCTAATGTATTTCAAACAAAAGGAAATTAAAGAAAAGATGTTCAGATGGACGCTAAGGAATGGCCGATAGAAACTACAAAATAAGACAGTGAGTGCCGGGGGACCAACCGTAATCATGGGCGTGGATTAAGATCACTGGATTAAGGGATGGAGTAACAGAATGGGCTTTGCTGTTCACTAGTGGAGGTGGGAATCAAAGCCCGGCTTTGTGCATCCCAGGCAAGTGCCCCACCCCCAAGCTACACACAAACCAAAACCCAGCTACAAAAAAATTCTAGATTGAGATCTACAGCAAAACATACAAAGATATTAAAAGTAAATATATACATACTAGGAAATTACTGACCAAAATAAGGCTTTTAACAACATCCTGGGCCAAGCTCTGACTGGGATCTCAGGCTGATAATAAAAGGGGTGACCCACAAAACTCAGTCCTAATGACACTGTGCCAACCAATCACACTATTCACACACACATACATGTCTATAATATGAACATGTATATGATGCATGGCTTGAAAGTCAAAGTAACATTGATCAAATACACATGCATACACTTCTAACTTTTCAGCCAACAGATTAGGAGGCATAAATAGAGCATGACAAAAGAAAATGGTCATACTCAGGTCACAATCAGTATAGCAAAGCTCAGTATTTGTTTGGGGGTTTTATTTCTTCATTGTTTTTCTTTGTAGCACAAGTTGAGTAAGAATCAACAGTAAAAATAAATATATAGGGACAAGTGCTGAGAATTCTGTCCCAGAACAACTGTTTGGGGAACTAGGGAGATGGCTCAGTTAGTAAAAAGCATGGTGGACAAACAAACATGAGTACCTGGCCTTGAACCCCCAGCAGCTGTGTAAATGCCAAAGTACTGGAGTGCAGCTGTAACAGCCATGCAAAGCATGTGTACCTGGGGCTCCAGCACCCACCGGGGAGGGCAAAGGGCTCCCGGAGCACAGTGGCCAGCCAGTGACAGAACTGAGCGCCATGGGCTCAGGAAGGGGTCCTCATTAGTGGAGGGTGAACAAGAAGGACACTTGACATACAACTTTGGTCTTTGCACATTGCACATTAGTTGGGGGTCATCCCAGAAGAACTTGAAACATCAAAACTGGGCACACCTTTAGTTCCAGCACTCAGAAGGCAGAGGCAGGCTATTCTCTGTGAGTTCTAGGTCAGCCAGGATTGGGGGGAGGGAGGAGAGGGAGAGAGATTAGAAGATGGTACATAGATGGTAGATAGATGGTAGATGGATAGATAGACATAGATGATAGGTAGGTAGGTAGGTAGGTAGGTAGGTAGGTAGATGATAGAGAGATGGTAGATAGATGGCAGATGGATGGATGGATGGATGGATGGATGGATGGATGGATGGATGGATGGATGGATGGATACCTGTAGAATACAGCAAAAGCCATGTTTAAAGGTCAAGAGATAACTTTAAAAACACTGAAAAAAACCCTTCAACTTACTGCTTTAAACCAATAAAGTATCATTCAACCTAAATCAACAAAACTGCAATACTGCAACCTAATGTCTCAAACGGATACAACATGAGTTATCTAATTACCAAGTCTGGCAAAGGTATCAATATAGTATGATAAGGACACCATGATCAAGGCACAGCCACACAACACACCAAGATACCACACTTCCAGGGCAGAGCAATGCAGAGCCTGCCAGTAGAAACCAGATGGAATGAAGCAGACGACATGTGGTGCCCAGAAAGCTCCAGTAGACAGCCTAGAAAGCCATCTGTGCTTCACCAGTAGGGAAGTAGCATTTCTGACAGTGGGAACACAGACAAAGCCATGACACTAATATTCCAGTAAGGAGGCAACACTGTTAAAAGACTAACCCCAAATGAGAAGGTTCACATTACCAGACAGGGAGACCCCACAGAGGACAGGTCACACGGGTGGGCAGGTCACACAGGCAGACAGGTCACATGGGTGGGCACACAAGCAGGCAGGTCACACGGGTGGGCAGGTCACACAGGCAGACAGGTTACACGGGTGGGCACACAAGCAGGCAGGTCACACAGGTGGGCAGGTCACACAGGTGGGGAGGTCACACAGTGGAGGTCACAGAGGGGAGGTCACACAGGTGGGTAGGTCACACAGAGGGAAGGTCACACAAGTGGGTAGGTCACACAGAGGGAAGGTTACACAGGTGAGTAGGTCACACAGAGTGGAGGTCACACAGAGGGAAAGTCACACAGGTGTGTAGGTCACACAGGTGGGCAGGTCACACAGGTGGGCAGGTCACACAGGTGGGCAGGTCACAGGTGGGCAAGTCACACGGAGTGGAGGTCGCACAGGTGGAGAGGTCACACAGGTGGGCAGGTCACACAGAGAGGGAAGGTCACACAAGTGGGTAGGTCACAAAGAGTGGAGGTCACACAGAGGGAAGGTCACACAAGTGAGTAGGTCACACAGAGTAGAGGTCACACAGAGTGGAGGTCACACAGAGGGAAGGTCACACAGGTAGGTAGGACCGGTGGGTAGGTCACACAGAGGGAAGGTCACACAGGTAGGTAGGTCACACAGAGAGGAGGTCACACAGGTGGGGAGGTCACACAGAGGGGAGGTCACACAGGCAGGCAGGTCACACAGGTGGGCAGGTCACACAGGTGGACAGGTGACAAAGGCAGGCTGGTCACACAGAGGGAAGGTCACACAGGTGGGTAGGCCATGTGCCACTTCTATGAGCAGTGAGTTTAGGAACAGAGTTGAATTCCAGAATGATCAGTGGATCATAGGAGAAGCAGCCTTGTAGGAGAACCAAATGGACAGGGTGATCTAAGAGATGACAAGGGACAGGTACCACATATAGACACCTGTTAAGGATTAGTGTTGGAATTCCAAGTTCTTCAGTGTCCCCATCAAAAAAACATGCATTTGACTTGGGCTAACTAGAAGAACACTGCAAACCTGCGGACCAGACCTGCTGCTGGGGCCCTGGGCCATCACCAGATGGAACTCTGTCCAGCTCCAGTCAAAAACAGGAAAATGAAGAGCACTTTCTCACTTACCTGGGAAAATCAAAGGTAGTGTGTGTGTTTCTACCTGTATGCAGTAGTGGTTTAATGGTAAATATTATAGCCTTGGCCAACTTCTGTGTATATTATGTTTCAAAGAAATCTGGACTTTCCCATCTCTTCTGCTTTTTGAAAAGGGATTTATTTTCATTTTGAATTGTGTGTGTGTGTGTGTGTATGGTGTGGGAGTGGTGTGTGTGGTATGTGTGATGTGTGTGGTGTATGTGATGTGTATGGTATGTGTAAGTGTGTGGTGTGTGGTATGAGTATGTGTATTTGTATGGTATGTGTGATGTGTGTGGTGTAGGTGTGATGTGTAGGTGTGTGGTGTGTGTGTTTGTATGGTATGTGTGATATGTGTGGTGTATGTGATGTGTATGGTATATGTGTGGTGTGTATGTGATGTGTGTACATGTATATGTGGTATGTGTGTGTGGTATGTGTGATGTGTGTGTGGTATGTGTAATGTGTGTGGTGTATGTGATGTGTATGGTATATGTGTATGTGTGTGATGTGTATGGTGTGTGTATATGTGTGTGTTGTGTATAGTGTGTGTGTGTGTGTGTGTGTGTGTGTGTGTGTGTGTGTGTGGTGGGAATGAAGAAGCAGGTTCTGAACCCAGAAGAGAGCATGGGATCGCCCTGGAAGCTGGAGTGCTGACAGGGAGCTGGGACCTGACCTCAGGGCCTCTGCAGAGCATGTGCACGTTCAACAGCTGGATCATCTCCCCAGCCCCCACTTCTTCACTTCTTATAAAACAAACTAAACAGCAATAAAACCAAAATCTAGGGAAAAGGTTTTCAAAAGCCAAACTTACACATGAGGATTTTGAACATTGGAAATTGTATGTCTAAAACCATAAAACTGTTGCCCTATGGGAGGAGGGCTGGGGGAAAGCTCTTGCTACATAAACTTTAAAATGCTAATGGGGCCAGTGGGATGGGCTTGTCGGCCATGTTTGATGCCTAAGGTAAAGATAACTCTCCAGGGGCAGTGCTCTGAGAGTCAGGCTCCCCAGCGGGATTCACTCTCCCTACAGGCTCCTCTGTCTTTTCTTTCTGCCATTTAGCTGCCATGTGCTGCCTCTATCAGCTCAGAAAATACAGCAAGATTCAACTGTCAGCAACAGTGAAAGATGAGCAAAGGGTGTGTGGGGGCGAGCCCTTCAAACTAGGGAGGCGCCAACGTGGAGGGGGCGGAGAGTCTGGAATGGACCTGGAGAAACTTCTGGGGTGAGGGTGGAGAAGCAATGCAGGTGCTCCTTCATTCGGGTGAGTTTTCTGTCTTGTAACTCAGGGTGGAGCGCGGGAGCAGAAAGCTCCAGCCTGGAATAAGCAGCCATCTCTCCCTCAGCGAGGGAAAAATCAAAGCACACTGTAACCAAGGAAACCAGGATCTAAGAGGCCAAATTTCTAGGGGGAAAAAAACAAAAAGCATAAAGAAGTGGCCCTGACAGGCTGTTCCCTTCTCTCCTGGTACTTGAGGTGAGCCCTCACTGGTCCAGAAGCAAGACTTACAGAACACAGCACAGGGACAGGGATGAAGGCTGAGGATCTGGGCGGAGGTTTTCACGCTGTCACAGCCATCAAGAGACAAAGACTGGAGCTTAGGATTGTCCATGAGAAGCCATGGTAAAGAGGGTGGGAAGTGAGGGTGGGTCTCCTCAAAAATCACACACCAAATCTCTTGACGGCCAATGTGTCATACATACGAGGGGTGTCCTACTAAGTCTTGTGGGGTGCGTGGGTCAAGTTTGGGTTCTAATTGTGTACAACCTCATGGAATGGGATTAGTATCTTTACAAGGGAGACCTCAGAAAGTCGCCTCCTATCTACAGAAGCACACATCTGTGAACGGAGGCAGACCCTCCCTGCCTAGACAGTCACCTGCCTTTGCTATGAACAGTCCACAGAACTCTGAGAAACGGATGTCTGTTTAAATCGCCCAGTGTTTGGTATTTTTGTTGGAACGTCCCAGGTACGCTAAGACAATATCCAAATGGCCCAATAAGCATATGAAAATATCTCATCATTATTATTATCACAGAAATACAAATCGGACTGTGATGCCACTAAAATCATCTCAAAACATGAATGTTAGTACAAGTGTTTCCCAAGATTGATGGAGCAATTGGAATACACATGTGCTACTCTAGAGTCCACACTGCCTGAATGGTTTTAGGAAACAGTTTGGCAGCATCTACTGAAGATGAATATAGAAATCACTATGGCCTATGATTCAGAAATTTCCCTCTTAGGTATTCACCAGGCAGAAATTCCTACACTGAAATTCATAAACAGGCAGCATTGTTCAAAACAGCTAAAAGCCAGAAACCATGCGAATGTCCTTTGCAACAATGAACAAGCAAAAGTACAGTTGCTATGTCTGCAGCACACCGTGCTATAAGAACTAGAAGACAGTGCCTCGGGCAGTGGCAGGCCACTTCAGGCAAACATCTAATCTCGTGTGCTCACAGTGCTGCCTAGTTGTTATGTCAACCTGACACAAGCTAGGGTCATGGGGGAAGAGGGAATCAATCAAGAAAACGCCTGCATAGTATTGGCCTGTAGGCAAGCCTGAAGTTTGTTTTCTTACTTGATTATTGGTATGGGAAAGCCTGGCTCACTGTGGGTGGTGCCACCCCTGGGCTGGTGGTCCTGGAAGCTACAAGAAATCAGGCTGAGCAAGCCATGGGAGCGAGCCAGTAATAGCACCCGTCCATCATCTCCTGCATTCAAGTTCCTCCCTTGTTTGATTTCCTTCCTGACTCCCCTCAGTGTTGAACTGTGATCTACAACTATAAGCTGAAATAAACCCTCTCTTCCCCAAATTGATTTTGATCATGGTGTTTTATCACAACAATAAAGACAGAAATTGGTTCCAAGATGCAGGTATCACTGTAACAGACGTGATCTTGTGTTTTTAGGCAAGCTATGGTAGTCTTTGAACTATGAACTTTGGGCTACAAAGTGCTCAGAGCCCTGTGTAATGTTCTGGGTGGGAGGCAAGAAGGGGGAGGTAAGAGATGCAGCTGATGGAGGCCTGGCTTGTGACAGTTCTCATGGAAGTTTGAGGGTCCCTTAAAGGCTCTATCAGGGCCATTCAATATTTTGAATTCAAAATCTGTGGTGTCTGGTCACCTGGAACTGAAAAATCAGCTGTGATTAACAAGAGGCCAGAACCACAGGAGTAAAACTTTGGCTTTGCTGGGACAACTGATAATGGTCAGATGGATCTGAGGAATCTGCTTTGATTAAGGCGGCCAGCATCAGCATCATCAGCATCGGTG
Organism: Mus pahari; assembly: GCF_900095145.1. Lineage (NCBI taxonomy): Eukaryota > Metazoa > Chordata > Mammalia > Rodentia > Muridae > Mus > Mus pahari. The sequence goes on along the minus strand of NC_034590.1, from coordinate 53,753,542 downwards.
AGTATTTAAAATCCCCTGAGCTGTGCTACATCAGGGTCAGCCCACAGAGACTGTGGTCCAGAGAGGGGAGAGGCTGCATCTCATGCTGGCAAACAGACCTGGTGGTGCAAGAGCCACCCAGGTGGTACGAGTTGAATATATGAAGGGGTTATGGAAAAAAAACTGAGACCCAGCACTGTGTGGCATCGTGGAGTCCTTGAAGAGAGGCCATTGGTGAAGAAGGTGAAACCTCAGTTGTAACAGGAGACCCCAGCATTTTGGAGATGCTAGTAGCATGGGACAGCAGCAGCCATGGAAGGGTTCCACCCTGAATCTATGAGACAGAGCTTCGAAGGGCAGGCCAGATGAGCTACTACTGGGTGCCCCCGAGCCCCAGAGTGGGTCCCAGACATCAAGCACTGAACTTCTAAGACTGTTACATTTTGGGTTGATTTGACTTGATTATGACTGTGACCTTGTTCTTCCCTTATGGAGTAAGATGGTGTTTAACTTATGCTTTATAGGAGCCCAAAGTTAAGAGGCAGACATTTTGTCAAGATTTTGGACAGTTTAGAGAAATGAAAGAGACTTTGGATGTTTTTTTTTTAAAAGACTGGACCTTAAAAGAGTTGAAACTGGACATTTCATGCTTCCAAATGTGATACTGATATTAATAAAAAGATTTGGAGTATAAGCAAGAAAAGAGGCTATGACTTAATAAATGATATGGTTCTGTGTTGTTGGCAAGGGGCCAAGTTTGCTAGCTAGTTGCTAAGTCAACTTGACACAAGCTAGGATCATGTGGGAAGGAAAAAATCTCACTCAAGAAAACGCCTCTATAGTATTGGCCTGAAGGCAAGCCCCTAAGGCATTCTCTTGATTGATAATTGATATCGGAGGGTCCATTCCATCGCAGGTGAGCTCTCCGCCAGCCTGGTGGTCCTGGGTTCTATAAGAAAGCAGGTCAGAGCAAAAAATGAGGAGCAAGCCAGTAAGCAGCGCTCCTCCATGGCCTCTGCATCAGCCCCTGCCTCCCGGCTCCTGCCCTGCTTGACTTCCTGCCTTGTGGAATTGTAAACTAAAGCACTTTCCTCCTCCATGCTTGGGACATGGTGTTTTGTCATAACTTAAACTCTAAGACTGTGACTCTTATGCTCTGAAAATCTAATGACATAAAGTCCAGAAATAAAGAAGAACATGCTATCAAAAGTAGAATACACAAAATCTATAGGATTGGAGAGGTGGCTCAGAGGTTAAGGCTCTAGCTGCTCTTGCAGAGGGCCTGGGTTTGATTCCCAGACCCTACATAGCAGCTTACTATCACCTCTACCTCTAGTTCCAGGGCATCTAACACCACGTCTAGTCTTCCAGAGCACTGAATTTGCACATGGTACAGATACACAAATGCAAACAAACCAATCAATCAAACCATAAAATCTTTAGTATATTTTTAATAAAACATACTAAAATGTAGTGGTAGAAATGTGTTGCTATGACTTTAAGGGAGCCTTCTTGGTGCTGGTAATACCTGCGTCTTTGTGTGTACATGCATGCAGCAGTCAGAGGCCACTAACAAGGGTCTTCTCCAATCACTTCCCTCATTATTTCTTAGACGAGGCCTCTCCCGGGACCTGGATGTACCTGCTGGCAAGCCCAGGGGACCCTCCTTGTTTCCCCTCCCCAGGACTAGGCTATAGGTGTGCATCACCAAGCTGAGTTTTATGTGGGTGTTAGGAAGCTGAAATCGAGTCTTCCTCCTTGCATGGCTCCAGCATTATCATGTCCCTAACCCTTAATACCTGTACCGTGAACAGGTTACATGGACATGTCATTCATTCAAATATATCAAGATATATATTAATAGATGTTACTCACTCCCTGTGGTCATGTACTGTCTCAGTAAATACACCTGCCTATCTCTCGATGCAATTCAGCACTCAATGGTTTTAACATTTACATACATGTATTCTTTCTGATTTATTTGTCTAGCGCAATGGCTCTCAATCTCGGGTTACATAGCAAATATCCTGCATATCAGATATTTATATTGTGATTCATAACAGTAGCAAAATTACTTATGAAGTAGAAACAAAATAATTTTATGGTTGGGGGTCACCCCAACTGTAGTAAAGGGTCGCAGCATTAGGAAGGTTGAGAACTACTGGTCCAGGCCTACATAAAACAGGCAATGGTGGTCTGAATCTTCCTCCCGTCTCAACAGTAGAAATGAGACAATGCCTGACAATCCAGAGTGGGCCGTCTCTGATCAGCAGGCTCCTCCAAGCCCAATAAGGAGTTTCATCTTTACTGAGAAAGAATAAGAAATCTCAGGGGCTGTGGTGCCTCTGCTGTGTACCCTGAGCCACGATGCCTGCTTTGGGCTTCGTCACCATCACAGCAGGACAAGAGAAAAGAAGCAACCTTGCCACGAGTGAATGAACTGCAGCTAGCAAGCAAACACCGCACAAGCCAGCCAAGCTGGTGGGCAGCCCGAATCCTTCTCAGGTCGACCAGGTGTCTTTAAATAAATGTCTAATATGTGGAGGCAGCGGACACGCCCGTAGCAGGGCTGGAAACCAGGAAAGGGGCCAGCAGCAATCCAGGAAAGGTGGGAGCTTCCTAGAAGATGGAGAGCAGATGGGATCAGAGAGGGGAGAAAACTATCGCCAATATAGAAGTGGCAGAAAACTGCTCCCTAGATCAAAGCAAATACAGGGGAATTCCAAGCCTAAATTATGTAAACATCAAAAGAAAAGGAGTGATCCCCGCAGCACAATATGGGCATCATTTAAAAAAATTACATGTGGACTGAAGAGATAGCTCCGTGTTTAAACCACCCGGTGCACAAACCTGACAATCTGGGTTCAGATCCTGCAACCATGTAGAAGCCAAGAAAAGTAGAGCAAGAGAGTCTAACCCAGCACACCCCCACCAGAAGATGGGAGGCAGAGACAAGAGAATAACTGGAAGTGTGCAGGCCCACCAGGCTGCAGACAGAACAATGAACAAGAGAGACACTGTATCAAACAAGAAGGAAGGTGAAGACCAGCACTGAGCAATGGCACATGCACAGAGCACTCACAGGCGCGCGCGCGCGCGCACACACACACACACACACACACACACACACACAGATAAATAAATAAATGAAAGAAAGACAAAGGGACCGATGACCCACTCCCATTCTGTTAAACACATCTCTACTACATCCAGAGGCAAATTCTGCAGTTAGAGCATCTGAGTTCTACTCCCTGATCCACTGACAAACAGAGATCTGACTCTGGGGAAATTATCAAAGCGCTCTGCACCTTCAGTTCCTGATGTGCAAACTGCTGATAGCACTTCCTGCTTCAAGTTCTCGGGAAGTACAGACATCCCAAACAACAGACACCAACAGATCTATCAAGCAGCTGACATCTGGGAGTGCTTGTGAGGGCCTGCAGCCTGCACTCATGTCTGGGTGGACTCCCCTTGTGATGAGTGGGCCTAGAGTAAGATCAGAGAAAAGCTTCAGGTCTCTCCAAACATTCTAACAGGAGAAACTCGCCCTCGACTTGTCCAAGAGGAGAAAGTGCTGCAGTCCCGGAGTGAAGCCTTTCTTGGCAGCTTCCTGCTGCTCCCACTGATCCAGTCACCACACCCACCAAGGTCAGGAGAGAACACACCTAGGCAAAAAGACAAAACCTGCCCCAGCCACCCACAGATCTCAGCAGGGCCCTCCAATCTAATGGCAACCTGGAATCGCAGAAATCTGAAGAAAACCAGGTAGGAGAACTGCTGATCCTAACGGCATCCACAAGGATCCACAAGGAATCAGCCGTTATGATCAGCAGTTCTCAACCTTCCTAATGCTGTGCCTATTTAATACAGTTCCTTGTGCTGTGGTGGCCCCAGCCATAAAACTATTTATGTTGCTACTTCATAACTGTCATTTTGCTATTGTTATAAATCATGATGTAAATATGTCTTTTCCAATGATTTTAGGTGACCCCTGTGAAAGGGTCATTTGACACTCCCCCAAAGAGGTCACAACCCAGATTGAGAACTGCTGCTTAGGACATTCCAGAAAACACAGCTGACTGAGGCATGGGGGCTTGTGGGATAGTAGACCTTGCCAGGAAACTTGGTAAGGTAGAGGGGGTCTGAGTCCCTGGAAACTCGGATGCACACCTGAGATGGTAGGGGCTCCCTGCTCCCTGCCAGATTCCTGGCCTGGAACAGGTGTGTGCCACACTCTGTCTGTCATATAGCCCCAAACAGTTCTCCATGCTAATGAGGTACCTAGAAGCCCTGAGAGTTTAGCCAATAAGCTTCCTTCCCCAGACATCCCCCCCCCTTCCTGCAAAGGGTATTTAATCTCTGGCTCACTCTGAGAAGTAGGTATACATCCATTTTCCTGATGAACAATTAGTAAACAGTTTGGAACTAAGGACTGTCGCTTTCATCTACCACCGAGATAGGGTGGCGTGGAGAAGACCTCTGCCTCCAGAGATGCTGCCTAGCTCTCCTGTAGAAGGCCTCTCTGCCCTTCCAGACTAGACCCCCACCCCACACTCAGCCTGCGGGGCCCCAATGGTCTCTGCACTTCCCTGAAGCCCAGCACCCCAGGACAGTTTGGGATAAGTGCATTTTTTTTTTAGGTGAACTAAAAGTGTAAGTGACAAAGCTCAAGTCAGAACTGTTCCTTAGGAAGATATTGAAGGAAACAGCCCAGTGGACCACCAAGAGATGAGAAGCAGAAAGAAGTCTGGCTTCAGTCCCTCCGCTGAGGTTGCTCTGAACCATGCATCCAATCCCTGAAGGTCTTGCCTTACACCATGTGAGGCTGTCCTAGGGCCTGGTGTGGGCTTATTTCAGGAAGGCATTCTAAGTTCACCGGAAGTCAGCTGACACTGACGGAGTCAGCTCTTCCTTCCAGTGAATTCCAGGGGTGGAACCTGAGTTCTCACAACTGTGCAGTGAGGACCTTAAGCTTGCTAAGCCAACTCCACGGCCCCGAGCGCCTTCATTTTATACAAAAATGCACATTAGCCAGTCCTTGACATAGGTAGCTCCTTTACCATAGGCAGCGTTTTATAGATTTGGGATAATACTGAAAACAAGGGAATGTAAAATATTAATACTGACTTAGCTATATGCTAGGCAAAGCCCCTCTATTCCCTCGCTGATGTAATCAGTCTCAGATAATTCTCTCTTCCGTCTTTTTCTCTTTTGGTTTTGGGGGTCTTGTCTGTTTTGCTTTGTTTTCTAAGACAGAACCTTGCTATGAGACCTGGCTGATCTCTAACTCATGACTCTCCTGCCTCTGCTTCCTACCTGCTGAGATGACAAAAAACAAGCCACCACACCTTGGTCATGTCATCTTACATCTAGAGAGCGATGCATTCCCTTTACACTATGACAGTAAGTCATACGTATTGATCTGCAAGCTTTCCAGAAAAAGGCTTTTATATGTCAGCACCTGTTTAACAATAACAAGACTGTCTTAGTCAGGGTTTCTATTCCTGCACAAACGTCATGACCAAGAAGCAAGTTGGGGAGGAAAGGGTTTATTTGGCTTACATTTCTATACTGCTGTTGATCACCAAAGGATGCAGGACTGGAACTCAA
>NC_034590.1:53725719-53747919 GCF_900095145.1 Mus pahari | reverse complement strand
GGCACCACCCACAAGGGAACCTCCCCCCTTGATCACTAATTGAGAAAATGCCTTACAGCTGGATCTCATGGAGGCATTTCCCCAACTGAAGTTCCTTTCTCTGTGATAACTCCAGCTGTGTCAAGTTGACACAAAGCTATCCAGTACAAAGACCAAAACAAAAACAGCAAAGACTAAGGCAATTAGTATCATCTGTGCACCAGGCTAAGAACATCACTGGACTTTGTGACTATGGTCCGTCCTCCTTATTTTGGGCACCGAGAGGTCTACTGTTTCCTGGCATCAAATGTTGCTAAGAATTAAGTATGAGGAAGAAAATTGTGGTTAGCTGTCTTCCAGAGTCTTTTGGTTTTAGCATTTGGAGCTAAGGTTTAATTTATTTTTCTTTAAAAAAAAAAAAAACACATTAATTTCTTCTTTATGAAGTCCAATGGGTTTTATTTCCTCATTCACTTTTGTTGGCCTGCTCAAAGGCCCGGTGAGCTTCAGATCGGGTCAGCAGACTGGTAGCAGTTTCTAAAAAAATCTATAGAACTGGGGTTTAAAAATCTCTATCTACAGATAGATACAAAAGTACAGAGATGGATCTCGGGAGGCTTAAACCAGCTGGAGGGAGGGAGGGAGGGAGGGAGGAAGTCTTCCTGAGCCCCAAGACCCAGGGAGATGCAGGATAAGCCCTAGGACAGAAGTAGATCTCAAGGTGCTACAGGGGCCATCCATCCCAAAGAAGCTTAAAAAGGTCAGCCCCACCCAAAACCTTGAAAGGCAGAGGGGCTCAGTGAGGGAGTGCCACATCTGTGAGGGGGTCAGCCCCCACAGCTGCCAGAACCCTGGAGATCAAGCCATCTGCCACAGCACCTAGCAAGCAGAAACCTTCTCTCCTCTCTCCCCCTCCCCTCCCCCTCCCCCTTTTCCTCCCCCTCCCCCTAAGAACACTCGAAAGCCTGTGACTTAATTACTGTGTGGAAGGATGTGGGCTTGCTCCCCTCAAGCTGAGGTCAGACTAGGAGACCACCAACCCTTTCCCTGCCTCTTCTCCATGTTCCCCTCCTCCCAGCAGCCAAGCGCCTCCTCCCACCCCAAGTTCCAAACAGAGCCTCACCTAGAATTCCAACCTTCCTAGTCCTGCCACCGGGACTCCTTTGTTCCTTTGTCTGTACCAAGTCATTTTATCTCAAGGCTAAAGGATTCAAAACAAACTAGAGGTCATTGTACTGTTGGTTACTCTGAGATTCTGATAAGGGAAAATGGTAGACACAGACACTATGTTCTAAACTTCCTGTGAAACACCCATGACCTCACCTAACTCTTTACAGCAGCGTGCCAAGCGGCTTCCTACCTAAACCAGCTTACTCAAAATATCAGCAAAGAAGTCTTTGATAGTGTTGATGCAGAAATCACCCTTTGTAAGGACTCGCCACGGACACAGGCTTGAAGATAGATATCTACAGTGCTTGAGGAGTTGGGGCCTGGGGGGGGGGGGGAAGAGGTGACTAAGGTGTTCCCATTATTTCTTGTCCCTTTTGTCTCTTGTATGGCAACATCACTGTATAGTCGAAGAATAAAAATGGGGCACTGTGGTAACTGAATGAAGGACGCCAACTTGTGTTTATAGTTTTAAATAAGAAGAGATGATCCATTGGTGACTTCGGAATTGGAAACGCTTTACAAGAATCACAGTGTTACAGGGGTGAAGCAGGGGGTCGGTGGTTGAAAGTAAGCAGAGCAGCAGCACAACTTCCCCTTCAGCAGAAAGTCACACACGAAGAGCCAGCCTGGACTTCTCTGTCTCTTTAAAGGAGGAAGACTCATTCCTCGGGACAAAACAAAGACTCTGTAACTTACATTTGAAACCATCAGCCCGTGGGCTCTTCCTAGAGTCACACCATAGTGTCTCTTAAAAGTCTGAAGGGAAAAGACCATTCACCTGACCTCAAAACAGGTCAGATGAATGACATAAACCTTCTGACATTTCTCCTTCTCTTCCTCACATTGAAATTCTTGGCATTCTGTCTAGGCTCCGCCCCACAGTTACCTGGCAACAGCCAGGTGTGCCTGACTCACTATAAAAGGAGCTGCTAGTCCCCCCCCACCCTCCTCACTCTCTTCTCCCCTTTCTCTTCTTCCCTTATCCCCTTTCCTCTCTCTCCCCATTCCCCTCCCCACTCTCCACGTGCCTCCTCTCCTCTCCTCTCCTCTCCTCTCCTCCCCCTCTTCTCCTCCTCCCCCCACCCCTGCCTTTTTCTGTCTGTACTACTCCCCTCAATTCCCCTCCCCATGCCCTGAATAAACTCTGTTCTATACTATAACACTGTATGGCTGGTCCCTCAGGGGGAGGGGATGCCTCAGCACGGGCCCACAGAGGCATCCCCTCCCCCCATACCATACCGAAGAAGCCTCCACCAAACATATCCACAACAGAAATGGCAGTCACCAAACAGTCATCCGGCTCTCTTCAAAGCACTTATCACAGCCATCATGACCAAACACGGTTAGAAATCAATCATGGATGAGGGAGTGTTGTGAGCACTCCTGCAGGAGGATTGCCTAAATGAGACCCAACACACCTGCAAAAATGAGGTCAAGGAGGGGAGGGGAAGCAGGGGAGGGGAAGCAGGGGAGGGGAAGCAGGGGAGGGGAAGCAGGGGAGGGGAAGCAGGGGAGGGGAAGCAGGGGAAGGGAAGGAGGGGAGGGGGAGCATCCTTCAAGCCCCTCCCCTGAGCTTCAGGCTGTCTGTGGTCCCTTCTTCCCTTCTGCCCCCTGAACTCAGAGGCAGGAGCAGCTCCTGGGAGTGACTTATCTCAGCCTTACACCACCCGTGTTTACTTTTTCAGGCTCTCCGCATCTACTCTTGTAGGAAGCCTCCTTTATGTGAAATGCTGAGCAAGGACCATCTGCCCGGATGGGCGGAGCCTGGCTCAGGGCGGAGCTTCTTCACCTTTGCTCTGCAGTTTGTTGGCTTTTGTTACACACAGTAACTGTTCTTCCAAATACCATTCAAGTGGCAATCCTGGGTCAGGGACACACATAACTAAGCTTTCATCCCAAATCTGTTCATGTAGTGAATACCTGACTTACATACATACATACATACATACATACAACCCGCCTCAGCTCAGCTGATGCAAGTGTTCATGCCTAAGACGGAAGGATTGGACTGGAGAGATTGCTCAGTGGGTAAACACATCTGCCACCAAGCCTGGCACCCGAATTTGATCCAGAGACCCCACATAACGGACGGACAGAATCAACTCCTGAAAGTCATCCTCCTCGGCCTCCACACGTTGTGGATACTGCACATATGTGCACACTCATGCAACCTATTACAAAATAAGTAAATAAAATGCTTTAAATGTCTAGATACAGGTCGGTGTGGTGGCACATGCCTGAAGGCAAGGGTAGGGGGAATCTCTGTAAGTTCGAGTCCAGCTTAGTCTACATAGCAAGTCCCAGGCCAGACAGGGCTACAGTAAAGGCTTGTCTCAAAAACATTTTTTTGTTCATTCAGTTATGTATTTTTATTTTTTAAATTTATATAGCTGATACATAAAACAAGCGATTTACATATTTATGAGATCCCAAGTGATATTTCAACACACCTATTATTGTACAATGTTTAACTGAGGGTAAGCTTATCACCTTAAACATCTTTATAGTAAGAAATTCAAGTTCCTTACCTGTGTCTTTGTCAGCTGTCCTGTATGCTACTGCTGACTGGGGTTACCCTAACCTGCAGTGGCACCCCAGATCATCATCCTCCTGTCTAGCTTGTACCTATTGAGCGCCCTCTCTCCACCCCTGTTTCCCTCCACTCTTTTTTTTTTTTTCCAGAAAAACAATTTTTAATTTATGTGCATATGTGTGTGTGTATGTCCTTATATTTTTTGTTTGGGTTTCTGCTTAGATTTGTTTTGTATCTATTCAGGTGTTCACTGTATTCTTCAGTCTTAATTTACATAGTCAAGCAAGTACCTATTACTTCAATGCACAGTTAAAACATACTTTCTTTGCAAATTTCCATAATGCAATAAATGGATAAAAATGACTGAATAATGTGTGTGTATATGTATATGTGTGTGTGTTTACATCTCTGTATGTGTTTGCATCTATGTGTGACAGTGCATGAGAGTTTGCATATGTGTGTGAGAGTGTGAGAATGTGTGTATGTGAGAGTGTATTACATGTAGGAGTGTATGCCTGTGTTTTACATGTGTGTGGGTGCCCTTGACCATGTACCCTAATGGTCAGTGCTGCTTACCTTCCTCTTCCGCTCTCCATCCTATCCTTTGAGATGTGGTCTCTCACTGAACCTAGAACAGCTCACCAACTCACTTCTCTCTTCTCTCTTCTCTCTCTCCTCTCTCTCTCTCTCTCTCTCTCTCTCTCTCTCTCTCTCTCCAGCACTGGGGTTATGTACAGCACACTGCCACACCAGCTTTTAGTGGGCTCTAGGGATTTGAACTTGGGTCTTCATGCTTGTTCAGCAAGCACATTACCNACTAAACCCTCCCAGCCCCAACATAATATATTTTAAGATCCAAAGGCTCACTGCTGACACATCTCTCTCCATCCCAGGAGCGCCCCTCCCCCCCCCCATTCTCTACCACCTCCACTGCAGTGACCCTGTGTTAGCTCATCTAGTACCTGCCCCTCTGCAGGCAGCATTCTCCACCCAATGCAATGCCTGAAGCATATGCATTAGCAGTGGAAATGCAGTGATCATTGAACTGTCACACACAAATTAGTAACAAGAAGATTATACCTCAGGGAGATCACTGTCCCTGGGTCTCAGGTTTCTGGTCCTTTTACTCTAGACCATTCAAGGCATTTATATAACAAACAGGCTTAGAATATCAGTGTCTCTACCCAAAGAAATGCACACATGGGCTTGCTTCCCATCCAGTATAGCAGACAGTGCTTTCCCCTGGGGCAAAGGCCAGGTTAGCTTACCGCCCTTTATAAACATCCCAGATCCCTGGACTCAGGCTTCCTCGCCTCCAGCAATCCACCTGGGGCTCAGCTCACTGGGTGTCTGAGCTCTGAGGCTCTGTAGGTGCACAGAGAGGTGCCCAGCAAAGTGAGGGGCAAACTCATTTGCCTTCACCCAGAAGTCTTGGGCCTTTTGTAAGCATTTGTGACCCTTCCAACGAGAGCAAAATCCCACAGCCTGAATACACAGTTCTCAGGAAAACAAACCCTAACCCTGGTTGATTAAAGAACCATCTCACTATCTGGAGTCTGGAGAGAACTGTTGAATAGGATGGATCAAGACACTTAGCCCAGAACACTTGGGGGAAACTCTCCTAGGCTTGACTATATTAAAATATGGAAGTTCAACAGATTCCACTAAAAGAGTAACAGAATCAGGCTAGAGAGCTGGGTGAATGGGTAAAGTATTCATCACACAAGCATGAGGATCTGTGTTTGATCCCTAGCACCCACACAAAGCCATGTTACAGTGGCACACACCCATGATCACAAAGCTGGGGAGGCAGAGGCAGGAGGGCCCGTGGGGCTTGCTGGCAGCCAGACTACCCAAGTCAGCGAGCTGCAGGCTCAGTGAGAAGCCTTGTCTCAAAATATAATTGAGTCTCTGAGGAAGACAAATCAACCTCCATTCCCCCATACATTCATGCACACATGTACACACACACACACACACACACAGTATTTGCAATAAGTAACATGTTCCCAGACATAATGATAAACACATATCCATAGTAAACACAAATCTTATAAGTCAATAAAAATATAATTCTATATTAAAATTAGCAGAAGAGCTGAGTGAGCCCTTCAAATAAGAGAAACCAAAGTGCACGTGAGTGTACAGAAGAAACACATGATACAGCTCTCAGTGTCACTCAAAATCAGGAAGATAAAAAGGAAATTTTCATGGAAAGCCAGTTTTGCAAACTGAGGCATGCTATATGGCACAACTGTCCCCAAGGGATGTCAGGAGACTGACCATGGTGGCAGTATTTGTAACAGACAAAACCCCAAAAGCTGCCAGATGTCTAAGCACAGGTGACTGGATGGATAAAGCATGGTATAGTCTTGGCATGGGTAGCAGCCCCCCAGCCCCAAACACACACACAGTTGGCAGCAGCAGGGCTCTAAAACCCCAGGGCACAAGTTGTCTTCACATGCCCTTTGAAGTCAGGGTGCAATTTCCAAAGGAACAAGAGAAACAGAACCGCCTGTAGAGAACCTTTGTGATTTGCCCTTGTCTCCCCTTCTGGATTAAGAGGCCAGACCATCACCCAACCAGCTCTCCCCACTTTCACCTCACTTGCCTACTGGCCCGAGCCAATCAGGTCCCACCTGAGTCTATACAAATCCCATGGTGAGCCTGTTTATGAGACCAGCTCTGGGCCAGCTCCCAGTATGGACCACGGTCCAGTTCCTCAGAAGCAGAGCACAACCCGTTGCTACAGGAAGACTCTCTCCTGTCTCCAGTGAACCCACTAGACCTACCCTAGGAAGAAGAAGAAGGTGGTCTGCTCTTGCTCCTGTGACAGGACAGAGGCTCCGGCCACCTCCACTCTGGTGACCGGCTCTCCCTAGACTCCTTCAGAGGCCGGCTCTTGGTAACACCCCGCCACCACAAGGAACTCAAAATGGTAACACCAACAGACTACGCCTCTCAGTTGGCATCCCAAGGGCTGCAGAGTTTAAACTGTGGAACGCTTGCCTGCAATCTCACTCACCCGGTCCCCAGGCTTGAGAGCTCGGAGCTCCAACACCTGCTGGCATCCCAAGGCGCACAGCGTTTAGAGCCGCAACATTTGCCAGACGGCCCCTCTTGGTTGGCATCCTACCAGCTGCCAAGAGTTTAGACATCCACTTCTCCATTGGATCTGTCACTCCCATGAGAATAAAAGTCCTCATTTTTCCCCTTTCTCTGTCTATCCACTTCATTCTCTGTGGTAGTGGCAGGACAAGAAGCCGCCGGCCAGCCAGAGCAGCTGTATCAATCACAGTAATTGTACGCTGTGGTGTAGAACAAACTACAGCTACACAGAGCACCACGGATGGGCCTTGAAAGGGTAAGCATTGAACGGAAAGGTCTAAGACACAGATGATGTAACACGGCCCTGTGCCATGTTAAGTTTCAAAGGAGACAAAGGAAACCCTTATATGCTGTGGGTGTTCGAATGAGAATGGCCCCCATAGGCTTGGCTTCCGGTCTGAAGAACTGTTTGGAAAGGATTAGGGCATGGCCTTGTTGGAGGAGGTATGTCACTGAGAGTGGCTTCAAAATCCCACACCATCCCAGTTAGCACTCTCTGAGTCTTGCTTGTGATCGAACGAAAGCTCTCAGATATTGTTTCACCGCTCTGCCTGCCTGCCTGCCTGCCTGCTGCCATGCTCAGTGATAGACTCCACTCCTCTACACCGTGAGCCCCCAGTTAGATGCTTTATTTTATAAGTTGCCTTGGTCATGGTATTTTGTCATGGCAAAAGAAAAGCAACTAAGACAAATGCTTAAATTCTAAAATATAAATACAATTAGTAAAAGTCACTGTCACAAAAGATAAGAGTTATCTGGATGGAGGGGGGAGGGGCCATGGAAAGCACCGTACTGGCTTGAATAGGAATGGCCCTCAGAGACTCACGTCCTCAGAGACTCACATGTGAATGCTTGGCCCATGGAGAGTGGCACTGGTAGGAAATGTAGCCTTGTTGGAGTAGGTGTGGCCTTGTTGGAGGAACATGTCACTGTGGGGGTGGGCTTTGAGGTCTCCTATGCTCAAGATTCACCCAGTGTAGTACACAGTCTCCTCCCGCTGCCTGCCCATCAAGATGTAGAACTCTCAGCTCCTCTCCAGCACCATGTCTGCCCGCATGCCACCATGCTTCACTCCATGATGATAATGGATTAAACCTCTGAACTGTATGCCAGTTCCAATTAAATATTTTAATTTATAAGAGTTGCCACAGTCACGGTATCTCTTCACAGCAATAACTAATAATAAGAATAAGAATAAGAATAAGAATAAGAGTCCTAACTAAGACTTGGGGGCTGAGGAGCTGCTGATTTCTGTTTTGTGTCCTTAGTGGGGATACACACATTGTCCATGGCATTAACTCCTTGGTGTTACTTGGAATTTTGCTGCATTTGTAATTTCATTTGTATTTAAACTGAAATAAGTTGAGTGTTTATAGTTGTTGTAAAGCTGTGAGCACAACTTAACACTTTGTTTTATGTTTATACATATTTAACTAATGCTAAAACTAAATTCAAATTAACACACGGTATTTTTTGGAAGAGGGTTTGAGAAGTCTATGTAGGAACCAGCGCCCCCCCCACTCCTCTCCCTTCCCCCCTTCTCTTTACCCAAGGACAAGCCCACAGCTTGTCCCTCAAGCAGGTCTCTTCAAGCAAATGTATGCCAATTCCACTTGTCATACAGATGATCAAAGCTGGGCCTAAATAAGGCACAGTTAGTTAAGCAAAGGGCAGAAGCAGGTGATCTGGGCCTGGGGACAATTCTTTGAAATGCAAATGACCGTGACCCAGAGCTCACACAGTAGCAGCACTGGAGCACAGAGTCACCCCTGTTCCTTGTCTCCAGTGACTGCACTAAAGAGTCACCAAAGCCTCATGGCTGAAGACAACACAGAACAGATGCCCTATGGTCCTGGAGTTCCAAAGTGTAAAATCAGTCAGTCTTTCAGAGATGTTAGCAAGGCTGCTTACTTCGGAGGGCTCCAGGGAGACTGTCTGTCTGTCATGGTTGTGCTATTCCAGAAACATAAGTGAACACATTTGTCTTTCCAAAATGCCAGAATTTCTTGGTTAACATTACGTTTATAAGGTCTGGCAGACTTTAAAGGCAGCAATTTGTCATATATCCAGTTGCCCTGATAGGCTGGGGTAAACACAGGGCTTAATTACTAACGTCACACAGTATACCTAGCTCTCTGTACACTTCCATGTCGCTGCTGGGCTGAGAGGAGTTCATGTTTTCAAAGTCCGACGACAAGGAAGGCTGATAGAGACACAAGTGAAGGCTCCTAGAGGGAGGGGTAAGAACCAAGGCGGCAGAGGCTGGAAATCAGGCCATGGGGTCAGGGGTGGAAGATCGCAGGTTTGAGAGCAGAGCTGAAGACCAGAGTCTGGATGGTGAAAGGGCAAATCCTGGATCCAGATGAACCAATAGGTAGACAGACAGACAACAGGTCCAGGTGGGCAAAGAGGACAGGCAGACGAAAATTTGAAGAAGCTGAATTTACAGCAGACGTGGAGGCAAGCTGAAACCTCTGAGACAGTAGGGAGTTCTCTACCATACACACACATATACACAGGCACATACACATACGGATGCACAGACACACATGCACATGCACACACATGCACATACATACACAGATGCCCAGATACATACATACACACACATACGCACATACATATACACATGCACATACACGCATACACACATGCACATACATACATGTGCACATGCACACACAGATGCAGACACATACATACATACACACATGCATACACACATACAAATACATACATATACATATACATATACATACATATATACTACATACAAGTGCACACAATTAATATATATACACATGCACATGGATACACACACGCACATACACGCACACACCCACGCACACATCAGTGGTCAGGTGACAGTTGGTATGGGCTTTCTCAGTGCTAGCACATCTTATGGGGTCCAGATGAGGGATTTGCACCCTCTTTTTTTTGTTGTTCCATATTTCTCTTAGGTTCTCAGGATTTTGTTCCATATTTCTCTTAGGATCTGTTTTCCTGATTGATTTAGATACAACCCTGTGCCCCTGTAGTTCCCACTTCCCCCAGTATTTGTATAGGACAGCACCCTTCCTGTTTCCAGAAATAAGTTATCTGTGTTGTGTAGGTCAACACCCAGGTGTTTTCAGTCAAAGCAGCTTGTAAAATAAAGACACTGAGGAAGCTGTTATACACAGTATGGAGAAAATGAGAACACAGTGATGCCCGATCTCAACATCCTTCCAACGACAAGTTCCCGCCCACACTGGGTCCTCCCTGTTGTACAGGTGCGCTGTGTGGGGAACTCCAGAGAGGCAGCCTTGGCAGACCCTCACCCATGTTGCTGTGGCACTCTGTGACAGAGCTGCCATTAGGTCACCCATGCTCCCCCTGAAAGTGACCCCAATAAACCCCTGGTTCACAAAGCTAACCGAGAGTGGAGCAATTTCCTCAGAACATCTCCAGTTCCCTAGTGGGATGGACAGACAGGCTCGGCTCACCTGTTCACGATACCCCAGCTGCACACTCCATCCAAACCTTGATTCTCTTCCTACATCCTGCATCTGTCTTAGAAGGACCCACCACACCCTCCAGGGTAAGTAGTTCAACAGCCCACCTGTAAACTCCCACACAAAGAACTCTCAAGGGTTCCAGCCAGCCTGACACGGACATCTTGGATAGCCAGTACTGTACTGTTACCTATGGTATAGGCTGCTGTGCCCAGGCAGGAGAAGTCTGACTTCTGAAAGCTGTGATTCCAAATGATCCCATGAATTTGCTTAAATATCAAGAAGTCCAAACACATAAACACCCACCAAAAATGCAACTTATTTTCCCAAGTGCACTCTACATGAATTGATCCACACTATACACTGTACTATCATCAGTCCATACATGTAGAAGAATATTTTTTTTAAATCATCTTATTTTTAAGGTGGGCAATAATTCAATTAATCTGCTCTATTTAAAAAGCTTTTTAGCGTTTTTAAAGACTGGCTTACATGGATACTGCATGAATGCTGCTGCGGACCCCCCTGCGGCCCAGGGGCCAATCAGAGCGAACAGCTCCTAAACTGTACTTGCTATCTATAGCTCAGTCCTCCCTTTCCCTACCTAACCATCTCTTACTAGATTACACCTGTCACACACACACACACACACACACACACACACTTCTAAACATTCCAGTGCACATTCCTTAAGTTCACGAGGACCTTTTCTAGGGAAGACATCCTTTAGAGCTTGAAATTCGAAGGACACAGTCTTTTTTTTTTTTTTTTTGAGATGGGGGTTGGGGGGCCACTTCTCATCATATTGCAAATAAGTTTCACACATTTTTATCCCAAGCTCCTGGAACTGCGATTTTGGCTCTGGCCACAGGAGGAAGCAGAGTGCAGTGAAGCCTAGGGAAGGGTTTCTAGGCAGGAAGACAGACTTAAGGGGCGAGAATGATCCTTTGGAGAGTGAACAACACAGAGCAGGAGCCAGAAGCATGGAAGGCCTCGGGCACTCAATGCAGTGAAGGGCAGAGCTGCTTCGAGTCCTGGTATTCCACGGTCTGTGTCTTCCTTTTTTAGTGACAAGTAATTAACATCCTACTAGCTCAACATTAAAAATGTTGAGTTGGCTCTACCTTGATTAAACAACTTCCCAAAGACCTTTCTGACCCCTCAGCCCCTCAGCCCCTCAGCCCCTCAGCCCCTCAGCCCCTCAGCCCCTCAGCCCCACCCCCAGATTCATGCTATGCTGAAGCCAGGACTGCTGGAGACAGGAGGGGAAGACCTTCCCAGAGAGGAGAAATACAGGTTCCCAGCCTGACTACCTTGTTATGCAGTCAATGAAACCTGAAAAGGAACATCTGGATTTGTCAATGAAACCTGAAAAGGAACATCTGGATTTGTCGTGAGGCCTGTGATTATGTAAATGCACTTCAAGGAATTCTTTTCAGGTTGTTCTAAAGGTTAAGGAGAAGAGAGATGCAGCCTTTTCAATATGGGAGAGGAAGGGAGAGCATGGCCGTAGTGCATTCTCTTTGTGGCTACGCACTCTGCCTTCTGCAGAACACCACCTCTTACTTGGAGGCAGCTGGTGGGGAAGGGAGGGAAGGAGGTGACAGTCTGGGTAGAGAAGAAAGCATACAGACCGCACTCAGATTGAGAGGGACAGGGGAGAGAGGTGAGCTCAGCACAGCAGCTTCCTGAAACCAAGAGGCTTTGACACCAGACAGACTCTGAGGCTGGGGTGCTGCCAAAAGCGAACTCTTGGAAGCATAAAGGTGTGTGTATGTAGCGGGTGCATGCAGGGGTGTGTGTGCACATGATCTGTGGATATGAGTGTAGAGGCTGGAGGATGACCTCAGGTGTCACATTGCTACCTAACCAACCACAGTCCCCTCGGGACATGGCCCTTCACAAACCTGAATGCAGCCAAGTAGGCTAGGCTGGCTGGCCAGCGAGCCCCAGGGACCCACCTGTCTCCACAGACTCTATTCCAGCAACTGACATGAGGTTTAGGTTTCAGGAGACAGCAACAGGTTTGTACAGCTAAGCATCCCAACCAAGGTGTGGCCCTGCCCAGCATCCTCACAAGTCTCAGCTCCTCTCTCCTGACAAGTTGTCAGAACTGTGTGAAGTCTTTTTGGAGAATGCCAGCTCCCTCCGGCTGGCACCAGCTTTGAGGCTTTTCCTTCTCCAGACATAAGATTCCTGGGGGATTTTCACTTTTTCTTTCCTTCCTTCTTTCCTCCTTTCCAGACATAAGATTCCTGGGGGATTTTCACTTTTTCTTTCCTTCCTTCTTTCCTCCTTTCCTTCTTTCCTCCTTTCCTCCTTTCCTCCTTTCCTCCTTTCCTTCTTTCCTTCTTTCCTTCTTTCCTTCTTTCCTTCTTTCCTTCTTTCCTTCTTTCCTTCCTTCCTTCCTTCCTTCCTTCCTTCCTTCCTTCCTTCCTTCCTTTTTTCTTTCTTTCGAGACAGAGTTTCTCTGTGTAGCCCTGGCTGTCCTGGAACTCACTCAGTAGACCAGGCTGGCCTCGAACTCAGAGATTCGCCTGCCTCTACATCCCAAGTGCTGAGGTTAAAGGCTTGCGCCATCACCACCACCACCGCCACTACCACCACCGCCAGACTGAATTTTCAATTTCTTAAGGTCCATTGTTTCAGTTGTCTGACAGCCAAAGTGGATAGGGCACAAACATCTCCTCAGAATATCTTCATTCATGCCAGGACAGTTACAGAGGAGGAAGAGGAAGAAGAGGAAGAGGATGAAGAGGAAGAGGATGGGGGGAGGAGAGAAAAGGGGAGCACTGTGATCCTGAAACTGTGAAGTTGGTAGGGGCTCTGAAACCAAGAAAATGATGATAATGTTCATGGGGATGTATAGACAGTCAACACCAATCAATGGTAGAGACAGCACTTTGTAAGAAAAAAATATTTTTTTTTTTCATTTTCCCAGGAAAATCAAAAGAATTCCTAAGCTAGCAAGATGGCTCAGCAGGTAAAGGCATTTGTTGTTGCCAATCTTCCTGACCCAGGTTCAATCCCCAAGACTCACACAGTAGAAGACGCACGCGCACACACACACACACACACACGCACACACACACACACACACTTGCGTGCACATGCACAAATAAATGCAAACACCCTATTGTTTCATTAGAAATAAATTTTCGTGCTTGAATTACAGCCTAGCACAGCACCTCCTCTCAAGCTGTTCAGAGTGGAAGACACCGCCTTCCCCTCTTGCTTGCCATTGTGTCCTCTCTTGCTAAAAGCCAGTGGGCACCTGAAGATGGTGCTAGGAGCCTCTGGAGATGCCCTGGGACACAAGCGGGTGGCAGACACTCTCCACTCCCACCTATGCTTCTTACCCAAAATTAGCTTAGCAAAATGGGCCCCTTGTATGGTTAGCCCAAGATACAGATCGCTGGGGTGCTAGGATCCCCTTGTATAGTTAGCCCAAGATACAGATCGCTGGGGCGCTAGGATCCACAGTCATTCTTCACTTCAACCACTCTTCTGATTGGCCAGTTTTCTCACTGGAAACCTTGCTGTACGCCTGAGGACCAACAATGTAACTCCCTGGATCTTTCTATGTATACACTCCAAAAGCCCCAGCTTTCTCCGAAGCTATTTATATTCTCTCTGATCAGGATACATTATAATTTCTTTAAAATTTACACTTAAAGAAAAATTCTACCAAGTTACTTAAAATCCTGTATGAAATAGAAGTTCACAAATAATAAATGTAAACATTTTACAGTGCACAGTAAAAGTTGCCAAAAGCAACCCATGGACAGACAACTGGCTCCAGTAAACATGTCTTTTAAATAATAATACTCTGGGGCTGGAGAGATGGCTCAGAGGTTAAGAGTACCGGTTGACCTTTCCAGAAGACCAGGATTCAATTCCCACACCCACATGAAAGCTCACAAGATCTCTAACTCCAGTCCCAGGCAGTTAATGGCTCTCTTCTGGCCTGCATAGGCGCCAGACATGATGTGGTGCACAGACATACATGCAGGCAAAACACTCATACACGTAAAATTAATAGTAATAATAATAATAACTATAATTTGAAAGCAAGAATCATGCCACCAGATTAGGCATTTGGTTCCAGGCTTGCAGAAGCATCACTAATTTCCCCTAAAAGATACAATACTGTGGGCCCTAAACTGCATTTAATATTCATAGAGCTTCCAAACAGTCAAAGGGGCTTTTTCCATGAACAGTGACATTGCATTCACATATGCATAAAGCAGAGAGTCTTTCTGCTCCTCTCCATGCTGGCCACACAGATGAGGTATTCCGAGCCAGGCAGACCACAGAACCAATATGCATTCTACATGACGTCTGATCATGGCCCGTGCACCAGGCAACAAAAAGCACTTTGTGTGACCAAAAAGGCAAGAAGAATTCTGCAGCTCTCCTCTGACACTCTTCTGTTTCCCCAGAATGCCAGGCATTGATGGCAGACGCATACATTAATATATTCATTTTGAACCTAACACTATGCACACCCCACGCAGACGCTCAGAGTGGGGGCTGTGGGGAAGGGATCCAGTAAAGGAGACACAAAACTCCACACCAAGGGTATTTGAGCAGAGGTTTTGGGTTAAAGTTTTTCCAAAACAGTGTAACTTAAATGAGGTGTTGTGAAGTTAGTGGGGAAGGGATCTCCAGGAGGTAACTGACACTTCATCCTCCATCGAGGCACCAACAGGTAATGGACACCCCTGAGTCCAGGTTCCTGAATTATTCTGTCTGTGGGTACTTACACAATCGGTACCAATGCAGCATCTTTGCTGAACTGCGCTCTCTTGCTCTTTTTGGTTTGGTTTTGGTATTTGAAGCAGGGCCTCACTTTGTAGCCCAGGCTGGCCTGGATCTTACTATGTAGCCCAGGCTGGCCCGGGCCTTACTATGCATGGTCGTGTAGTTCAGGTGTTCTGGTGGGATTCCTAACAGTGGGAGTGGAGGCTATCTCTATTTTGCCTGCCTTCGGGACCCTTTCTCACCTCCTGGGTTACCTTGTCCAGCCTTGACCTGAGAATATCTACCCAGTCTTATTGTAGCTTGTTATGCCTTATTTGGTTGATGTCCCTGGAAGGCCTGGTCTTAGTTTTGAGAGGAGGTGAAGGAGGTGTGGATCCAAAGGAAAGGGGAGGCAGTGGGAAGAGATTGAGGGGAAAGGAGGGAGGAGAAACTGCAGTCAGGATGTAATACATGAAAGAATAAATAAAAAGGAAAAGAAAGATAGTGTCCCACACCAGTCTTCAACACCCCAGGCCCTCTAAGGTGTCCGTGGAGGACCTTTGCCCCAAAATCCACTTCCTAATTCTGAGCCCACAGTATGAAAGGAGACTGAGTATCCCCCTCCTCCATCTTCACCCTAAAGGCAGGCTGCTCTTGACTCTCCCTTGCCTTCTCACACCAGGACACAGCTTGAGAAACTGACCTGTTCCCCAGGCCTGCTCTGCCCTCTCCATTTCTCTAGACAAATGTGTACATTTTAAATGCGGGAGTTGAGGACACAGCTCTGTGGACAGCAAGTAGGCAAAGCGTCAGCCATACACGTACAGGAGCTGAACTGTAAAAGGCAGATGCAGGGATGTACATCCGTAACCCCAGCTCTGTGGGAAGGGGACCCTGCAGCTCACTGGCCGGCAAGTCCACAGAACAGTCTAGGGGTGAGGTAAGATGTAGAGTAACGAAAGATGACAGCCAAAGTCAACCCTTGGCGCACACACACACACACACACACACGTGTATATGTCTCCACATGCACATGTCTCCATACGCATATGTACCTTGCAAGCACACATGGTCTCTCACCTACATTTAAATCATGCTAAGATTTTCAATGAAGCTCAGTGGTAAGACTTTTTTCTAGCATATACAAAGCCCTAGGTTCAATCCCCACTGTAGAAAAATAACAGTCAATGTTTTAAAGGAATGGTTTAAGGCAGTCAGTCTTTGCACAAGCCTGGCCATTCATTCAATCCACAGTAAATGCCTGGAGAGACTATAGTACCAGCCTCCTAATTACCCCCTGCTTCTCTGCCTCTGCATCCCAGGTTCGTTTTTAGGAGAGCAACCAGAAGGATCTTTCCCTAATGCAAGCACATCTTGCTCCCCCAATATCCCAGAACCCTGTAATGGCCCCTCTTTTTAACTCACTCACCAGGTTCCCTGGGGAGCAGCTTCCAACCTTCTTAGATACCAACCCTCACCCCATGGCACATGGTGCTGCAGTTGACTCTCACAGTGCACTGGCTATTCACACTCTACAACAGGCACTTCCAGCTGATGTCCCCGCAGCCTCCTGGAAAGTCTTAGCACAGTGAGGCCTACACGGGTGCTCCCCCGCTCCTTCCAGGAGCCTTCAGCCAGCTCCCCTTTGCCCTGTGCTTTCCTACTCCGACAGTGAGTGGGGTCACTCACTGCTGTATCATACACACATCAGTGTTTTTGATTCCAGAAGCCCATTGTGACGGTTTGTATATTTGCTTGGCCCAGGGAGTGGCACTATTAGAAGGTGCGGCCTTGTTGGAGTGGGTGTGTCACTGCGAGAGTGGGCTTTAAGACCCTCATCCTAGCTTCCTGGAAGACGGTCTTCTGTTTGCCTTCAGAACAAGATGTAGAACTCTCAGCAACCTCTAGCTCCATGCCTGCCTGGCTGCTGCCACGCTCCCACCTTAATGAGAATGGACTGAACCTCCGAATCTGTAAACCATCCCCAATTAAATGTTGTCCTTATAAGAGTTGCCTTGGTCATGGTGTCTGTTCATAGCAGAAAAACCCCAAGTCCCTGGTGAACAGAAGAAAACCAAAACAGGAAAGTGTCTAGGGCTATATGAAGCCAGCCACTAAATTCATAGCTGCACCTAAGGCTGTGAGGCCCACAGGAGCCACTAGGGAGAATCTGTTGCTTGGACTTGTGGTCATACAGCTACTGTCTTAACATCTGATAAACCGTCCACCGATCAGAGTGATCCTGACCATGGCACAACCACAGCAGCCCTGTAAAAAGGAAAGCGACATTTCAAATGATCATCGAGGGACAATTACTTGCAACAATTTAACATTAATCCCAAAAGACACAAACAGCTCTTAGAAAGCAGAGAGACAGGTGCCACAGTAGGATCAACAACAACACAGAAAAGAAGGACAATTGCAGCCCTGTCAGAAAGGGCCTTCAGGATTCTTTTTCTAGCGGGAAAGATGTGGGGAAATGGGCTCTCTCCTGCAGGGAGGAAGGGTCTACATTTCTGTGCATGGGAAAAATGTCCTAGAGCCCTAAATGAAGCCATCCTATCATGGCCTCGGGGCGGGGGGTCGTGGGGCAGGTCCTCCTCTTCTTCATGCCCGTCTACAGTGGTCCATTTCTGGGCACAAAGACCAAGAGTCTACAGCATACAGCACTGACTCAGCAAGCACATTCTCTCCCCTAGAAACTTAGCAAAGAGTCGCTCACTGCTCACTGTGATTCTAACTAGGAATCCATCCTGTGAGCCCAAGCTCATGCCGCCACATTCCATTTGAACTACATCATTTTGTGCATTGCTCCCCAATTGGTGAAATTTTGATTATCCCTATAACTGGCAAAGTACTTGGAAATGACATTAAGATACAAAAATAAAATATACAAATAAATTATAGTTTGCCCACATTATATACTCAACAAAAATTATTTACTTGCCATATTCTCTCCAGTCGTGACAAGCGCAACAGGCCCCCCAAAACCTGGGCGCTGTCCCGAGGTGAAAAGTTCACGGAAACTCAGTCTCCTGGAATCGTGGCATCCTGTATAATGAATGCTCCAATGTCCTTGCTTTAGTTGGAAAACAGATTCATGTGCTTTCCCTTAATACATAGCCAAGCTAGGTCCTAGGCAGTCAGTCCTTGAGCTGACCCTGGGTTTAGGTAGCTAAGTCACTGCCCTACCCAGGAATTTACCATTCTCTAGGAAGAAGGAAGTTTGTGATCTAAAGAGGAGCCAGGGTAGATACTTAGAACCATAGATAGCTGAGTTACACCCATACACAAGCATTACAATGGCCTAGGGGGAAGGTGGACTATAGGATCTATGGCAAGGGCATGAAGCCCTTGTCCCCCTCTACTGACTTTGAGGTGACTTTAGGTGGAGCTGTTTTTGATCCCAGCCGTTAACTTTGAATTTTATCCCAGTTGGTTCCTGCCAGTCCTCTGCATTCCTCTAGTTCCTGCATTCCTCTGTTTTCTGTAACTTCCCTATTTTCTTCTGTATAATCTGATGCTCGATTTGACAAATTACATTCAGATACCACACTCCCTTGTGTCTGTATTTGTTTATCACCCCACATTCGCCGAATCCTCGCTCATCTGCAACCAGAGACCTGTTCCACGCAGATCAGGGACCCAAGTGAGGTCCGTCTGAGGCATTTACTGACAAGGAAACATGGTCCCAGCACAGTGCTTAGTGAGATTAGCCAATGAGAAGCCAGCATGTATTATTATCATGTTCTGTTAAAATATGTAAATATAATAGTAATGGATACATGCCCAATATTCAGAGTAATAAATATGCTAATGAATATGGGTGACCTTCTTTGAATTTTATGTTTCTTCTGTGAACATAGCTAATACCTGAAACATGTTATCTTAGAGTGTTACCGCTGTGAACACACACCACAATCAAGGCAACCTTATAAAGACAACATTTAATTGGGGCTGGCTTACAGGTTCAGAAGTTCAATTATCATCAAGGTAGGAGCATGGCAGCATCCAAGCAGGCACAGTACAGGAGGAGCTGAGAGTTCTACATCTTCATCTGAAGGCTGCTAGTGGAAGACTGACTTCCAGGCAGCTAGGGTGGTAAAGCCCAATCCCACAGTGACACACCTACTTCAACAAGGCCACACCTTCTAATAGTGCCACTCCCTGGGCTAAGCATATACAAACCATCCCATACGTGACTCATTATCAAAAGAAGTAATTCAAAGCATCAAGTAAAATTCAGTGCCCTGTCACATTTTGTAAAGGGTTGTATCTGTGTGTTTGTGTGTGCACCTGTGTATGTGCAGGTGTACATACATGTGTGTTTACATGCATTTGGAGGTCAAAAGTTGGTGTCAGGTATCTTCCTCCATCGCTCTCCACCTTATATGTATTTTCTGAGACAGGATCCGTCACTGAACTTGAATCACCCAGTCATCTGAACTTCCTGCCTAGCAGACCCCAGGGATCTTCCTGCCTCTGCTTCCCAAGCACTGGGACTGCAGGCATGGACTCACGCCTCACTCCTCCATGTACACTCCATATTTGGTACAGGAGTACAAGGAGTGAACACAGATCCTCACTTTACCTACTGAGCCACCTCTCTAGCCCAGGGGCGGCACTATTTTACAACACTGTTCTTGATCTCCTTACATATGTACAGCAGTCATGTCTCATACAATCTTGGATACCTCACATTATCAATCCTAGAGACCTAAATTCAGTGGACACTCAGTAGTTACAGCAATCATAGTCTATAGAATTGCCACAATCTAAATTGGGGCGTAACAAATAGTCACCCTTGGAAGAAATACACCTTAGGTTCCTGAAAGTCTCTGATCACATAAACTCTTGTATGCATGTGTGTGTCTGTATGTGTGAGTCGGTGTGTATATCTGTGAGTGTCTGTCTGTGAGTCTATAGTGTATCTTGTGTGTCTGTGTGTATCCATGTGTATCCGTGTGTATCCGTGTGTATGTATCTGCATGTGTATGACTGTGTGTATGTCTTCTGTATCTCTCTGTGAGTGTGTCTTCTGTGTCTCTGTATTAGTATATACATGTTTGTGTGTGTATGTTTGTGTCTGTGCTTGTGTGTATATGTGTCTGTGTCTTATTTGTCTGTGTATATCTGTATGTGTCTTGTGTGTCTGTGTGTCTATGTGTGTATCTGTGTCGGTGTGTATGTGTGTATATGTCTGTGTGTATCTGTGTGTATCTTTGTGTATGTGTCTGTATCTGTGTGTGTGTCTGTGAGTCTCTGTGTGTTTCTGTATGTGTCTTGTGTGTCTGTATATGTCTGTGTGTATCTCTGTGTATATCTCTGTGTGTGTCTCTATGTATATATGTGTATCTTTGTATGTGTGTATCTCTGTGTGTTTATGTCTCTGTGTTGTGTGTATTTCTGTGTGTGTCTCTGTGTGTGTCTGTATGTGTATGTTGTATTTGTGTTTGTATGTTGTATCTGTGTGTGTCTATGTGTATGTTGTTGAGTCTGTGTATGTCTGCGTGTGTGTGTCCATGTCTGTGTCAATGCCAATGGTGTCTGTGTTTGTTTCTGTGTGTATCTTGGAAGGATGCCCCAGTAGTTAGGCATATGGTGTGAACAGATCTTAACCAAAGATGAGTGACAAGCAAAGCATCCTTCATTCTCCTGCATCCATCTGCCCAATCATTTACTCGTGCAGAAATGAGTGAGTCACCAGTATGAGGAAGCCATGCTCTGCAAGGCATGGGCATAAGCTTTAGGCCCCTTACCTGGGTGATGTGAGAGAAACATCTGCAAAGCACGGCTAAGCCAAAATGAGTTCAGGAGCATTGGATGTGGATGCGGTGGCCTTGCGGTGCCTATACTTACCACTCCACCAGGACAACCATAGTTACAGACCCTTACTCAGGAGTACCTCAACACCACAGGCTCAGAGTTCAGAGGAAACCCAAGGCAGGTGCTGCTGGTGTGACCTTGCTCAGAAGGTCATTCTTAAACAGGCTGCCACACTCTCTATCCCTCTATGAGAAATCTTTCTTGTAGATACACAGTGGCCCCGGGTCCTAAAGCATAACCATACCTTTCAAGAACTTGACGTAAAGCTTGTGTCATATTCTCTCTTCTCTCTCTCTCTCCTCTCTCTCTCTCTCTCTCTCTCTCTCTCTCTC
The DNA here is from genome assembly GCF_900095145.1 of Mus pahari. NCBI lineage: Eukaryota > Metazoa > Chordata > Mammalia > Rodentia > Muridae > Mus > Mus pahari. Next base: position 53,726,734 of record NC_034590.1, on the reverse strand, counting down.
TCTCTCTCTCTCTCCAGAACTAACTCAATTAACATTATTTATTCTAGCAAATCATCATACTTTGAGATAAAGTACATGACCGCCACTAACAACCACTTTCAAAACTACTAGACAAGTGTGGTCATCAGCCCACAGGATGCTCGGGAATGGTCGAAAGGACAAACTATACCTCAGAGAAGGCCGTGCAGGTGATAGGGGAAGGGAACTAGACATGCCCAGGCCCTCCTAAGGCTCAACAGAAGGCGCTGTGGCTGGCTTTTCCCAAGCGGCCCTGGAGAAGCCATTTCCTTTAAGACCAGGAACAGAGGGAGTCTTGGCACTTGAGAGTGCTCAGCTAGTGGGCCTGGGAGATTTCCTTTATCCAAGGCGGAATCTATGGCCTCTGGCCCACTGAGAGCCAAGCAGGGGACAGCAAGGGTGATGGGAATGAGAAGCTCAAACAGATGCAGCAGAGAATCACAGGAGATATCCAAGGTTTGCATTAATAATACAAGACCTTTAAGAAATAAAGTCATATTCACCTGTTTTGACACATTCGGCCTTTGCTAATAGAATTTTCACCTTACTGGGGCTTGTTTATAAGCATACACAGTTGGTACCTGTGGTGACCAAGGACAATCCTGTGCAAGTTGCCACTAAAACAATATGCCGGTGCGCTCAGAGGTCCACAGCTATTCCAGGAAACAGTCAGAGCACTGAACAAATGCTCCTGGATGGAGCAGGAATGCCGGGCTCCGCTCAGGGCCTGGATGAAGCAGGAATGCCGGGCTCCACTCAGGGCCTGGATGGAGCAGGAATGCCGGGCTCCACTCAGGGCCTGGATGGAGCAGGAGTGCTGGGCTCCGCACAGGACCTGGCGACTCGAGGTTTTGTAGTCAATAACATGGGCACAGAGTATTAAACCTTGAGAATCCTAGCAGCTATAAACCTGGGAAAAGGAAAACTGTGCTAACTAGGTAAAGCATGTGCTTCACCAGTACACAGCACTAGAGAAAGACAGACAGGCATGCTACAT
>NC_034590.1:53685719-53720719 GCF_900095145.1 Mus pahari | reverse complement strand
GTGTTCTACTATAAAAATTAAAAATATGTCACAAAAGTAAACCAAGGAATTTAATAAACCACCATGGACCGCTCCCCAGCTTCAGCCACTGTTGAAACTGTTCATCTTTACCTCACAGATGTCCCCAGCTCTGTCACCCCTCCACACACCACCACTGGATTATTTTGAAGTAAATCCCACACATAACGGCTTTTAATTTGGAAAAACTTCCAAACAAATCTCCCAAAGCTACGAGTTCTGGTTTTCACCTCACCAAGAAACGGTGATTACATCTGAGGATAATTTAACAGTAATTCCTCAACATCCAGCATCATGGTCCATTTAAACGCAGATGGATTGTGTGGCTCAGGGTGCCAGGGGGCTCTTGGACAGTGTCTTTCTTCGGTTCCACAGAAACAGACTGGGAAGCAATGGTAAGGGTGGAAACAGTTTGGGAGGGCATATCAGTAAAGCCAGGAGGGGAAAGGGGAGGGAAGAGGGCCACCCACAGTGCACTGTCATGGGGAGGAGCTGAGTGGGGTGGGAGGTTTCAGTGGCCCTGGGTGATGCTGGAGGAACCTCCCAGTTTTCCGAACCCCAGGGCAATTTTCCGACTAGCTCCCTGTCCATCGCATCTGGATTGATGAGAGGCCAGGAATTCCCTGACATTCTCCTCTACTTGCCAAGAATAATGAAGAGAACAGAACAGATGTCCTCAGACAGAAGGCAGGGGTCACAGGTGTTCCCAGCATACAGCCTTCATCCCACAAGCCGTAGAATTAGAAGTGGTAGGATAAAAAATATTTTTTAAATAGAACTTCCACATGATTCAGCCCTTCCATGACTAGGTATCTAGCCCAGAGAAAGCGAGTTGATGATCTGCCAGAGAGACAGCTGCACTGCCACAGTCATTTCAGCCCATGTCACAATAGCCAAGAAATGGAAACAACCCAGGTGTTCATCTACTGATAAATGGATGAAGAAAATGTGACATGTACAATGGAATACTACTTATCCATAAAAAGGATGAGCATCCAGTCATATGTGACAACATGGATGGAACTGGAGTGGCCCTTTGTTAAATGACATAAGACATACAGAAGGACAACTGTCCTGTGACCTCACCCATGTGGAATCCAGCAGAGCTGAGCTCACAGGACACCCAACAGAACGGAGGTCACCAGAGGCTGTGAGAGTGGGAGACAGTGAGGATAAAGATGGCTGCTGGGCTCTCAGACAAGTCCCAATGTGCTGTCCCACTGCACAGTGAGGAAAGACGACAATGTGCTGTGTGTGCTTAAACCAGGGGGTTTTGAATGTTTTAATCATAAAGAAGATAGACAGTAGATATGTTCACCCTGCATGTACACTGCACCCAAACATCACTAAGAGTATAATAATGGTCAATTTTGCGCTTCACTGGGGGAAAGACTGGGGGCAGACGGGAGGGGGGAGGTTCTCCAATGAGGAAAAGGGGAGCGGGAAGCCAGTGTCATCGGAAGACTTCCCAAAGTCCCTTCCCTCACGCTTTTGCTTTTCTGGATTTGTTTATGAAGGAATTTATTACCTGTCAGATGGTAGAATATATTCCCACAGTGTTAATGTGTTCCCCTGGCATCTGTATGTTTGTATATGCATGAATGTGTTTATTTGTGAACACATATGTACGCAGATGTACGTGCTTCTGTGTGGAGGTCAAAGGTCAATGTTGAGGTTCTTCCTCATTGGCACCCCCATATCTTTTTGGAGACATGGCTGTCCACTGACTCTGGAGCTCACAGCTCAGGTGGACCAGCAGGCAGTGAATGTCAATGACTCTCCTGTCTCGCCAGTCCTGGCTTTTACACGGGTACTAGGGATCTGAACTCAGACCCTCATGCTTGTATGGCAAGCACTTTACCCACTGAGCCATCTCACCAGACCCCATCTGGTCTTCAGATAAACCAAATAAAAGACTGGCTGGACCATGATCCTACTGTGTAGCGACGCCATGCCCTTTCTCCTGAATCTCATCAGAGATGCTCTTGATGGCCTTGAGGCAAGCTGTTTCCCCTTCCTTGGTTGATCATGGAAGTTCAGTGAGCTCTCCAATGGACCAAGTACCTTAGTAGCTATTTAGATAGGAGGTGGAAAGGCCAGTCTGTGTCACTCAAAGCACATTTCAGGCCGGGTCGGCATGCACCCTGGAACACACGCCTGCAGATGTCGTCTATCACTCCCAAACCCACTCACCCACTACACACACACACACACACACACACACTGAGACCATGTCTCACACTTGAAGCTTTGGGAGCCAACTTTAAGAGCGCAAATACCACCCAGATTTCTGACTTTGAATTTGGCTGTGTGAATATATTCACGCTTAGCTCCAACAAAGCCTACAGCAGAACACTCAGCTTTCTAAATCCATCCACAGTACCTCCCTGAAGATGGCTTCCCTTCACTGCAATGAACAGACAGTGGTCATCCAATAAACAGGTCCGGAGCCTTGACAGAATGCTAAAACTAACTCCTAAACAACAGTCTAAAGGTTGTTTAACGTTGACTGAGCCTGCTGACTTTCTCCAACCTTCTCACCTGTTCCCATCAAGTCTTTACACCATGCCTCCAGTAACCAATGCCCATCAAGGAATGCTGGCTGACCGTCTGGACCCTCATGGGGCCTGTGCTGGCCATGGTGGGAAGGGCTTCTTATCTCCATAATGCCAATTTGCAGACATCATCCTAGACTGGCAGCCTTCAAGAGTTCACAACAACCTATGACTGTCAGCTTGTCTCTGGATAGTGACCAGCCACTAAGTCACAGCGAAGCCTTGAGAAGCAGAGGCTCAGCTATACTAAATGTGAACAAGTCCACAAGGACACTGCTCTTGTGCTATTGCTATGGCTGGGTTCCCAGGGGTTCGCCCTCCCAGACAGAAAGCCAGGAGTGGCTTTTCTACTTGGCTAGGTGAGGCTGGACCAGGCTACAGGTGAAGCAGATTGTGACATCACAGACCCAGTGAGCACTCATTGCCAGTTTACCTTCAGACTGACCACTCCTTGCTTTCTCGCTTATGGCCAAGCTAGATACTTCCAGACTACAAAGAGCAGTGCCTGTCCACTACACTGAACAGACAAAAACAAACTAACTGCTATCACTCACACTTACCAGTAACCAACCCCCAAGTCACCTGGGAAAGTCGGTGTGAAAAACATTCCATTAAGGGCATCATTGCCCAGCACAGACCAGCAGAGCAAAGCCAGCAGAAACCTATAGAGGACAGAGACCACACCGTGAGGCATGCGGACCCCTCCAGGGCTTCCACCTCATTGGTCATCTCTCCCTGAGGTTGGGCTCACATGAGGTCATTAGCATCTCCCCAGTATCTTAGCGGATCACTGTTACCCATGTGATTTGATCCCCAATGACCCTCCTCTCCCTGCCTAGTTAAATACATTTTTTAAAAATGATACAGAAATATGATATGGTTCCTTGTTATCTGTCCATCTGTCTGCCTCTAACCACACACGCTGGTCACCATACACAGAATACTGACCTAAGGCTCTGTTTCTCAAGCCTAGCTCCCTGTGTTCATCTATAAAGGACGGATAGACTTAGCCATTTTGTTTTAAATGTCAGTGGATACTGGAGAAGATGTGGTTGGCTTTCTCAAGATCACACAACAGTGATAAACTGAAGACTAAAATCGCCATACCCTGTGATTCCACACCACGCAACTTCAAAGGACAACCACCCCCAGGAATGTCACTATAGTCCAAAAAACTTGAAGGTTGCCTTGTAGAGTGTTGGCTGAGGGTGGATGGTATTTACTAGAGGAGATGAGCTCACTCCCATCAAAGCATAGGAGGAACCAAACTGAAGTCATTTTGAGTAAAACTTCCATTTTGAGTGGTTGTTCAAGTTTAAGTTCCCAAGACTTCCCTGGGTAGCTGGCATCCTGTTTGGCAGAGAGAGGCATCTACCTTGGTAACTGACATCCTAGTTGGCAAGTTGAGATATGAATGCTAGGCAAGCTGCCCCACCACAGTCGAATAAACCAACCAATGCGAACAGGATGAGTGTACCACAGAGGGAAATGTCCCTAGGAAAGTCCCCTGTCCCTGAATCCTCCGAATTGGTGGGGAAAAAAATGTAACTATAACTTGGCACAGATGTTTGTGGTTTTTCAGGCTTAAAGGGGGAGGCGGGGTCACAGTTCAACTCCTGAATCTGTTCTGCATCCCTGATCCATCAGTGGCAGCTTGATTATAATAGTTTTTGATTTCTGTATTGACTTGGTGTTTGAGTTGTGCTGGATCTAAGTGGTCCCTATAACAAAAGGAACTGGTAAACACCCTGGAAAGTAAATTGGCTGACAGAGGTGGGGGCGGGCGATGACAATGACAAGGATAATGGAAATGAGGCGGCGTTTCCTTTTCCCCTTGGGCTTCTGTCCACCTTCACTGTCCTTAGGGACAGATACTGAAGTGATCAGGAAAAGCAGATGGCTGAGCCTGGGCATGCGACTCGCGGGAGACAGGCTCGCTCCCCAGAAGCCACACAAGCAGTGACATTCACCTGTGATGTGGTGCAGGTCAGACTTGGAGACCCAGACAGCTGAGGCAGGTGGATAGCTTCAAGTTCTAGGCCAGGCTGGGCTATGGCATGAATACGGGAAGGAAGGAGGGAGGAGAAAGGGGAAAGGGGAAAGGGGAAAGGGGAAAGGAAAAGGAAAAGGAAAAGAAAAGGGGTAGGGGAGACGTGCTGACCCGAGTTCTATCCCCAGAGCCCACGGGACAGGCAAGTGTGGAAGCTCACTAGTCATCCCAGGGCTAGGGAGACACAGGATGGATCCCTAGCTGTCTGACCATTCTAGCCTATTTGGGTAAGCTCCAGACCAAAGAAAGACCCTGTGTTAAAGGAAGTGGACAAGGTTCCTGAGTGCGCACATACACTGACGTGCACGCCTCCCCCCCCCCCGTACACACATGTTTAATATTTTTGTGTTTGTTTTGTCAGAATGAGAGGAATGGGAACTGAAAGGAAGCCCCGCAACAGCTGACCACACACAGACAAGGCCCTTCATTCTGCTCTCCAAGCTGGCCAGGCACAGCAGGCCTCTGAGGACCCCAGGGCCACCCCAGTAGGCAGCGCGGTAACTTCCAAAGTGACAAGGATCATTGTTTTTTTTTTTTTAAAAAAAAAAAAAAAAAAAAAAGCAAGCACGAGTCTTCTGGATGGAGAGAGACAGCTAATGAGCCCATGAAAGTGAGTACCGCTAATGACAGTGGGATTAGAACAGGTGCACTCCTGCTGGAAATAAAGAGTTGACCTCTGACCCCACAAAACCACGGAATGCAACAGGACAGGGGTAACAACTGGGCCACATGAAAGGGAGCTCACCCAGCCTGCAGTGATCCAGTTCCTTAGAGGGCAGCAGGCAATTATGCTGCTCCAACCAACAGAAGGGCAGGGCAGTTTCCCCACACATGCAGGTGAAATGTGTCCGCCACTGTCATGAAGTGCCTAAGACACTGAGCTCATAATGGGGAAAGGTATGCTTTGACGGTTTCAATCCAGGCTGGTGCTGATCCCTTAGGGCTGTGGCAAGCAAGGCCTTCCTTCCAGCACACACAGCCCATGGCAACATGGAAGAGAACACTCACTGGACTAAGCGCCCAGGGTGGGTGAAACAGAGAGAAAAGACACTTGGGTTTCCAGGGGACCTACCTTCCCCCTGCTAGGCCCTTCCTCTCAAAGGTCCTCCCACTGTCCAGGAGCATCACGGGATTTAACACATGGGCCTCTTAAGGGCACTTCAGATCCCATCTACTTGGAAAGAGCCAACACGCACCCGATGCCTCTTCAGAAACAAATGAATACAGAAGGTGAGACTACCCGCATACAGAGCCCCTGAGATGGGCCACACAGAGAAGACTGTTCTATACAAGTGCCAGCCTCCCAAGCCTTGAGCAGGGTCGGCGAGTGGAAGAGGTCAGAGGCCTGGGGCAGGGAAGGAAAGCACAAAGCACAAAGCCAGTTTCTTGGAGACTGCACTCGGGTTTGCTGCAGAGATAAGTGGGAACGTCCTTGGGCCTCAAGAAAAACAAAGCAGTGCAGGGCCCTTAAAATAGACTAGGTGCAAGAACAGAAGAGGCAAACTCGTCAAAGCACTGAGGAAAAAAAGGGAGACTGCAGAGGATATTAAAACACTGTCAATTTCAAACCATGCAAGGCACGGAAGAACAGGCTTTTCAAAAAAAGACAAAGTATTAGACCAAAGCAAAAGGATAAAGGCAAGCACTGCAACTGAGACTGAAAACAAGGTAAACGACGATCGATCGGAAGAAAACAGAAAGGTAAAGGACCTTCCAGGTTAAAGGATGTTCAAGAATGACCTCGTGATTGCACTCATGGGTGGATGCTCAAACCATCAAACCCAGGTGCCCTTGTGCTTAAATAGTGAATGGTCAGTGGGCAGGCTGTTCTCATATGCAGACACCGAGGCCCCCCATGGGTTGTGTTTGGAGTTGTGGGATGGAAGTTCTAGACATGGCAATAGTGGGGTCACAAGATAGTACTGGATTAACACAGGAGCTCAGAGAGAGTGAGCGTCCAGTGTGGCTCCTTCTCCTCCCATATCTACCTATCTGCCTATCTGTCTACCTATATGCCTATCTGTCTGTCTATCTATCTATCTATCTTTTCCTCCCTCTCTCCCTCCCTCTTTCCCTTTCTCTCTCAACTTCACCCTCTCCCCCTGCCCCGCCTCAGACTGTGGAAAGGTTCCCATTCACAAGTCAAAAAGAGGGTCTTACCAGGAACTAAATCTGCCAGCAGCGTCATTGTGGATGGATTAATGACTACAGAGATTACAGAGATTAATGGTTACAGAGATGGGGGAAAGAAAATGGAAAGGAAGAATAAGGAGGGGTTTGTTGATTCCTTTTGTTTGAAACAGGATCTCTCTGTGCATCCCTGACTGTCCTGAAACTCACTCTGAAGACCAGGCTGGCCTGGAACATAGAGATGCGCCTCTGTCTTCCGGGGGCTGGGATTAAAGGCATGCGCCCAGCTATTGAGTTTTATTTTTGACAAGATGAAAGTAGAGATGATTGCACAATCAAGTATTTTGTGAATGCTTGCTAAATGCCACTGAACAAAATATCTGTAAGTGGTTATTTCATGCTAAATTGTGGTTTGAATGAGAATGTCCCCACAGGCTCAGATATGTGAACACTTGGTTCCCACGTAGGGAGGTCCAGGTGGTATAGTGCCCCAGAGGCCACTAGGGGGGCAGCTCTGAGAGTTTACTTCTCTTGTCACTCCATTTGTTCTCTCCGCTGCATGCCTGTGTTTGGAGACGTGAGCTCTCAGCGTCGTCGCCCTCGGCTGCCATGGTCTTCCACCATTCCTAGACTCTTCTTCCTCTGCAACCCCAGCCAAAATGAGCTCTAGCCTTGATAAACAGCCGTGGTCACAGTCTCCTATCACACAAAACAAAACTAACACATGGGATTTTCAGATCTTATGGTGGGGAGGAGCCTCCTCTGTAGTCCAGGCTGGCCTCTGTAGTCCAGGCTGGCCTCTGTAGCCCAGGCTGGCTCCTCCATCAGTCCCCTGAGTGCTGAGATTAGAGCCATGAGCCTTCACATCCCAGTCAATTCAATTTTTTGGGAAGTGACTTAAGAAACATAAATGGACAAGGACTGCAAGTTAACATATCACAGACACTTCATATCAGCATTCACTGCATCAATATCCACAATAATTAAATTATAGAAAGAGCTTAGAAGCTGATAGTGGAGGCTAGGCTAATGATGTGGTTTATGCACACAATGGATTCTGCCCAGCCATGAAGAAGGATGAGTTATGTCACTTGCAAGAAAGTGGATACAACTGGAGATCAGCATATTTAGCCATAATAATCCTACAATGACAAACGTCATGGTATCTTCCATTTGCAATGCCTATATATATAGATAAACAGAACACCACAAGCAGGTATAAGAGGAAAACACAAGTGAAACTGTCTTGGTGACCAAAGGGGACCAAGAAGAGGAATAGAAAGGGGAGAGACAGAAGAATGCTGGGGCAGGTGCATGAGAAGATGTACTCATCATAGAATCTATACTTGCATCAAAGTATCCACTTATATCATGGTACTGCATACCATGAGCATGTATGATGGTACAGTTGCAAGACAATGTCCACATGTAACATGGTACTGTATACAATGAACTTATGTAACAATATACTGTGTAGCAGTAAAAATCAGCACTGTGTACAATGAACATATACAACAGGATGAAAATTGTCTTGAAAAGACAGAGACTGAGGCAGGAAGATGAAGAACTCAAGGCCAGCTTGGGTTGCTAAGTCAGACCTAAAAGCAAAAAATTTCAAAGGAGGAAAGAAGACAGTTTTGAAAGAGAGTGAGAAAATTGAAGGAGAGAAGACAGACACAGACAGAGAGACAGAGACAGAAAGACAGAGGGATAGGGGCATATAGAGCAGGAGAGAGAAAGGGAGAATATTTAAAAAAAAGCAAGAAAGACCTCAGTATTTCAATATTTTGTCCCCAAAAATACAATCTCAGACGTAAATCCAGCTCAGTGGTAGAGCACTTGCCCAGTGTGCATGGGACCCTGGGGTCAAGTCCGTCAAGTCCAAGAGACACATCAAAACAACATTCTCAGAAAGTAGTGTATCAGGGACCACTGCATTCAGAAGGAGGCAACTGAAGAGAGGTTTCAAACATGCAGAGAAAGCATGCCAGAGCCTTCAAAAAAGCAGGTACTCCAAAGAGGGCTTGGTGTCAGAGAAGGAAAATCAACCAAAGGGTGAAGCAAACGTAACGGAAATGTAAGGATGCTTTATTATGAGTGTGTTATACAGAGAGATGGGAACTCACGAACACTGCTTACTAACTCATGACAAACTGAAGGGCACCAGGTTAGACTGCCATGTTGGCGGAAGGGGATGCAGGAAAACAAGCAAAATTAAAAAACTCTAAACAGCAAACAAGGAAAATGGAGACTGTCTCCAAGAGACTGAAAAAGCTCTTTCCTTGACTTCAGCAAATTCCATAAGTACTTAACCAAGGGTTGTGAAAACTAGTAAGGATCCACAACTCAACTTAGAAATAGTGTAACTGTGATCCAATAAAGGTGCAAGATCAAAGTAAAGCTGCTGATAACAGCAGAGGAAAAAGCCAGGCAGCCAGCGGATGAGCAGGCAGAAAGTTACACCAACAATAGCCATGATTTAAGTTTTTACAATACAAATTAGACAAGGGCAGGCCCAACCGGCCCAACAGAAAGGACTGCTCCTTCAAAATGACACCATAGTTTCATACTTAGAAATAAGGCCAACTCTGGGGGAAATACTAAGGTAGGAGGCAACAGTGCCCCAACTGCAGACTGTAGAAAGAAATTAGGCAGAAAGCGAGTGGAAGGGGTGAATTCAGGATGCCAGAGGTACGATCAGGAGTCAAGACTTGGGGAAAATGGAATGTTTTACATTCTGATCTCATAAACCCTTTAAAGGATGCAAATGTGACAATAGGTTCTTTTCAAAATTCTGAATCCTGGTCCCTGCCCAGTGTCAACACTCCCAAATGACCAGATGGCTGTAAAATTAGAGATCTACATCAGTTTTGAAAACAGGGCAACTTCCAACTGCTTGGCAGCAGCTCTGACAAAGTTCTAGACAAGAAAGAGCAGGCAGGCACTCCTAAGGGACAGATAGATGTCACTGGTCAGAATGGTAGAGTCAGGTAATAACTAAAAGAAAGCTGAGTGAGTGAATCCAGACGCCCTGAGAAACACCACTGTGGGAGGTCCAGATGAGGACTGGGTGCCTCCCCAGCTCACAGTGAACACAGAAAGACCTACAATCGTCTCTGCATTCCTTTACCTTCACAGATATTAAATGCAAACAGGCACTTGGGATGGGAACTTGGTAGAAAAGAACATATGACCCCTGAACTGTGTGTATGACCCCTGTGACCTGACATAGCCAGTGGCCACAAGTGGCCATTTATATTTTCATTAAAACTTTAAAAATAAAAACAAAACAAAACAAAACAAAACTAAGAACAATATCTCATTTGCACTAGCCACATTTTCAAAGGCCCAGAATAGCTAAAGAGGGTGAGTGGATATGCGGTAGTTTGAATAAGAATGACCCCTATAGGCTTATTATTCAAATGCGTAACCATCAGGGAATGGTACTATTGGAGAAGGATTAGGAGGTGTGGCCTTGTTGGAGGAAGGGTTTCAAAAGCCCACACCAGGCCCAGCCCACCCCTACAAATCAGGATATAGCTCTCAGCTACTGCTCCGGCACCATGACTGCACCATGATAATGGACTAAACTTCCAAAACTGTAAGCAAGGCCCTAAGTAAATGCTGTCTCTTGCAGGAGTTGCCTTGGTCATGTTGTCTCTTCACAGCAACGGCCCACTGGCTAGGACTGGACATCACATGAGGAAGCCCATGCCCCAGAATATATCCACCTTCACAGAAGCAGCCTTGGGAAACACTGGTCCAGAGCAAGGCCCTCCTGCTTACTCCGCAAAGGTGCCTGTGGGATGTACACATCCTTTGAGAAAGCTAATCTGTAAGTCTAAACCTCTGCCTTCCCACACCATGGGGGCCGACAGAGCAGAAAGGAATAAAGTTGGTAGATTCAAATAAGAGAAACCCTCCACCATGCCTGAGTAAGGCAGGCAGAGAAGCAGACACACGGAAAGGAAGACCGGAATAAGCAAAGATGCTCCTATTCTCTGAGTCACAGGGTAGCTGCACTATGACAAAGCTCTTCCGGAATGGGGTCAAAGCGAGGTCAAGAACTCCACACACAGAAAAATGAAATTGTTTAGATTAAAAACAAGGCAGCATTAAAAAGGGGAGGGACTTGGCCACCTGTGGTAGCCCATGTATTTAACCCCAGTGCTCAAGAGATCGGCAGAGAGATCTCTGAGTTCAAGGTAAGTCGGAGTTACACAATGAGTAGCTGGAGAGACAGGTCAGTGGTTAAAAGCACTGTTCTAATAACATGGACTAACAGGATCGATACAACACAAAAATAGGCCACAGACCACAGAGGATCAACCAATGAATCAATTTGAGTGATGACGGGTTTAGAAACTTAGCCTATGAGGGTGAGACCTTAAGTGTCATTAAATAACAGTGCGGCCGGAGAGACAACTAAGCAGTTGTGGGCACTGACGGCTCTTGAAAAGGACCAAGGTTTGATTTCCAGCACCCACGTGACAGCACCTTCATCTGGAAATCCAGCCCTAGGGTACCCAACACCCTCTTCTGGCCTCGAAGGGCACCAACCTTGCACATGGTACACGGACATACATCATAGGCGAAACACCCATATGCATAAAATGATAGTTTTAAAAATTATTTTAATGGCAATAAACTTTAAGAGAAGGTACTAAAGAAAAGCAGTATGTTCTGCACCAGGAAACCCACAACTAAAGCAGAGTTGCAGCTCTGAACCTTAGCAACCCACAGAGGCAGCAGGCTCTGAGGAGGGGAACTCAGGCATAACAAGAAGGGTTATCACAGAGGAGCCTGCCAAAGCCACAGCCCTGCCGCCATACCCACTGGATGCTTCAGGCACTTCTGTCTGCTCAGCGACAGCCTGTCCGTCACATTTATTACCGATCCCTGTAACCAGGAAGCCTTGTTTCCACAGCATCTTGCTTCGCTTGCTTCCTCGAGCGCTCTGAGGACTGCAGCGTATGATTTTACACTGCAGTGTCTATCGCCAAACAAATTCATTCTCTCTGGAGAACCTCACGCTGCTCGTGGTTTGGACGGGCGATGCCCATGTGACACCAAAGACAAATCAAGTGTCTCTCAACCTCCAACTGCTGCAGAGACTTAGAAAGAATGATAACACCCAGGGTTGCCAGGGAGATGGGAACAAGGGAGGACCTAATATAAATAATCTTTGGGGGATAAAATTTGGAAATTTAATAAACAGGCGACCAGAAATGCAACAGGAAACAACACCATTCTACTGGCTTTTTGCAGTATTTTTCTCTCAAGAGAACTGTCTCCAGTAGGAAATATCAAACCCAAGACTGTTCTGGGAGAGGAGCTGCCAAACCAAGATCCCTTTAAATGCAACCAAAATCACACACACCAGAGATGATTTCAATTTTTTTTCTTTTTTAAATCAGGCCTTTGGTCTCTAAGGGCTGTCGAGCTGTGCTGGGACAGCCATCACCAGGGACAGTTGTGTCCTCTGAGAACCAGGCCTAGAGAGAAACACTGCATTACTTCCTCTGCTGACCTGGAATCTCAATCCTTGGGAGTCCCTTCTGCTTTAATGGAACTCAAGCCAAAGATGAAAAACTTAGGCCGTTTCTGAAGCAAACTGCATTAAACAACAGGAAGAGTGTGGAAGTAGCTCCCACAGCATGCCACCTCAACAACAACAACAAAACTGACAAATGACTGAGATCCAGAGCCACCTGTCCTCTGGGGTCACGCCTCAGCTCCCAGCATCACCTGCTGCATGTGATCAACTACTCCTAAGGCTAATGCCATCTCAGCCACAGTGAGAGACAGCAGCGGAGAGAAGGCTTGCGCTCAGACACACACACACACACACCCCGCTGTACAAGACAGGCCCTTAATGTACCAACTGTCTTTTTAAAGAAGTTACACAATGTCCACACGCCCCAGTTTCCCCGTCTTCAAAGTGGAGAAAGTAGTATCTTCATTGAGAGAGTTTGGAGCGATGAAACCTACAGTCACCAGGCGAGGGTCTCCATTGTCTTGGCAATAAAATGGAGTTTGTCCCTGCTTATCAAGTGCAGAGACATGAATTTATATCTACAGACTTCAAAGGAACAGAAAGATAAAATAATAGCGTAAAAGTAAAAGGACTGAAGTGGATTTTCAAAAAGATAAAAAAGGAAATGTTGACAAAGATATGGAGAAAGGGACTCTTGCGGGTCTTCTGTAGGGATGGAATAATTCAGCCATTGTGGAGACCGCTGTGGAAGTCCCTCTGTGGAGGTCCCTCTGTGGCACCTTCCAGCAGGCCACTGCAGGTACAAAGGTGCACTTTGGGTGCAAAGGGACTGAAATCAGCACACTGAGGAGCCAACAGAAGTCCTGTATTTACTGAACTCTGTTCACAAGGGCCAGACAGGAGTCAGCTTACATGTCCAGTCAGAGAACAATGGAGAAAGAAAATGTGGTACAGACACCACCCCATAGAATACACTGCCACCCTAAGAGGTGAGACTTGTTGCCCTCTGTGACAGCATGCATAGATCTCAATGACATCATGCTAAGAGAAAGAAGCCAGGCACATAAGGCAAACACTGTATTGTATAAAGTCATTTGTAAGATGAATCTGAAATCACTTATCTCAGGCTGAGACAAGAGAATTGTGGTTACCAGACACTTGGCAGAGGGGAAGGGAAGAAGTGGATCAATGGGTGCCAAGTTGGTGTTTAATAGGAAGAATATGGCTTGGGTGTTCTGAGGCCCATGGGGTGAATATAATTAGCACCAATATTTTATCTCAAACACTTAGAAGACAGGAATTCGAGTGAGTTCACCTTGAAGAAATGACGGGAAAGTAGGGGATGCTTTCTTTGAGCTGATCCCTACCCAGGGGATACGTAAATCAAAGAACAGAGTTCATCCCTCCCACTTTCCCACCCCATCTCTCACAATACTCAGCTATCCATGTAGTACAAAACACAAGCAAGTGAACATCGTGGGTCCCAGTGAAACTTTATCAATGGACACAAAAAAATTGAATTTCATGGAACTATCATGGGTCTCTCAATACTGTTATTCTGTTTTTCAACCATTAAAAGAAAGGGGAAAGGTCATTCTGGGTTGAAGGGCTGTGCAAATGAGCAGGCAACAGTCTTATTGGAACCTCTTCAGTAGTGTACAGAGAGCAGACAGGTGGCGTCTGACTCAGGTGACCTGACATTTGTTCATTTGTTCGAGGAATCAGCACAGCAGGGAAGAGGCCAGCAGAGAGCTCTGACACACGCTCCTGTGTCCTGCGCTGGCTTTGAAGCCATGCAGGCTTTTCCCAAGTCCTGGAATGACGCTTCCCAGCTATGTGACCTTGAGTGGGTTCTAGGTAACCCTGTCATGCTATCATTCCCTGTCCTACAGGGGGAGGGCCACCAAGCGCCATTCTGATACAGTTATTGTAAGGATTTAAGGAGACTCTGCAGCTTCTGGATGATTCTGCACAGAAGTTTTGCAAAATTAGACTAATTAGTGCAATCATGAAAACCCATGCAATGGTTGGGTCACTGCAAAACATTTTTCTTGAATAAGTAGTTTGGTTTTTTTTTTTTTTTTTGACTCCTACTTCTTCACTTATAAAAAGCCGATCTCAAAAGAAATTAAATGTCCACATTATACATAAAACTGAAAAAGAAAAAAAATGTGAATTTTCATTCTGGCACAATATGTGAGGGCTCAACTAGCACCCTGTGGTTTTTCTAAGAGGTATTCACTCAGCCTGAAGGAAGAACACACACAGAAACAGTCGCAAGTCACATAACAAGCCTGTCTGAAGGCCTCTCTGTGAGAGGCAGCTTATGAGGTCTGGAAGGAAAGTCTGAGATGAATTCTCTATAACAAACGTTGTCATTATCCACCAGGCTGGGGTGATAGGGGACAGCGGGGAATCACAGATTTGGGGACAAAAAGAGAATGACTACAAAGTGACAGTTAAGCTAAACCTTGGCTTTTGCCAAGCAGAAGTAACTGCACAGGCAAAGGCATGAATGGGCTCGGGGCTTCTAGAGGATGAAGTTGGGGTGGAGCTGGTGTAGGCATGAGTGCTAGCCAAGGAGAGGGTGGCTACAAACAGTTAGAAATGTGCCCAGATGTGAAACCAGAGTGTCCACCCAGGCCACGGAGGCAAACCCTGGGGGCGGATGGAAGAACATATCAAATGGACTTTAATGGCAACAGAGCACAGTGTTCTTAGACAGGAGCCATGTGGCTGAGACACTGGGGTGTTCTGTAGGGGATGGGCGGATGTGTGGGGGATGGGCGGGTTGTGGGGGATGGACCAGTGTAGGGGGGAGGACTACTCAGCTAGGCAGCACCCACGTGGGCCAGAGCAAGTGATAGTGAGGAATCAGGGTGACAACTGGAAGGAGAAGCTACACAAACAACCAAGAAGGAAGAATATTGTAGATTCTAGACAAGATCGATAGTGCGGTCTGCAGGTCTCTAATGACTGCTTAGGGGAAAAAGCTGCTAGTTTCAAAGCCAAGAACAGTCAAGAGGCAGGGAAGAAAGTAAAGGTGGCATGGATGACCACACACACCATCTCCCAAGGACGCAGATAAGCAGGAGAGAATGGCTCCATGCACTGTGACGTCAAATGCTCACCAAGTTATTTATTTCCATACGCCCCATGGGGGTCAACTGCAAACTTGGGGCAAGGGGTGAAATGCACACTAGTTCATGGGTTCTGATCCGGCTCTTTTTAAAAGCAACTGTGAACACAAAAACCACAGTGGAAAGAGGTTTTCTCTGTCCCTGGGAAGACTAACTCACTGGCCTGTGTTCTTTTGTCCCTAGAAATCACATGCTCTTGATAACAAGGAACATCAGCAGAGGGAGAACCCTTTGCAGAGATGAGAAAGCTTTGTGAACTCCAGAATGACCCTTGACCTGGCTCACTGGATACATTTAAGGGTCAAAGGAAGGAAGTGTTAGTCCTGGCACTCCCTGAACTTTAGTCAAGTCTCTTACCTGCCATCATTTATTAAAACTATGAGAATCGTTGTAACGGACAGCTGTGAAGACTGAATTTGTCACTACCTACTATAGTCAGCATAAACAAAAGGCACTCAATAAATGAACCCCGGGAATGATTTCAGATATTGGTCCCATAATGCTCCTAATTCTAGATAAGGGCTTCAAACCCCAGGGAAAATTAAAGTTACTCTCCAAAAGTCACACTTATGTGTCCTCACTCTTCCAAGACACCTACTTTCCCACACTGTGAGTCAGAATGTCCCCCTGGTGTTCTATGCCCCGCCCCTCACAATGAACTTCAAAGCTCTTAGCCCATTCGGTAATGTGGTCCTCACAGGCAGCTGGTAGGTCAATTAGTAACCCCTTTCCAGATGCGCCAAACATCCCTCATAGCCCTGTAAGCACAAGAAGCCTTTAAATATAGCCTGGCAGCCTATGAGGCCCAAGCTCTCCATGACATTAACAGAAGAGAACTGGGTGATGGATACATTTGGTTCAACAATGCCTAGCCAGGGGCAAAGGAAAAAAACAAGGAAAGAGGAAAGCCCTCTGTATTCCCAGTGGCCCTATCTCCATTTCTTCAGAGCCCACTGGGCCTCCATCCCCAGCAGAACAGCAAAACAAGTGGATGTGGCGATGCCGTGGTGTTGGAGACATCCATCCTTGCTGTCCACGAGACAGCATCACCCCTACTCAAAGATGCACAGCTGTCAGACCAAGCACGAATCTTAAAAAGCAATTGCTATGGCTTCTATGGGTTATGTCCATGATGCCTCTTCACAGAAAAAGCCTTGGTTCTAAAACACCAATGTGAAATGTAGGAATCCAGCAGGGATCATGTTCAAGAATGGAGGTTAATTTCCTTTTACCAAATTTTATGAGTCACATGAAACTAAGTTCTGTTAAACGTATGTCACTTTCACTTCTGAGGCATAACCACGTTCAAAGGACCGACCACACAGGGCAGCCTTAGATCTGCCCTAAGAGAAACTACCTACCCTTGCATCCTGTCTCAAAATGTCCCTAAACAGGTCACTATGAGTAAGGTCTTACTGAGTCCTATTTCATGTCCTGCTCGCTTTTGCACATCTCGGGGAGGCTGCCCACTCTTGTCAAAGCTGGTCTCCCACTGTTGCGCCCACTCACGACTGTCAGGTCCACAGGCTCCTTTCCTGATCATGTCACAGTCTTTGACAGATGCCACCAAGCTCTTCACACAAGCAGAGGCTCAACGAGTTTTCTAGGAACATCCCACAGAAGGCCAAGAGCCGTCTATCTCTGCAGGGACCTATTTTAGCTCCTGAGCAAAAGTACTGCCAACGCCATCTACCCAAACCTGACAAGAAAGCACTTTGTGCATAAACGACTCAAAGCCACTCTTGTCCTCAAGGCTGAATGAAGGACTGGCCCCAAGCACATGACACTGGGCAGCAATAGTTCATCACTATCTTTTAGCACCCACAGCTTTTTAGAAGTTTAATTACTAGGACATCTTATATAAAAATTAAGACTTTGAAGACCCCTATCCCCAAATGAGGAAGACCTCAGCAAATTGTAGCCTAGAAGAATCAGAAGTACGCTCTGGATGCTCATGCAACACCAGCTGACAGCTTCCTGAGTACCCACTGTGTGCCAGGCTCCTGTGACACTTGAAAACAGCTTCCTGAGTACCCACTGTGTGCCAGGCTCCTGCAACACCAGCTGACAGCTTCCTGAGTACCCACTGTGTGCCAGGCTCCTGCGACACCAGCTGAGAGCTTCCTGAGTACCACTGTCAGGCAAGGGAGGCTTAGGACACAATAAGGAGTAAACAGGACAAGAAATGATCCAACAAGGAGGACATAAAATCAGATGACACCAACAAGGAGGACTTAAAATCAGATGACATGAAGGACTTCTGTTTCATAAAGATGGAGTAGATGTACTTTCCAAACTCCTCCCAGTGACTATAACTAAAGCTCTGGGCACTGTCTACAGCTCAAACATGAGATGACTCAAAGAGAAGACAAGAAATACACAGGTCAAAGACACTGAACATACCTGCCCCCTTCAGAGGAGGAGGAGGAGGCCTGTTCTCTCATAGCCATAGAGCAAACAAGTGTCCAGCTAGAGAGGCAGACAACTCTTACAGTGTAACTCTTCCTTAGGGCCACACCACATAGAAAGAGAAGAAAGATAAAGATAAATATAAATGATAGGTGGATGATGGGTAGGTAGTTAGGTAGATAGATGATAAGTAGGTAGTTAGAGAGATAGATGTTAAATAGATAACAGAGATGATAGATAGATAGACAGATAGATAGACAGATAGATATTAGATAAGTGGGTGGATGGATAGACAGACACACCCATGGACCCACAATTGACAATTCCTCAGTGAAGGATGAGGGGAAGACTAGACATCCACCTTTGGCCAAATGTAATGAGTTGACTTATTTATCCCTGTCCCCTCTTGTGCACAGGGTGGTGTCAGTGTAAACAACTGATATTGTCATCCTCAACATGGTAAAAACCTGCCTTCCTCACCTTAGTATCAGTAAAGGCCATTTGGGGGACTCAACTTCCGTTTCTAGTGCTGGCATGAGGTTCCCGCCCTCCTGTCCAGAGGAGTAGGTCACATAGACTGAGTAGAGCATCAGTTCATCCATCCTGACCAGGGTAATGAGGCCATCCATCCCTTCCACAGTGCAGGGTGAGACCAGGTGGGGAGCAGTGACAAAGTATCCCCACCCTCCCAGACAGAGGCCTAAGGGAGGACCATCAGGAGGGGCATCAGAGGGGCATCAGGAGCCCCAGGCCTTCAGCAACCAAGAGGTCTTCCTATTTCTAAAGCCAGCAGAGTCCTGGACAGGAACCTGGGCCGCCTTCTGCATAGAAGGAACATGGCAGTGACATTCCCTTCCTGACCACAGCAGTGTCAAATACAACCAATAAATTACAGCCATCTGAGTAGGAGCCAGAGTCTTGTAATAGCCAAATCCTCAGATTTCGATATCTTAGAAAATCACTCATCCCAAAAGCCAAGGAAGTTCAAGTTGAATGAGGAAAGACAATCACTAGACACCAACACCAGGATGACAGAAACATTACAATTACAGCATCAATGCTTAAAGGGGCACGGGCAATTGTCGAACACTTGGAACAAGTGGACAAAGAAGAAATCTCAGCAAAGATGTGTATGTATAGATGACATAAACAAGATGCGAGTACTGAAAATTCTAAAGTCAGAATGTAAAACTGTGTATGAAGGAAACAAATGAAGTATGAGCTGAGAGACAGGGTGATACAAATTCCCCAACCTGAACAACAGACAGGAAATAAGCTGGGAGAAAAGAAGTCAGCCCCAGGGACATGGAAGATGATAACAAAACATTCAATATTCATGTCATTGGAGCCCCAGAAGAAAAGGAGAAAGGGAACAGGGCTGTTAAACTCTCAAAGATGGCAAGTGAAAATTCCAAATTTGGCAGAAGACATAGCCCACTGACTCAACAAGCCAAGTAAACAGCCAACAGAATAAAGATGAAGCCTGCATCAAAACACACTATGATCAAACATCTTAAAGAAACCAAAAACATCTTGAAAGCAGAGACAGAAATGACACCTAAGTGACTCAAACTATACCAGATCAGAACTCAGTCAAGAGATTAACTTGACACCAAGTTGATACCAAGAATGAAAAGTGTTCACTCATCCTTAGCCACCAGGGAAATGCAGATAAAGCCTACAGTTAGTTTCTGCCCTGTCCTACTCAGAATGGCTATTGTCAAGAAAAGAAATGACCACAAGTGCTGATGAAGGTGTGAAGAGATGGGCCAGGGAGGAGAACCCTTACACATCATTTGTGGGTGTGTAAATTGGTCCAGGTACTATACATATCACTATGAAGGCTCCTCAACAAAACTTAAACTGACCTTCTATAGGATCCAAATATACTGTTGCCAGGTCTATATTCACAAAGGACTCTGGGTTCATATGCCACAAGAATATCTGCACAGAACCAGTCTAGGTATCTAATGACAGAAGACTGAAAACAGGAAATGTGATACACACATCCCGTGGGGGTTTTATTCAGCCACATAAGAAATAAAATAAAATTATTCCATTTTCAGGAAAGTAAGTAGAGCTAGAGATACTCGTGTTAAGGTAGACAGAAAAAAAAGCAAATTTCTCTTCCTATACAAGTCTAAAGCTAGACTTAAAGAGACATGAAAGCAGAAGGATCATTTGGGGGAAGGGAAGGTACTAACAGGAGGGAAGATGGGGGAAACAATTAAAACCCATTCTGTATGTGTATGAGAAATCTCACAATGAAATCCATCCGTTTTATACAGTTAATATATAAAAATGTCAAGAAAATGAAAAATAAAACAGCTCTGAGGCAGGAACAACAGGGCATCGGCTCTCAGGACTGGGAGAGGAGGTGCAGAGATGCTCCCCGGTGCAGAGATGCTCCCCCAGCAGTGGGAGCTGAGCTTTCAGAGCAACACACAGCAGCCACATGAGAAGTCGGACCCGCAGCTCCCTTGTTTGGCAACAGAAAGTGTGCTGGCTGTTTGTGGCTGGCTAAAGTCTTGGCACTATACTCTGGGATGGATTTGGTGTGAGTTGTGGGAATTCAGAGCGCAGCCTCAGCTGATGGTTTCCTGCTTATTTAATTTCACATCATGGAAGTCAGAAGAAAGTGCTACAACACTTTCCAGGAGCAGAAAGAAAAGAATCACCACTGCAGGTCATCCATCCGCAGCAAAAACCCTGCAGCAGTACAGGAAAAATGAAAGCCGTTCCCAGATCAAAGAAAAGCAAGAGCTTGCCACCAGCCCCATACACTGACAGAATGGCTGAAAAATAAGTTCTCTAAACAAGAGAGGAAATAATAAAAGGAAACGTGGAACCTCAGAAAGGAAGACAGACCTCGGTAAGCAAAAAAACTGCTTCTCCTCTTGAGATTTTTAAATGACTTTGATGGTTAAAGAACAAATTATAACAGTGCTTCATGTGCTCCTTGTGAGGAGGGGATGTAATTAAAGTAATTATACTGCAAATCAGGAAGAGACGGGAAATAAAGGGAAGGAATATATTCATTTTAACTGTTAAAATGACAGTATTGGTATACTGTGATGAGTTGTTTACATTTATAATAGCCATTACCAATCTATACAAAAATATCCATATGAAAACACCACAAAGAATTTAAATAATCTTTAACACAGTGAAAGGGGAAGTTAAAAAGAAAATAAATTCAAAACAGAGCCAACAAATAAAAATAAGTAAAATGGCAGCCTTTAGTCAAAACATGTAAATAATCACATTAAATGTAAATGGCCTAAATATAACACTTAAAGAACAGACTGGAGGAGCATATTAATGAAGCATGACAGTTAGGGTTTGAATTTGAATGTTCCCCTCAGTTTTAGATACTTTACCCCCAAATTGCAGTGTGTTTGGAAGGCTATGGCAACTGTAGGAAGTCAGGCCAGGCTGGTACAAGTGGGTCACTGGGGGCTTTGCCTTTGAAAGTGCCATTCATCTAGGGTTCTGGACCTGCTCCTGGCGAGCACCATGTGAGCGTCTGCCTTCCACGGCTTCTACCGCTACAGAAGGGACCATGCTGACCACCATGCTTGTCTCCTATGATGAACTGAACTCCCTCTGAAACTGTGAGTCAAAGATTAACCTTTCCTTCCTTGAATAGT
The DNA here is from genome assembly GCF_900095145.1 of Mus pahari. Taxonomy (NCBI): domain Eukaryota; kingdom Metazoa; phylum Chordata; class Mammalia; order Rodentia; family Muridae; genus Mus; species Mus pahari. The sequence goes on along the minus strand of NC_034590.1, from coordinate 53,699,270 downwards.
CTCTACTGGTTGTTTTGCTATGACAAAACAACCAACACAAACTCTGACTGCACTTTGACCAAGCAACATACTTCAAATATTGGATTATAGGCAGGCTGAAATCAAAGCAAAGCTGATTAGTTAAATTAATATCAGACAGACATAAGAGCAAAGAAACTAGCAGAGTGAAAACTGACATTTTAAGTTTGCTTTATTTTTATATTCACATAGAAGCCAATGAAGACATGTCACTAGACTAACATGGCATATATTAACTGAACATATTCATGGAGTTTATATGGTATTTCAGTAGATACAGCATGAACATGCTTTTCTATTTCACTTAACAAAATACACTACAGTTACAACTTTTTTTTTTACTACAGCTGACAGGGTTTTGTTTCTTCTTTGTGGTTGTATAATAATCCATTGTGAGTCACATTTCCTTTATTCATCCACACACTGAGAAGTACCTAGGTTGAGTCTGCAGCTCTTGTGACTAACTCCACAATAAACACAGATGTGCGAGTGACTCTTAAGCACACTGTTTTTGCTTCCTTTGGTTATACACCCAGAAGGGGATAACATAAGAGTTCCACACTGTTCTCTACAGTGGCTTTTAAAAAATATATTCCCACCAACAGGTAACTTCCTGTCTTCTCCAGCATTTTCAGTCTTTTGCTCTCTCGAGCTGTATCTTTGGAAGAGCATCCTGGCACTGTGAGTGAACAGATGTACGTAGGAGGGCAGACACAGAGGTCTAACGATGTGTTAGGAAGCTACCGCAGCCAGGGGGAGTGGGAGTGGGCAGGGAAAGTGACCAGAGCAGGTCAGCCGATCAGCATCAGCAGAGACGGAGAACAGCCATTAAATTAAGGCTACACTTTCAGAGCAGCCAGGAGGAAGAGCGCATTAAAGAGACAGAGCAGACATCTGAGATCACCAGTAGAAAAGGGCAAGAGAACACAGACAAAAGTTCCCGTTTACCCATCTCAACCCTGATATGAGAGGAAGGTAGCGCTGATTTATGTCTGACCAGATTTACAATGTTGAGATTCATCACATGACACACTACAGTATTTAAATGTGGGCAAGCCTCCTCGAAAGAGTGCAAGTCTAGAAAACAGGACCCAAAGCACAGGCGCGGAGCAGTGCTGTGCAGTCGAGGGATGAGGAGCTATTAACGGAGACTGGAGGATCAGCTGGCCGGTTGAACTTGGAAGAAATCTGGCAGGTGCTATCCTCAGGCAATGAGTCAAATGCTACACAGAGTCCCAATGTGGAAGTGGCTATCAGACTGAAGGACACTTAAGACGGAAACATGCACAGCCTCAAAGCACAGGAGACAACTCAGTTGGAATGGCCTGAAAAGAAAGTGTGCGACAGAAACCAAGAGAGAGTGTATGTACCTGCTGATAAGACAGAGGGGATACAAAGAGAGGCCAGGGAGGGGCTCGGCCAAAGGAGGATTTTCTCTTTTTTTGAGATAGGAGAACTCATATCTACATGTTGATAAGAATGACTCCAGAGAAAAGAAATGTCAAGAGAGGTTCAGCTACAGGACCAAAGCCTCTTCTACAACGAAAATGACAGGTTTGGGAGACACTGTGAAGCAACTAGCCACCTGTATTTTGTTCCTTGTTACACCAAGAGACGTAGAAAAACACCCACACATGAGCAAACAGGACCTCTGGACGACTGAAGCGTGGCCCAGAGCAGAGACGGGAATGAGGAGCTCTGACTCACCTATCAGATTCACCAGGGAGGACCCAAGTCACATCGCCTGAAACAGCTACAGCTCTGCTACCGACTGACTGACTGGCAGAGAGCAAACCAGGAAAGCAACAAGAGTCATCACTGAAGAGAGGGGTCTTCCGGGACCATGCAAGGTGGCGCAGGCCTATAACCCCAGCACTGTGGAGGTTAAGGTCAGAAGTTCAAGGTCATCCTCATCTATATAAAGAATTAGGGACCACACTGGGTTGCATGAAACTGAAAAGGAAAGAGAAGCTGGAACTGGGTAAACGACGCCACCATGAGTGGCCTGGAGGCTTGGAGGCGGGCTCGGCAGTCTGCCTGTGAGGAGCTGGGCAGCTACAAGGGAAGGGCCAACGAGAGGCTGCTTCAGAGGGGCACCAAGAGCAGGAGTCTAAAGGCAGCTCCAGGATGAACCCCTCCCAGTCCATGCACTTCCCGGTGTCAGAACGCAGAGGTGCACACGATCTACCTGCCCACACTCTGATGAGTTCCAACATCCACGATATGTTTACCTGCCACTTAGCTGAATAAAGTATTCTATCCATTCTGTCTACTAAGGACTTTATTTTCTGGGTCATCCTGTCCCCACACGGCACACACGCCTCCACATACTTAGCGTTGGAAAATACAATTGCATTCAACACACTTAATAAAACTAAAAAGCTCATCTAGCCAGGGAGAAACCCTGATTCCCAGTGTGCTTTAAAGTAAGATCCCAAAGGACACGTAGGAAATGTAAAGCATGTTTGAGTTACATTGGATCTTTCAGTTATTTAAAAACAAACAAACAAAAACCTCCTAATCAATTTGGTTTGGACATCTTCTCTAGGACCCTGATTTATGGACTAATTTGTCAAACAGTCTGTGTGAAGAGACAGCAAGAATATCTTGTCTTTAATATATTTTCCAATGCATCTAAGAGAAAAATAAATCATTATGGATTTTGCAAAGTGCATTTTTATCTTTTTCTCTAATGAGAAAGTGAAACAAAAGACATTCATTGTCTCCCTAGAGCAGCTTATCACTCACCAGGGCCATCTTCCCCTGAAGCATTTGCCCATAAAGGGCCAGCCTGCACAGGCAGTGTCTGCAGGGGGATATGTAAGGGACATACGGACCCAATGGACATTCAGCCTTTTTGAACTTGATGCATTAAAAGAGAAAGAATGCGTTACCAAAAAGCTAAGTTAAAGGCTTCCTCATCTCCTACGATGTTGTTAGGTCATGTCACAATAAAAGCACAAAGAAGTAAATTCAACATGGGGCCATCCTGGTTCCTGGACTTTCATGGGAAGTGACCCAAGTCCCTGGGAAGTCAGAGAGTCCTGGAATGAAAAGAACATGGCTGTTAGGAGAGCATCCAGGCCCGAGCACCCAGTCACAGTAGGGTCTGGGCCTCCCTCATCACCAGGGACGGTGTCAAGAGAAAGTACGATGAGATAAAGCACAGCCAATGTGACTCAGTGGATGAGCGCACAGATGCAGGACCAGCGCATCTCTTTATTGCCCATGTGCTGTACTTAGCAAGGGGCAGCTCTGAACTCTGCTTTCCTCTCCACCAGCTCCACTATCATCCCTGCAGAACAACAACTGGTTCTATTTAAAACTTTGGTAAAGAGTTTGAAAAGTGTTTAGTGACAAACTCTGTTCCTCAATGACGGGGAAGGATCGAAAAGGAGGGGCCAGTGGCCAGGACATTCAGTCATTTTACCCTGCCGTGGTCCAGACTCCCTTACTTCTAAAAGGTCCCTATTGTCTTTGTCTGAAACATTTTAAGTAAAATATTTAAGGATTTCAGAACTGAGATACACATACACACAATCTAGATGGATGGATGCTCTCTCTCTCTTATGCATGTGTGTACATGCTTGTGTGTGCATGTGTGGGTGCATATATGCATGTGTGTGTGTGTGTCTGTGTGTGTGTGTGTACTTACAACTCATATACTATGCAACTTATATAAGTGTACAATCAAGGGACTGGAGAGATGGTTCTATGATTAAAAGCTCTCTACTCTTCCAGTGCAGTGGACACAGTACATACAGTGCTCAGTTCTCAGTAATCACACTGGGTGGTTCACAACCACCTAGAACCCTACTAGCTCCAGGGGATCCAGTGCTCCCTTCTGGCCACCTCAGACACCCACACACTACATAGCACACACACGCATCTTTTAAAAATTAAAAGCACATGGTCCAATTATTTTTTAGTATACTCAGAGTTTTGCAGACATTGCGTGATCAAGTTTATCACAGGAACCTGACCACTGAATCCTATCGTTCATCATGCAGAGAGAAAGCCAAGGAGGTCCAGTTGGGTTAAGTCACATTTCCAAGGTTGCAGAACTGGTCATGGCAAGGAGCCAGCCTTGAATCCCTGGGAATTATTAGCCACTGATGTCATTCGGGACTCCCTTTCCCTGCCCCGGGAAAGCTCCAAATGAATTAAAGCCCGCTGTGGAGACGCTGTTGGAGGACATCTGGCATTTTTTATTACTCTGCTCCCTTGTATTAAATTAAACAAAACCTAATTTCTCCAAGCTGGTTGTACTGCACAATTTCTAAGAAAGACTTCTAGAAGTCCAAGGGTGGGGATGAGGCTCAGACAGGAGAGTGTTTGCCTGGCATGTGTGAAGCCCTGGGTTCAGTCCTCAGCTCAGCATAAACTGGGCAGAGTGCTCCCTCTTGTATCCCGGGCCCTGGACGGGTAGAAGTGGGATCCCAGAAGCTTGCAATCTGAGGCTAGGCTGGGCTATGTAAGACCTGGATGTGGGGGAGAGAAGAGCGGGGAGTACGGAAACATCTAGAACAGGTTTGAAACTTATCTGTCAGGTACTTTAACCACACCATGTTGGTAAGTCCAGAGAGAGAGTATGTAATTTCTCTCTGGTCAAATGAAGTATGAACGATTTCAGAGACAGGAAGGGAAGGTGCAGAGCCTAGGTAAGGGGACACCTGCCCCAAGGACAATGGTCACCCCTAGAAGGACTCCTGTTAGCTTGATTTGATGGATGATAAACAATCAAACCAAGTCTCCTGTCACAGTATACTTCCCCAAATCCAATAATGTCCAAGGATTTCAACCACCCGCTCTGTTCCATGGTCAGAAGCCATCCTGAGGTGCCTAAGGACTCAGTCTGTATGATCACAAGACTGCTCCTATATAAAATCCATATCCAAGAAGCGGGGGTGGGGGTGGGGGGTAAGAGAGCACCTCATTTTCTGCTAGGGCTAAGCACGACAATATGACAATCATGGCCAGCAGTTACTCAAGCATGGCCTTGCCCACAGAGCCTCTGGGCCTCCTGGCTGCTCAAGCATTACCAAAGAAGTAGATGCTGACAGCTTACCCACCTTCTGTGACTCAACTGCCCCCTCCCCCATGATCTTGTGATAGCAGTTATTGCTTCTGAACCCACTATTGTCCATTTATTACACATACATTTATGGAGTACTCACTGCTCAGCAATCACTGGGCTAAATAAACACTGTCCAAATGTGGCCAGTGCCCTGGTGAGTGTAGCGCCCCCTAGAGTTTCTCTTTCTATACTACTGTGTGCAACTTTACTACCCTCAGCTCTTCCTTTTTAAAATGTTCATTTTCATTGGAATTTCCCCCAAATCACTACTTAGACACTCCAGAATAAGGTATGCCAATGGCCCAAAGCCCAATGACAACTGAAATATCTCAGACTTTTCTAAGTACTATAAATCCAACAGCGAATCATCATCTCTGATCTCATCCAGCAGGGCCCTCCTCCAGGATTTCTATCATCCTGAATAGCATCACTGTCTGCCCTATGTCCCCTGCTGAGAACAGCCATCACTTAGCTTCCTTGTGGACCAGCTGTGACTTAGGGACTAGCAGTGTCTTTCCGCCTGGAATAGAAAAAAAAAAAAAAGAAGAATTTTCTAAGGCCAGCTGCAATCTCAAGATCGATATGAGGGAAAACCCTGAGTGGGGCATTGCCACCGACGTGGACTTAAGATGCAATGAAGGCCACCTGGGTTTCAGCAAAACTGAGGCTGGGAAGGAAATGGGGGCAGGGCAACAATTCCGCAGGTGCTGGTGAACAGGTTTTACAACGTAGGCTCTACCACTGCTGGAAGAGTATAGTGTTAGAAAGCAAATTTGCTTGTGATACACACACACACACACACACACACTTTCCAGTGTCCCTGTTTCCAGCTCAGAAAGCCCTCCTTCTATAACAGTTCATAGCCACGATCCTTTCTCAAGCTTAATCCCCAAATACCCTGTCTTCACCTCCTGGAAGCTTCCCATGAAGCCCCCACTGAGTCACCTGCCATCCTCTTCCGCGGAGGCGTGTCTAGCTCGGTTTGTTTACGTGTGTGTTTTGGGTCTCCTCATCACACTGTCTCTTTGAGAGCGGGAGCCTGGTGCCAACCCCGAACCAACCCAGTGAAGACGACCGGCAAGTTAAGGACCACAGTGATGAGCCCCAACCCCGGGAAAGCCAAAGCGGAGACTGCCGGGTCCCAGCCAGGGCGCAAGAAGAGCGTCCTGGGGGCGGGGGGTGGGGGTGGGGGTCCCAACGGACAGACGAGAGATTCCGGGGCAGGAGGGAGGCCTACCACGGTCTTGGTCCCAAAGGCTCTCCTCCGGGCGCTCATCCCCAAGCCCACCACCTCCGATCCCTTGCCAGCCTTACTGCTCAGATTTACAACCGCCAGGGCGCAGCGGGAGACCCGAGACTCAAGGGAGGAGGCACCAACACGCGCAGCCCAGAGCGCGCGACCGCTACCCGCCCCCGCGCCCTCCTAAGTGACCAGAAACCCAGCCCGAAGGAAGCCGATGAAGACCCCCGAGTCCATGGCCCGCAACCCCTTGGGGACGCTGCCTCCAGAAACCCCTCGCGCGCGCCTCCCTACCTGGCTGGCTTTGTGGAACTGCTTCTTGAGCCCAGCCACGGACATCGCGGCGGCGCCCCGCCCGGGGGTGGTCTCGGGGCTCCGCCGGGCCACGCGGCCCCGACGCTGAGCGGAGCGGGCACCCCGGGCGGTCCCCGCGCGCCCCACGGCCACGGCCACGGCCACGGCCACGGCGCTGTCACACTGGCACAGGCGCGCGCGCAGATAGCAACACCGTGTTTCGAGGCCCCAACGAAGCCCATTGGTCGAGCCTCGGCAGCATGCAAATGAAGCTGCTGGGACCGCCCACGCTTCATTGTTGCGTGGCGACCAGGAGTTCTTGAGCCAGGAAGAGGACCAGTGAACGGGCTGGCCGTGGGATGTCCCTGAGATGCGGAGAGCCTCTGAAGACTTCTTTTGGACGACTTGGGATGCAGCTGGCTCTGTGATTGTTCTGGATACAAGATCTCTGCTCTTTAGGGACTTGGTGGAAAACCTGCTTTTACTCAGTGGTAGGAATATCTCCCCTCCCCAACCTTCCCCCCCTCCCCCCGAGAGTTTTTAGAGAGACGTGTGTTGTGAGGAAGGAACGCTGGGATGTGCTTCTCAAGGAGAGAAGAAACACTAGAGGAACCGGGAACTGTAGTTAGACGGGAGAAGCCTGCTTGTGGGAAGTTAGGTGTGTTCTTAAGGCACAGTCTGCCTGAGCAGTTTGGGGCTCCCTGGGAGAGAGTAACCTGGTAATTTACTTAATAAACTCAAACTAGTCTCATAGGTGAGCTGGGCCTCTTACCAGCTACACCAAGAACCAGTCTACAAGATACCAGAAACAGGATCTTCCATTCCACTACTTACCAAAGAATTGTTCAGACTGGTCTCCAAGAGAGTCTTTTACACAAGATCCTTTCCACAGGGTCCTTACTGAACAGAACACGGTCACAGAAACGGAGCTTTGCATTAATTCATGTGCCACCACACGTCTACTATTTTCCCTGAATCTGGCCTTTCAAAGGCCCCATGGCTCCTAAAGTCTTCAATACACTTAAGCAATGCTTCACCCCGACACAAACACCATCCAACTTTCAGTCTCTACCTGAAAGAAATGACATTCTGTGGACGCTTTCCAGCATCAGGTCTGAGAACATCAACACTCCTGTCGTCCTGAACACTTGCAGTTCACACCTGTATCCGGGCTTCTATTTGGCTCTAGTGTTTCTCCAGAACCCTCCGTGCCTGGCTCTCAGGCCTGCCTGACTCCTCAGAGCTTCACCCTAGTGTGACAGGGTGAGCCCCTCTCTGTGCCTAGGTTTGCTCACAATGGCTGGGAAAGTGTGGTATCAACAATGCCCTGCCTCTGATATGGGAGAAGGTGTGGCCATCTTAACAAGCATTATGGGACAAGGGTACTGAATGTGACTCAACACATTCTTGGTCCTAGCTAACCAAGGGCTTGCTGACACCAGACAGAGGTAGGTGGTGTGACAGTGGTGACCACTGAGTCAGAACAGTACAGCAAAATGCCCAGTCTCATCTGTCCCATCCCCACTAAAGGTTTTGGGAAAGATGGTCTCCCTTGTCCTTGACTAATCTATGGCTGGGTAGGAGATGTTCAGCTGCCGACCTCTGTGCCCAATAGAAGTTTAAACAGCACAGCCTCAACCTGTGCCCCCTTGAGGAGTCAGGTTCTTTTCAAAGCTGGTGATTGGCATTTTTCCACGGCTGATAGATTTATTAGGTGTGTGAAGGTTTCATTTGGGTTTGTTCTGATTTGAGGGGGAAATCCCAATTTGAAGGAACCTTTCCACCTTGGGGAGTGGGGCAGATTCCAGTGGGGGCCATGGAATCATGGGGGGCCATGAGGCAACTGATCATACTGTATCTACAGTCAGGGAGCAGGGAGAGACACACACTATCACTAACTCATTATCACCATCCCTTTCTGTTCAGTCTTGGGCCCCAGCTATGAGATAATGGCAGCCATTCAGGGAAGTTTTCCCTCCTGTTAAAGCTCTCTGAAAACTCCCTTATGGGCACATCCAGAAGTGTGTCTCCAGGTGACTCCAAATCCTGTCAAGTTGATAATGAAAACTCACCATTGCAATAGCATAGTTGAGTTTCCTTACATGGAAGTCAATTGTGGAAATCTATCTTCTCGGTTCATTCAAATGCACACTTGTAGATTGTTCATCATTTTTAAACTCAGGGATCCTTCTCTTATAAAAGCATTTACATATTTTACTCAGGTTATTCTTTGTTATTTTATAACAAGCAGATATTAAACTAACAAGGACTTGGATTTTGTGCCTTGCCTTTATAAACAGCATGAATGTTCTACTTGTTTTATAAAAACAATTTTTAACCATTCTTTTGGTTTCTTTTTTGGTCCAAGAGTTATTTAAAAAAAAAATTTTAACTACTTTTGAGTTGTTAAGAGCTTTTCATTCAATGTATGTTAGACTTTTGCTGCTATGATCAGATAGTGTCTTGAAGACTTTTACACTTTACATGTGTATGGCAAAGGTTGGAGATGGGTGATTTCAAGCTCAAACCTTTAATCTTTGTTTTTTGTTTTTTGGGGGTGTTTTTGTTTTGTTTTTGTTTTTGTTTTTCGAGACAGGGTTTCTCTGTATAGCCCTGGCTGTCCTGGAACTCACTCTGTAGACCAGGCTGGCCTCAAACTCAGAAATCCGCCTGCCTCTACCTCCCAAGTGCTGGGATTAAAGGCGTGCTCCACCACGTCCAGCAAACCTTTAATCTTAACATTCGGAAGGCAGAGGTAGGCAGAGATATCTGTAGGTTCAAGGCTAACCTGGTCTAGACTGAGTTCTAGGGCAACCAGAACTACATAATGAGACCCTGTGTTGTAAGAAGGAAGGGGGGGGGGTATTTCCAATTTTCTAGAATACGGCTTTTTCAATTGATCTGTAACAGGAGAATGTGTTCTAGATTGGAAGAAATCCCAAACTCACACTGGCTTAAACTACCTTGGCCAGTTCAAGGCTTTCCATTCACAAAATCATCACCCATCAGCCACCTCATGCCTATGGTTCCTCTGTTCAGAGAAGAGGCACACAAGTGCCTTTGACTATTTAACAGAGTCCGAATGAGATGAACTGTCTTTCTGATGGAGACTCAGAAGAGTCTTGAGATACAGACAAGCACTCCTACGAAGTGGAAGATGTTTGGACTCCTACTAGGGTTATGGCACCTTGGGGCAATCGCCTGCATTATGCTGGATGCCTCAGTGTTTCCTTAGGCATCGTCCCCGTGGTCCATAACTCCCCCCTGGTGCACGGAACGCAGTGTTACTTGCATCCACATTTCTGTATGTTGTCTGTGCACCAGCTTTGGAATCTGTGGGTACTGACAGCTCTTGTGTTTGGTTGTATGGACTCACATCTCTCTGGGGGCAGGGTGATAACCTCAAGGATCCTGGGTAGATGAGATGGAGAGGGAAGAAAGCATCCTAACTAATGTTGTGAAATATTAACCTGTTATCTCTTAAGCCAAGTCTTAAACTATCTTGTTAGGCCTGCCTTGCAGTTAGCTTAAACCACATTGGCCATCTCAAGGCTTGCTCTTCACAGCATCGTTACTCCTCAAGTACCCAAGGATGTAGAGCATCTGTTTAGAGACCATATGCAAACGCTCTTGACTATTGAACAGGGTAATGAGAACTAAATATGATGAAAGTACATTTTATACATGTATGAAATGTTACAATGAAATCTATTATTTCATAAAATTAATAGTCACTAATAAAAATAATGCATCAGGCTGGGCAGTGGTGGCGCACGCCTTCAATCCCAGCACTTGGGAGGCAGAGGCAGGTGGATTTCTGAGTTCAAGGCCAGCCTGGTCTACAGAGTGAATTCCAGGACAGCCAGGGCTACACAGAGAAACCCTGTCTAGAAAAATGAAAAAATAAAAAATTAAAATTAAAAAAATATTTTAAAAGGATCAATTAAGATGTATAGAGCATATATAAAAAGTTGAGATGTAAATATTGAAATCAAAAGAACTGCTAATAGGATGAAATAGATCTTTTATCTAGATAAAAGGGGCAAACACTGATGACATGACAATCAAGAACTGACAGAACGCAACAGTTCTGAAGCATACAAAGCAAAACTCTCAGATATAAGAAGCAATAGACAGGGTCACAGCTGGACAGAGCACTGGAGAGCAGATACCTTTTAGGCTTTGATGAGACCAGTATAAAAGCTTTGAGGTACTGATCATTTCAATATGCCCTATTCAATAATCAAGGACATTTGCTTCTTTTTGTTCTAGAGCTTTCAGGTGTACTGTTAAGTTGCTGATACAGGATCTCTCCAATTTCTTTATGAAGAAACATAGTGCTATGAACTTTCCTCTTAACACTGCTTTCATTGTCTCCAATACGTGCCTTCATTTCCACTGAATTCTAGAAAGTCTTTAATTTCTTTTCTTTTTTTTTTATTTCTTCCATGACCAAGTTATCATTGAGTAGAGTTGTTAGGTTTCCATGAGTATGTGGGCTTTCTGTTCTATTTTTGTTATTGAAGTCCAGACTTAGTCCTTGATGATCTGATGGAATGCAAGGGATTATTTCAATCTTCTTGTATCTGTTAAGGCTTATTTTGTGTCCCATTATATGGTAAATTTTGGTGAGGGTTCCATGAAGTACTGAGAAGATGGTATATTTTGTTTTGGGTTTGTATTGTGCTGTATGTTACAGTGTTTCCTTAGGCTGCTGCGACTCCTCCCTGGTGCAAGGGGAATAGGGTCAGGAAATAGGCCAAGCCAAGGGCTGAAATCAACCTATTAGAAACAAAGAAAACAATACAAAGAATCAACAAAAACAAGAACAGGTTCTTTGAGAAAATCAACAAAGATAGATAAACCATTAGCTAACTAACTAAAGGGTACACAGACAGTGTTCAAATTAACAAAATCAGAAATGAAAACAGAGACATAACAAAAGTTGAAGAATTTAAAAGAAAACATCATATCTTACTACAAAAGTCTATACTGTCAAGACTGAAAAATCTAGATGAAGTAGATGAATTTCTAGACAGGTACCATTTATCAAAGTTAAATCAAGATCAGGTAAACTAGGCCAAGCACACGCCTTTAATCCCAGCACTTGGGAGGCAGAGGCAGGCGGATTTCTGAGTTCGAGGCCAGCCTGGTCTACAAAGTGAGTTCCAGGACAGCCAGGGCTACACAGAGAAACCCTGTCTCGAAAACAAACAAACAAACAAACAAACAAAAAAATCAGAAAGGAAGAAGTCAAGGCATCACTATTTGCTGATGATATAATAGTATACATAATTGACCCCCAAAATTCTACCAGAGAACTCCTACAGCTGATAAACACCTTCTGCAAAGTGACTGAGTACAAAATTAACACAAAGAAATCAGTATCCTCCCTTTATTAAAATGATAGATGGGCTGAGAAAGAAATTAATGAAACAACACCTTGCACAAGAGCCATGAATTGTGTAAAATACCTTGATGTGACTCTATCCAAGCAAGAGAAAGATCTGTGTGACAAGAACTCCCAGGTTCATGGATTGGCAGGATTAANATAGTGAAAATGATGATCTTATGAAAAGCAATTGACAGATTGAATGCAGTCCTCCTCATCAAAATTACAATACAATTCTCACGGATATGAAAAGAGCAATTCTCAACTTCATATGGAAAAACAAAAAACCGAGGATAGCAAAAACAATTCTCAGCAATAAAAATTTCTGGGAAATCACCATCCCTGACTTCAGGCAGTACTACAGAATAGTGATTAAAAAAACACCCATATGGCATTGGTACAGAGACAGACAGGGAGATCAATGGAATAAAATTGAAGATCCAGAAATAACCCCACATGCCTATTCACCTGATCTTTGGCAAAGAAGCCAAACCCATACATTGGGGAAAAAGACAGTATTTTCACCAAATGATGCTGGTCTAATTGGTGGTCTGCATGTAGAAGAACACAAAATAATTGTACAAAGCTCAAGTCCAAGTCAATCAAGGACCTCCACATGAATCCAGATACATGAATCTAGTAAAAGAGAAAGTGGAAAACAGCCTTGAGCATATGGGCACAGGGAGAAACTTACTGAACAGAGCTTCAGTGGATCAGACTCTAAGATCATCAATTGGCAAATGATACTTCATGAAACTCAAAGCTTCTGTAAGGCAAAGGACACTGTCAACAGGAGAAAATGGCAAGCTACCAATTGGTAAAAGTTCTTCACTAACCCTATATCCAAAAGAGGAGCTAATATCCAATATATACTAAGAACTCAAGAAGCTAGACTCCAAAAACCCAAATAACCCAATTAAAGAATGGAGTACAGAGCTAAACAGAGAATTCACGGCAGAGAAATCTCAAATGGCCAAGAAACACTTAAAGAAGTGTTCAACATTGTACTGGCTGATTTTGTGTGACAAATTGATATAAGCTGAAGTTATCACAGAAAAAGGAGCCTCCCTTGAGGAAATGCCTCCATTAGATCCAGCTGTAAGGCATTTTCTCAATTAGTGATGGGGGTGGGGGAGGGCCTAGCCCATTGTGGGTGACGCCATCCCTGGACTGGTAGGCTGGGTTCTATAAGAAAGGAAGCTGAGCAAGCCAGTAAGTAACATCCCTCCATGCCCTCTGCATCAGCTCCTGCTTCCTGACCTGCTTGAGTCCCACTCCTGACTTCCTTTGGTGATAAATAGCAATGTGGAAGTGTAAGCTGAATAAACCCTTTCCTCCCCAAGTTGCTTCTTGGTCATGATGGTTTGTGCAGGAATAGAAACCCTGACTAAAACATCCTTAGTCATCAGGGAAATGCTAATCAAAACTCCCCTAAGATTCCACCTTAAACCAAATAGATATTTTATTCCCTATTTTGGGGAAGAATGAAGTATCCACGTGTTGGTCTTCCTTCTTCTTGATTTTCTTGTG